>NC_044244.1:92108993-92413341 GCF_003957555.1 Calypte anna
ACATTTTTTATTTTATACACAATTGTGTTCTTAAATAAGAAGGCTTTGGTAGATAAGTTTACTAAATACTTTATTAAAACAACCACAGCAAATTAATGTTGAAATAACTGTCATCAAGAATATCCATTTTGACAATATTAGATAGAAAAGAATGATTCAGTTCATGAAAAGCTATAATCCCTGGGAGAGCTTGGTGCTTAACTGAACCCAAACAAAGACCAATTTCCCATAATTTCTCACCTTTATTGTCCTAATTTTCCCTATTGTCCTAGAACATCTTATCTTTCTAAAGGACAACTTTCTTTTTTTCATGCTGCAGAGACTCAGAGGGGAGAATCGGAATACATTATTCTACCTAGAAAACAGTCCAAGAAATGACAGCCCTTTTGTTTCTTGAGGAGACTGATAATTTATCTGATAATTCATCCTTCTTTCCTTCATTATTGTTTTATTTCACACGAAGTTGTATTGTGGTGCAATAAAATAGCAAAATATTATATTGGACTTGGTTTATTTTCTTCCGTATTACAATCAATGTCAAAATTTCTTCTAACTAAAAACATCTCAAGTTCATAACCTTTTCAGTCAATCTTTGTGTGAATTGACATGCAATTCAGCTCATCAAACTCTATTAATCTAAAAGTTAGATGTGACATCAATCTTTTCATGTTTTATGGGTAAAAAGTGAGGAGAAGAATACCATCCCATGTCAAAGGCTTGGGTTTGTCCTTCATTAGAATTGATACAGCTTGTTGTATATTAGGACTGCAAAAAATGAACAAATAAATCTTTTAATACTATTTGTAGAGTGGCACCCTTTTGTTCTGATTCAAATCAAAATGTTAGTATTTGACTTTATTTTTTGTCTTTTCCTGTTGGGAAATATTTGTTAAAGAGAGGTTTCAGAATGTCAAACAGCATATGCAACAACAGGGACATTTCACCTAGAGCTGAAAAGCAACCTGTCAATTTATGCATCCAAGGCTTTTCCACTATGATCATTTGAAATTATACTGAGGGACAAAATAAATACGTTATTAAATTAGGTACCCAGTAACATGAGAAAAACGTGTTTCTTATCTCTAAAGGATACATATTTAACATTCCAAAGTGAGAATCAAATGTTAATGGTTTTTTTATAATGTAGGGTTCATAAATAGCAACCTGCTATTGGTGGGAAACTGCATAATACATGTTACACATAGGTGAGAAGCAAAAGGAATGAGTTATAAGGCACGATTTGCAATAGAATATGAGCATGTCTAGATTATTTCATACAAACATTGCTGTCTTCAAAACAAGGACATCAGCACTCTTGTCTCTGTTCTTCCAATGTTTTCTGCAGTTTGTCAGCCAGCCTCCCTATCATCTCTACACAACTATAACCTGACTCAGTAATTAAAAGGAGTGAGGGAAGTAAGGCATTATGGGCAATGTCATCATTTGGAGATATTATAAAGAATCATTCCTTTACAGTAGAGTCTGATAGATTGCTGATCACAGCCTAAGTTTTAGCCTTCTGCCCTGGGAATAACTCTGCTACCTCGCATGACATTCAGTATTTGATATCAATTCAGCAATAGAATCCATGGGTTTTCACTCATATTGGCCACAGACAGTAGAAAAGGATGTTTCAAAGTGAAAGTGTGGTTACATATACCATATAAAAGTAAACCAGAAAAAAAGAAAAAAAAGCCCTAACAGCTCATTTTTTTATTTAATGTCCTTCATGATTTGCTTTATGAAATTATCTCATTAAGGTTAGAGATTAAATATGCCTCTACAGTTTTGTTTGCAAAGCTACTTGCACAGAGTGGCTACAGTGGTAATCAAACAAAAATTACGAGCAGTTAATGAATGAGACCTGTGCTATGGCTACCAAACTAATAGACACACTTTGATTTTCTTCCTATGATGTGGTCTTTGAAATTACCAATGCATATGTCAACTAAAAAATTTAATGTGCTAATATGCTCTGTGGAAAAAAAAAAAAAGCACCTTGTAAAATAATTTCCAAGCAGAAGGCAAGAGATCATATTTTCCAGAACTAGAAATAGCACATATTGCCTGATTTAATCTGAATTCAGGGAGCCAGAGTACTGATTTTTTTTTTTCTGCAAATGGTGCTTATCCAGAAAAAAAGGAAACAAGCAGTAGTTGTAAGACATCACAGGAACTTCTGCTAAAAATCAGAATTCAAATCTTCCTTAGGTAATAGCAGAGAATGACCGAGTTGGTTTCATCTTATTCTTTCTAAGGAAACAGCTTAAGAAAGTTATTTCAGCACTCTCTGCAGAGGGGTTTTGTGTAGAGTCCTTCAGGCTGGGGATGCTGCAGTAGGGGTGTGTAGAGATGCAAATGCTGTAATTGTTTGCATTTTACCCTGTTAATTCTTCCAAGGTAAATGCAAAAACCCAACTCTTCTGTGACCAATATATCCTGGGTATTTTAAACAAATATCTCACCTGAATAATAGGCAGCAGAGAAAAAGGACAATAAACCAAAACATGATGAAACATCATGACTCATGATGATGAGGTAAGTTTTAAGGAGTGCCAATTTACTGTGTCTGCCTGGAGCTGATGGTGGGTGAGACTGTGGGTACAGAGAGCAAGAGAATGAGATTTGTATCTTTCTGCCCCCAGACATATAAAACTAATGACCTGCAGTGTGTTGCATGAGTTTATGCACAGGTACCTGAAGCATCTACCACTTCTATAGGGCTCCTTATAGGTGCTGTAGTCCTTTCATGTGTAGCAGATTGCAGTCAAACCAGTCATAAGCAGCAGCAGAAAATGTACTAATGAATACACAACGCCCACCTAAAGCTTATGTTACTTCAACTGCCACTTTGAAGAAGAATTAGCAATGGGTAGTATGTACTCTGTCTTGTTAAACAGCTAGTGCCACACTGCAGTTGTTTGAGAGCCTGCAAAACATAGAAGAAACACCTGATGTGCATATTGTGAAGTCAGCTATAATTTTAGTAACAGAAGGAACATATTGTGAAACATAAATATCAATTAATTAATTTCTGGGGAAAAAATATACTTAATGCTGGAAGAAAGGAGCAATTGGGATTTTCTACAGGAAAAAGGCATCATTTCACAAACTTCATTGACACTGTGATCTGAGCAGATGTGTGTTTCAGCTCGGTTTCCTTGGCCTTCTCTGAAATTCACTTATTCCAGACAGGTAATCAACTGCTGTTAAAAAGAATTTGCCCTTGAGTGAGTCAGATGGATGGTTAGGGACTGGAAAGAGTTTTTTCTTTTCCCCAGATCACCACTGAGGTCAAACATTACAAGCTCAGCAATGTGCATCCCATATTGAACACATCTCCTGATGATGCTGATATTCAAAGTCTGTTGTCTTTACTCATGAAAGAAAAGATGAAATCCCCAGGAAGATATGAGAAATACCATGATTTTTAGTGACTTTGGTTGCCGGATCATTGCTGATTTCCACACTGTTCCTCAGACAGTACAGACAGCTTGCAGGTACAAACAATGCATTTTTCTGAATTCAAGATAATAAACACAGAAAAAAAAAAAATAAAAAAAAAAATTAAAAATGTCAATTTCAGGCAGAAGGTGAGCTGGGACTCTTACTTTCTAGGCAAAGATGCTACACTGAGATAAAACAGCTGTGTTACCTTAGGTAACCTTCTGGTAACACTCTTCATCAGCTCTCTTGTTTCAAGCAGCAGAAAAATCTTGTTTCACTTTACTCAGGGCTGTAGGAATTCTCCATAGAATGAGATAACCCATTTTTTCAGACATAAACATCAGAATGAAAACAGAATGGATTTAAGATAAGATCCAGCTTTGAAACACGAGTTGTCTGCTGCCCTAGGGATACTTCTGTCCCTTCCTTGTGCTGGCATGTGACTGTCTGTGGTACATCCTATAGTACTGATAATACAATATTCCAGTAAGTCTAAGGAATACACTTTCCACAGATCAGACATGAGGGACAGCTATAGTCTATCACATATATATAAGAATGCAAAGTTCTGTGCTCCATTTTTTAGATGAAGTCCTGAACTAATAATGAAAGGGAATTAATCAAAATATCTTTCCCAGCCGATCCATCTGTACACCTGTATCAAATCATCAAAGTGTACTGTTTTGAAGATTTGGGCAAGAAAGAAACCAAGACTTGAAATTATATTTATGAACTATATCAAAGATTTTAAAAGCAGCATCCTGAATAATTTTTACAGCAATTTTAAGTGAAAGCACTTCACAAAGAAAAGTATGGATTGTTATTTATTCATTCTAAAATGCCCCCTAAAGAGCTGACCTCAGGTCCAGGAAGAGTAAATATACATCAGGCACACAAAGCTACATCAACAAGAAGATTGCTATATCTGCTTCCTACTTTTGCTGCTGATATTCAGATTTTTTATTTTCAAAGACCTCAAAAACTGCTATCAAAGCGTATAGCTGTCTAGATTTTGTAAATATATATACTTTTAAGAGATATAAATTCTATTTAAATAAATAAATAAATAAATAATCTCTCTTAAATAAAAATTCTTGAATATTTAATAGTAGGATTACTACCAGTTATCCTGAAGTTAGTACAATCAAAGCTCTATGCATAGGTTCCTACTGCAAAGAGACATAAACACCTTCAAAGGACAAAGATGTGAGCCTAAGGTATGTAGGATGAATAACCCTCTGACAGTACCTTCAGTGGCACAGAGAATTAATTAAGATCTTCCTCAATATGACCTCAAATATCTGCTTGATAGTATGTGCAAGATCATCCAAATCTTGTCTGTATGAACTAAACATCTACTGAACTAAACATCCACTTAGGTTTGGGGAATTCTCAGAATATGGCTACTGGATGGTTATAACACACAGAAAAATTGATGGAATTAATGCTGGTACTGTCTTTGCTGTTGCCCATTAAAGCACTCAGGAGGGTCTTGAAAGCTTCGAACTCACGTTCTTCATCTTCTTCAGAGGTCTTGAACTCAGACTTTCTACAAATATGTTCTAATATTTGAATGTGACATATTTTGGACCAGAGGCTCTGCTCTACCTCTTTGACTCAAACTGTTCTACTTCATATGCACTCATTTATACTTGAGGTAAACATTGAGAACAAAACTGCCTTTTAGCTTAAGCACTTGTCTGAATACAGAGATGTATATTAAGCCTCTAATTTGTACTGGTTTATTCAAAATGAAATAGCTTCATCAAAAGTGGCCAAGAAGAATCTCCTTCTCACTTCCAGACTGCTGAAGTGCAATGATTAGGGTAGTCTTTGGGGATATAAACGACTGCTGCTCAGGGAAAAGAATATATTTATGCATTTTACAAGGAAAGGTTTAGACTTAATAACTAAGTAAAAGAAAGTGCCATCCAATACCCAAACTACTTTTTCTTTTACAGAAAACCTGACAATTAATCTATGCATATTGAATGGTCCTTTTTATAACCACTGACTTGCGACGCATCCTCAGTAATTAGAAGTGAAGGCCCTCAGGTTTTACAATTGGGGTTTAAAATAAAAACACAGTACCTACAAATTAAGCCCCCCCCCCACAGGCTTCAAGGAAGAAACACAAAAGAAACCATAGTCCATGTTTAGACTTGAACTTACACTGAACCCTTCATGAACAGAAGTACTTTGGCACCTCTGATTCCCACCAGGGACTAGAGCTGGAAATGACTGCTCTCTAACAGAAAGGCTTTTCTTCTGGTATTTCCAGCTGACATGCCAAACGGAATTGCTGGAATCTGATAAGAAAGCTTGCTTTCATAGATGTTTATCCAAACTTGACCCAAACTGTAAAATTTTGGATATCTGGCTATCTTTACAAACTCACACTCAAGAGAGTTAGCAAAACAGTCTTCATTATTTATACTCAAACATACATTTGCTGTTTTAATAGAAAACTTCCTTCTTTTCTTAGAAACCAAAACAATCAAAGTGTCAGTAGTACAGGTTAATACAATGGTGAAAGATGATTCCTGACTAGCAGATGCTAAAAATATAGTCACTTACTACAAGTTCTTGCAACCAAAAGAAATACATTTGAAATTACTGCCTTATCAGTTTCTTCAACTACAATAAAAAAAAATTACATTGAAGGCCTTGTGTAAAATCACAGAAATCACTGACTGAGAAGTCTACTATTGAATTGACTCATCTTTGGAACAGGCTTCTACAGTAAAACTTGGCTTCATTTATACTTTGTTCCACTCACTTAAGCTCTTAAGAGCTTGTCCAAAATTGACACTGGAAGTGAGGACTTGGACCATTTCTCAATGAAAGAGAACTTGTTCAGTTCTCATCCTGCCCTAACAGCACCAGACAATAATAGTCTGTAAAAATTGAGAAGCTGCACTGTTTACTGAATGCATTGCTAAATGAAATGCATTTGTCACTGATATGTATTTAATTCAGGAGAACTAATACAGAGATTATAATGTACCCTTAACAGTGAACTAAAAAGAAAAATGCTCTCTGACCTGGTAAACCAACTGTGTATCATTCTGCACGAGTGAAGGACGTAACCCAATAAATTACTACAGCTAATTGCTTGTGTTTGCATCAACTTGTGAAATAGCTTCATTCCCCTACAGAAGAATGAAGTAATATTATCTTCTTTAATTGTACGAATTATTAAAGTGAGACTTTCAGATGACTGTGCTTGATAAACCACACTCATACCTTAGTTTCTCAGTTAACATATGGACACTTTTCTGAAAACTCTTGCTTTGAACATCTACAATAGTTATGCAAAGTATGTGGTTATTTGATCATTTTATATGGTATACCTGTCCAAAATATTCTGGATGAATTTGTATGTTATACGTGTGAGAGTCCACCGATCTCACCGATTGGAATTTGCCTTAAAGGGACAATTTTTAAGTGAATAGCCCTGGCTAGAGTGGAGGAAGATGCTAATGTAGCTGGCCTTGCCAGAGCTGAGCAGGGGGTGATACCCAGGAAGAGGTAAGAACTAATGGCTGGATGGAGACTACTCCCCATTTCTGAGGGACAGCCTGCAATGCTGGGACATCCCTCCAAGTGTGATTACCCTGGCCAGGGTGGAGGAAGCCACCTTGATTGTAGTCATGCTGATGTACCTGGCTGAGGTGGCTGGAACAAAGAAGGGAGTGATGCCTGGAAAGAGGTAAGTCCTGACGGGTGTGTGAAGATGACATCCTCCTGATGGAAGTTCCCTCCAGGAAAACTTGTCTGCCATGGCTCTGGCTGGGGTGAGGAGACACCTTGGTTGTTCTGGTGCTGATGAACCTAGCTTCTGCGACAGCTAAATGACAGCTAACAAAAGGAACTCAGGGGTATATGTGGCTGTCCATGCTGTGGCTGTTTCAGCGTCTCTGGACCCACCGCCATCTCTCATCGAACCCTGTCCAGGATCAGCACCATCTTGAAGAAACTCTCTGGACAGCTGGACCCCTGGTGGCGACTCTGAATCTCTCTCTCTCTCCTTCTCTCTCTCATTCTTTCTTTCTACTTTCTTACTCTTTTTGTCTCCCGTTTTTCTCTCTCTGTCTATTTCTCTCTCTCTCTCTCTTATGTCTTCTCCTTTTCCTTTTACTCTCTCCCTCTTTTGCCTGGCAATGTATCCCTCATACTTTCATGGGGTTTTTTCATTTTGCTTGTGTCAATTGTCAAATAAAATTCTATGCTTGCACCTGACCCTTTGACAGTTGGACTTAGTACATGTGGATCCAAAAACAAAATAAATTTTGATGTTACTCCAGACTGTAACAATACAAAACCTCACTTTATTGATAAAAAGAAATTGACACAATATCAAATAAATACCCCACAGCCAGCAAGAACTAGATGTTTTTTCTCTAAATAAAATCCAATGTTATAACCTAAATCAGTAGTATTAACTGATAATCAGCACACTAGACCAAGAATTGAAGATCACACCAGGATAGAAACTCATCTATTCAGAGTTCCAAATGTGAGGACCATGAGTATGTATTCCTCTGGTGATCTTATCTGTTGTTTTGTCACTGTATCTTTCAGATTAAAAGCCTGTAATCAGCATCCATTAAGAATGGAAGTGGAAGTCTGGATAGCTACTATGCAGCAGTGCAATAAAAGACATGGAGTAGAAGGCAAACCATATTTCACTGTCACTGAGGTTTCAAATTATTTTTACACTCTACAGCTTCTTACATTGAATAAGCAAAACAGTGGAAAGTCTGCATTTGGACATAAGTTTGTTAATAAGAAAACAAAATAGAATATAGTTCCCTGGCTACTATTGCTGAAAACATGTCAAAATGCACCTCAGGGTCCTATATAATACTCTCAGTTCACAAGCTTGACTAAGCTTGGCTAAAAGGAAGAAAATTTTTCTTTCAGTCTCAGGCAATACCTCTCTCAGTCTGCCAGCTTCTCTCAGATGTGATTCAGGCAATTACCTCTCATGCAAGCAATGATCTCAACCCAGCATGAGGAAAAATGAGGAACTGTGTCATCTGGATAATATGAAGCAAAGTGGAGCTAAGTGACATAGCTGTATTGATAGTTGCAGTCAAAGTGGTCAAAGTGTTCCCTTTCTTGACTACATAGGTGATTTTAAATAAGATGTATGACATAACGGAGTAATCTGCAACAAAATGTTTTCTTCTTGGATGAAAGAATCATTCTGAAGTCCATTCTCTCAGACAGAAAAGAGTGACCCTCTTGGGCATGTCTTTGCTTGATTTTGCCAAGAACTGCAAATGTCACATAAATGATGTTTCACGTGAAAAGTCACATGTGACAGTTCTAAAAGGATCTGCTTGGACACAAAATGCATTTGCCAGTATCTTAGCAGCCAGAAGGTACTGATTCAAAAATCAAAAAAAGGCAAATATAGTGATGATGACATTTTTTTAAAGGGCCACATGAGAAATGTGTCTCTTGGAATTGGGAAAAATTTCTAAAATAAATTTCTGATTTCCATCTCTCTTTGTGTGAAAGACTATAAGAAGCCTGGGGACAGCCTAGCAGTGGTTTCCTCCACCTTATTTACATAGACTGTCTACCTGAATTTTCAAAAGGTCCGCTTTAAACCAGGTATGTTTGGTTTGTTCATACTGCGAGGCTCATGGGTTTCCCAAAAGTGCCAGTCCAAACAGGTAAAGACAGAGACTGTTGGGGCTGAGAAATATGCAGAACCTGCTATTCTTTTGCTTTTACCATGGTGTAAGCCCACAGGAACTTTGACGGACTTAGAGCAGGTATAACCTGTGTACAAGAGACACTTCTAGACTTCACTAAGTAGATTTGAAGTAGATACACCTATGAAGTTGTTCCAGAGGACAAATGCTTTTGAACTAGAGAATTCATTAGGGTCATCTCTACTGTGAAGTGATAAGCTGTCTAAGTTCAAAGTACAGTGGAAAGCCTTAACATTATCCATGCTTATTAGTACACAGTGATTGCATAAACACTACAAGAAATACTGTTATGATTGTGGACACAAACCAACTCTGACTGTAAGACTGAATACACTTGTTATTCTTTTAGGTGTTATTACTGAACCTCTATGTGACACATTCTTTCAACCTGAAGTCCAGTAACTTTATATCATATTATTCAGTGAACAAAGATATGTCAGATTTCTCTAAAATTCTTTATAATGTTAATAATCCATAAATGTGGGTTAAACTGTGTGCAGTGTTAACCTGAAGGTTTTCTAGAATACGAGTTAGCTGCCTTCAGTTTTATACTGAAAGAATTATGAAGCTCCACAACAGAACGAACAGAGACTGGGAGCCAAAACTGCTTTTAAATTTTCTTTGAAGTCTACTTCATGCCTGAAAGAGGGAAGTAGTTTGCAACCCATGTTTCTATGTCCAGATGGTATATGTGAACAAGGGCTGTGCTAAAAGCTGATATGAGCTCAGTTTGCACCAGAAAAAAAATCCAGTAGTATATTCCAGTATATGCCACGACTGGCACAGTTTAAAGGCAGTTCCACTCACATACAGAGAGTTACATTAGTTTATACTTGCACAGAGTTTGGACTTAGATATAATGCAAGTAATCATCTGAGGAATAAGAGAAAAGGCAAAATAGCAAATCAGTAATAATAGGGACCTACCATATAGTTATTTTATGTTTCACTGGAGGATGAAATTCATCTATGGATGAAAAGGACATTCTTGAAAGTTCACCCAGCTTGAATTTAAGTAGATTCATAAAAAAAAAGAGACAAGGGAGTTGTGCTAGTTCACTGTTTACTAAAATAAAGTATGATAATATATCACTGTTGCTATATCCATGCTTGTGAGTATTCCCTATCTAACTGGGTTACACATTTACCTTTATATTACCAAAGCCCCTCATGAGTTTCTTAAATTCTGAGCATTGACTTTGAACTGCATAGCTTGCATAAAATATTTTCTGTATTTCTCTGATTGTTTTTTTTACTTAGATTCTCGCATGCAAACAGGCTTTTTGAGAGTTCATCAGTTCCAGCTGGCTATGTTCCACTTGATGTAAATAGTTCTTTATTCAGCCATTTATCAGGATTCTTTTCACTGCATCCAGTGGGTGATGTCATCAGGAAAGAGTTCTAATTGCAGGTGGGAAATGAAAAGGAGATCAAAAAGCTTTCAAGTATCAAAAATTCTCTATTTATGCAAGTTTTTTAAGAAACAAAGAAGACAATAAGAAACAAGCAGACAACAAAGTCAGATTCAAATGGGAGCAAAATTATGGCTAAACATACTAATCTCCAAAGTTTAACATTGGTTGTCAGCACTTCTTTCAGAAAATTATGTTTCTGAAATTCCAGCTGTAGAAAAATTAGTCAGTTATATATAAAGGAATATTTGCCTTTTACAAATCAGATTTATGGAATATTTTCCTTCTGACTGACTAAAACATATTTGCATTTAACAGGTTTAATTTAGAATGTTTGAGTTATAAATAGATGGCATAAATTAACATTCATATGAAAGACTTATATGTCTTCCTTATAAGCTGTAAACCTCTTTCATGTCAAAGGAAAGTTACACTGCTCTACACTTGAGGTTTCCCGGGGTAAGAATATATTGTTTTTTTAAAGAAGTCCTGGTGCTCTTGAATTGCAAAATGTGTTGTCCAAGTTCCTCTCCATGTTAACTATTACTGACCTTCAGCCACAGAAAGCAGCTAGTAGGGTGACAATTTGGCACCTGTTCTGGGGATTTATGAATAGCTGAAGCCAAAAGCAGTCCAAATTTAGGTGACCCAGTATGTTCTCAGCACATACGGTATTTTACAGTGGATTTCCTTAGGAGATGGTAAGGGAATTCCTAAGTGTTACCTTTCACTCCTT
Source organism: Calypte anna (assembly GCF_003957555.1). Taxonomy (NCBI): domain Eukaryota; kingdom Metazoa; phylum Chordata; class Aves; order Apodiformes; family Trochilidae; genus Calypte; species Calypte anna. The sequence continues at coordinate 92,120,317 of NC_044244.1, forward strand.
CAAGTGGGGCTGGTTTACCTACATTTTTTCTATGGTAAGAGTAGCATCCATAGGAGAGATTTTTCCAGTGCACTAATTGTCACATATTTTCCAAAAATTCTTCATGGCAATAGACATATTGGGGGATCTGGAAAGGAAACTATTAATCAAATGGAACTAAGCTTGAAGTGGAAATATGATGTTATCGGGCATGCACATTGTATGGAATTTTCTTCCCATTTCTTGAGGATAATCACAGGAAGAGTGTAGGTGGACTGGCTCACATATGAAAAGAAATCTCTCAGCTAACAGAAAAACAACATTTTAAAGCACCGAGTTTCAACACAACCCTAAATGGGGACAGAAGTAAGGAAATAAACTGGAGTCTACTTTCCCACTAATCTATGCTGAGATTATTTTTCCATTTCCAGTAACAAAGGTAAAACATATTTTCAGTTTTTACTCCTGGAATTCTGCTATTCTATGTTTGGGGTTTTTTTCTGATTATTTAGAAATTATTATTATAAATAACTGCAAAGACATTTAATTGTTCAGGATTAAAGAATAACTACCAAGAGATGAACAACTGTATCGCATTCCAACACTCATTATAAAAGATAAAGAAAAAAAGTGACATACCAGTTCTTCAGATTGAATTCCTCCATGAACAGTCTTTAGCAAAGTGTAACACATTCTTTCATGAGGTCACAGTCTGCTGTCTTTAATGACCATAACACATAAAAGTACATAGACAATACCTTTATTTCTTTTCAGTTTCACAGCTGTATACTGGCTATAACAATGTGTATAACAGAAAAGACAGGCGTGATCTTCAGAGGAATGGAAGAGGACAGTTTTAAAGCTTATTTTCCCCCTCTCCTGAAGCCTTTTTATGCTAGTGTGAAATATTCTTGAGCCAGCTAGTTGTTTTGTTCACACTGGCTTTCATTGCCTAATCTAGTGAATTCCTTACAGCTCCCTGCCTGAGGGCTCAATTTTCAGCTGAGCTGAGCATGACCCATATCAGCTGTGGGAAAAGGAAGGCAAAGGCTCTTGGGGCACCTCACACCTCCTTCCAACTTCGGAAAGCTGTGGTGGGACCCGGCTTCCAGGCCAGCCCAAGCAGCCCTGGCTACGCACTGCTGCTTTGCGTGGGTCTTGGGGATTCCTCTGCTAGCAGGAGTTTGCTTGTCCCAGTGTGAATCCTGTGACAGGGCATTGCAGGGTAGGACAAGCTGCAGTAAAATAATGCTGGCTCAGAGTCAGGACAGGACCCTTCCATACCAGGGATTCTTCAATACAATCTTTTTGAAAAATTTCATAGAGCTCTATCTTGCAATGTAAAGAGAACTTTCTAGAATCAGAATCTGGAATATGGTCTGTCATTTCAGAGGTAACCAGCTTCTAATGTCATCACAAGCAGTATAATTTTGCTACTCGCTTACATATTGGAGACACAATATTACTGAGAAGCTCTGTGGCAAAGGAGTTTTATTTGCTCATGTGCTGCAGAAGGACAAACAGTTCTCTGTTTTTAAAGCATTTTGGATGAGATTAGTGGTTGCAGAGACAGAGCTGTGTCCATTTTGTCCCCACTAGCAAGTGGGTGGTTGCCTCCCACGCTCACGTCACTGCCACGTTTGGCAGCAATTACAATTTGGCAGCAATAATTTAGCTAAAGTCCCAGAACCATTATGCATTATACTCCCTAAAAAATTTCCCAGTGGAGTAGCTTAGCTCTTCCAGTTCACTGAGCCATGGTCACTACTTACACTCACACACAAACACATAAGTGCATCCGTCTCCTAAACACTACAAGGAACCTAAAACTTACAAATCATCAAGACAGAATGGTCTCAGGCAGGGAAGAAGAACAAGTTAAATGAAAACATCATAAAGACCCCATGCTGGCACAGCACACTATGACTCATACTTTCCAGTTATAAATGTCATCCATTAGGTTAAAAAAATAGTAATAAAAATCAGTCTCCATTCTGGGTTGCATTTTTTTTTTATTGCTTGCTTTAATAGCTGTGCTCTTCATCAGCTCCAGTGTTCAGCAGCTGATCTCCCTTTCCTTGGCTAAGGACATGTGATAGTTTTGCTGAATAGCTGTAAACACGCTCTCTGCTGGGTACTAATAGCTGGCACATTAGGCTGCTTGGCGAACTGTGGCTGCCGAAAAGAAATGCTTTCAACAGACTGATTTCAGCAAAGAAGGGGAGGATTGGAATTTTTTTTTTCTCTCTCTCTCTTTTTTTTTTTCTTTTTTTTTTTTTTTTTTTTCTTTTTTTTCCCTTTCTCCATTCTGCTTGGTGCCAGCATTCTTAAAATAGTTCTCTCAGAGTTTTTTGTTACCCGTTTCAGAGCCCAGATGTAGGAAGCAAGCCAGCACAGCTGGTGGAGCCTAAGTGTCTCGCAGATAGAGAAGGCTTACATGGACTTCATTTTATTCTTAACTGACAGTTTTTCACTTTATTCTTAACTGATTTGAGTGTGAAGAAAAATATGCCTAGTCTTGAAAAGATTACCAGATGAAGACCTTTTTCTCTCCTCTGTCTTCATCACCGGGCCATTGTAGTTTGCGATCTTCAATACTTTCCCCATTTTTTTTCCTCATCTGGAACACAAATTCAAGTTGTTCCATTCTGAGGTTACAGTGATACCTGTGCTGAGCTAGTGCAAGTGATGTGTAGTGATGCTGTGATGTGAACTCATTCTCACAGCAGGCTCAATATAAAATCAGCAGGTTCCTTGTACTTAGGAGTACATGCTATATTTCTAGAATATTTCTCAGAAGAAAGGAGTATATGGAGTGGTACCTGTCTTCCTGACAGCAGGCTAAAGTGTACACAACTTGAAAAGAGGTGATACATCAACAATGTTATTTCCTTATAGTCATTTAGCAAGTACTGAGCTGGCCAGTCTCAGAGACACAGTAACTTCCACCCTTACGGATACAAATCAGACTGCTGGAAGCCAATTTGCTTCTGTTATTTTTTTTTTCCTGCTAAAGATTTGAAATCACCTGAGCACTGTCATGGGATCTTTCTTCATGCACCATGTGTCGACTCCTACCACCCTTGAGTTACTTATAATTGCATAGTTTCTACAGGGTGGTTTTTGAAAGTGGCCCAGGCTGAGGTATTACTGTTACAGAACGCAGGACTCTATGTTCCTAGTACATCTGTGAAAGCATTTGGGGGAACAGCAATACGGATGGAAGTAACACTGATTCATTCTATCTTCATGTGAAGACAGAGGGAACAGTTGGCCTCTCCAAACTGGAACGAGGCAGATATAGAGATCTGAATATGCAAAAATAGCACATCAATTTCTAGAAAACTAAACATGTCTCAGAAATCTATTGAAAAAACATCTAATTGAGGTCCACAGGTCCACATTTGAAAGGCACAGAGTGCAACAATTGGCTAAACTAAACATTAAGTTGTACTGAAAGTCAACAGGAGTCAACTATTTAATCTTTTTTTATGCCTTTAGACCTTTGCTGTCTTCAGCAGCTTGCTTCAGCAGGAAGGGCCTTCCTTACCATAAGCAAACCTCTGAATATAGCACTTGCAAATGAGTGACAGAGGCTTTTGAAGGAGATGAATAATCAGATTCTGCACCAATTTGGGACTTTGATGAAACATCTCTGGTGCACGTTGAGCTGTTAAATTACAGCCTTCCTATGGTCACCATTCCCACTGCCTTCTCATGACAGAATCAGAATAATGCAGTTAGTGCCCATATCTCCTTGATGTGAATATCAGGTCCAGCGTTGTAGCTGATGCCAGGATTAAAATTGGTCTTGCAGGAAGATGCAGGTCTGTGAGAGAGAGCAGATGACACATATATGTACCCTTCCGCCAGCACAGTTACAGGAACAGTAATCTCCAGTAAGCAAACAGCTGAGAAAGTATTTCTTCAAATAGCTTCTGTTTACACAGAGAATATGAATACAAATGTCTGCGCTCTGCACTAACTCACTCATGTGACTGTGCTCAAGCTTATGCCTAGCTCCATCACCTCCTTTTGTGTCAGCAGCTCACTGCTTCTGTTAGTTCTGAAGTTCACAGTAATGATATCTAAGCAACACATGACTCAGGTGCTTTGGATGAGGTCAGGTTTTTTTGCACATAGGCTTTTGTTACCATATGCTTCCCTTTCTAGGCAAGAGGGACAGCCTAAAGCTTGAGACTGGAGTTTTATAGGTACCTGACAAGGTACATACTCAGCTACCTCTAGCTGTGTGCACAACCTTTATGTTTCTCTGTCCGTGAAGTGCTTCTCAGAGGAATTAACCTAACAGAAAGATTTTTTATTTTTTTTTTTATTTCTAGGAGTTATGCTATCAGCCATTTGGAAGTATCTCATCTGAGGTGCTGTTTAACTTCTCTGTAGTAATTGGAGAGTACCTTCGTATACAAGTTTGCTACAGCAAAAGATAGATGTATAACATAACATTAATTTCTATTCAGCATTACTAGAGAGGATCCTGATATCCATCTGAAACTGTATGCTCAAGGTCATATATTTGTATGAGGTAAACCCTATTTTTCTTTAATTGGTCAGTGATGACTGAGCCCACTGCAGAAGCACCTCATTGAAGACTCTATGTACCTTCTTTCCTCATGATTTTCTACAAAGGTCCTCAGTAGCTCAATTATTTATAAATTTACCCATAAGAGAAATGATCTTGAAATAGATAACAGATGCACTTAAGAGTTACATCTTGTGATGAATGAACACAAAATTCCAGCTTCATGATAGCCAGCCCACACAGTCACATTTTTTATTGCTCATATGGAATGATCAACAATCATTTGGGACAAAAAACAAAAAACCAACAAACCCAAATCCAAAAACAAAACAAAAAAACCTCTAGCCAGAATTTTAACACAATCTCTCAAATAATATATTTTTTTACTGACATTATTTACAGCATAATAAGCACCTGGGAGAAACACTATAGCTTCATCCTAACTACTTGCTTATTTCTATCCTTCTGCTGCACTCAGCAAGACCTCTGGTATTTTCATTTTTACTCTTTATTATCCCCTCTGATATCTGTTCTGAATGCCACACGTTAGCCTCAGCAATCTACTTTTTCCCTTCATGATATATTTGACTAGAAGAAGATTTTTCTTCACCCATGAATTTATCTTCCTGTTCATTTCTAATTTTGTGAACAAAATGATAACCTCAAGCTCATGTGATACTATTTTTGTTCTGTCTGTTTTGATGTGTTCGTTTTTACAGCAAATATTTCTCTTCCTGTTGGCAAGTTACCTTTAAATATTCATTACTGTTCTATAAATCCTTATGTGTCCTTCGTATGACAATCCTTTCTTTTCTCAAAATGGTACTCCTGTTCAAAGACATTTATCTGAGCCTTGAAAATCCTCTGATACCTGCATTTCTCTTGCTCTTATGTCTGCAAGTAAACAAATTTAGTATACATCTACAAAGATGTGTATAGACAGTTATATATCCACTCTGCCTGAACTGCAATCTGGCAGAAAACCAATTAGATAAAATTATTTTGTCCTGGTAAGGTTATAAGGTTTATCACATTTTGGACTCTGGGAATAAAGTGGAGGTGCAACTGTTTGGACCCATTCATCTGATCACTTGATTCGCATGGCCAAAATCAGTAGTGAACTGCAGTTTATGCAGAAACATTCACAAAATTTATAGGAATTTTATATGACAAAGATGTATACTTCTCGGGATTTGTAGAATTCTTTTTCTGGTTCTCTGATTGATTTTGCAAGTGCTGAAGTAATCTAAAGTGAATTCTCCCTCTGTGAGGAAGTTCAAGGCTTGGGAGGCTTGAACTGATCACTCTGCCCTTCTAATGTTTTCTCGCAGAAGTAGCCTACAATCTATACAAGCAATACCCAGTCAGGTGATGGGAAACAGAACTTCGTGCTGTTCTTCTCAGTCTTACAGAGAACTGTAATGAAAGACTGATAGTAAGTAGTTCTTAGAACTTTTTTAGTCAGATAAATTGGCAAAACTTCTTCAACAGTACCGTTGGCTTCCCATAATGTTAAAAATTATGTAAGTGTAAAATCAATGCACTATAAGAAAGATTTTATCTTCCTTTATTCACCTACTCTTCTTCCAGTTCAGTTTTTCTTGTGACTTCTATATCTTGACAAAAAATTGCTGAAACAGTTCAAGTCAAGCTTACCACATGTCAAACTTTGATGGTAACTATAAGAGACGTAGGTATTTTAGTTTTCATCTTTTCAATAGGTAACGTACAGCAGAGACAAGTTCTTAAGTTACACAGGTAAAAAAGGTCTATTTCATTTCCACTGATTAGAAGCAATACTTTAAATGCCACATTGAAATGAAGGCGTGACAATACTGATCACGGACCACTAAGGGAAAGCTCTGTGCTGTTTAATAAAAGGCCAGCCATACACTTCACTAACACATTTCTCAGAGTCTCATCGCAGATGGTCCCCATGCAGCCTATTACATTAGATTAATTTAAAGGCAGAAAAGGCATGAAAAACTATAACAAGATCTGCATCCAGCAAAGCAATAAGGGGCACGGGATTCCAGGGAACCATAAAGGGAAAAATAATTGGAAGATGCAGCACTCAGCTCTAATGGCTACTTACTCAATCAGCAATATCCCTGATCTAATAAAATCATCATACTTTGAACCATCTTGTCCCAGTTCATTCAGCAGGGGTGTCAATTATACAATCAGTGGACCTTTGTGCATTTTTTTCTCCTGTCTACTCACATTTTTTTTCCTTCTGCCTGGGCAACCACACTTACAATGACAAACTCTCAGTCAATGCCTTGTCTCACATGGGTTAGAATAGGAGATCTTCTTGGCTCCCCATCAGTTGCATTGTTTTCATCTAATAAAAATCATCAGCGGCACAAATCACCACTACACAAAAAGCAAATAACTTCAAGCACTTCAGCGACTATGTTTTAGTGCTGGCATGCTTCAAAAATAACTGCTGATCATTGCTAGGAGGACTGCAGGACTATATAATTATTTATGACAGGCTTTCAGCGTTTTTTTCTTCTAAATGATTAGTGCTAGTGCAGGCCAAAGGAATACGATGAAAATGAAGAAAGTAGCGTGATGCTTTTTCATAATGCAACTGCCCTCCATCTTCACTCACCCATGAGCAACAGTACTAAGCATCCCCTGGGAGGACCAGTCTTAAAGGTGTTTAGACTTCAGGTTTTATAATCTGAAATCCATTGCTCTATATATAAAGAAGGAAGAATTACTAGTAGGAATTAGTAGAAAAATATTTATTCTCATTCCAGTAATACATTCAAGTTGAGAAACAGTTTTCAATTCAATATTGGGATGAAATTGAGATTTCAGTTTACATAAAAAAAAAAAAAAAAAACAAAAAACAAAAAACAAAAAAACTATAAGATGAAAGTTTTATTTATTTTCCTCCCTCATCCTGCTTCTGCCTTTCATGTGCTTCCCATGCCCTTCAGAAGAGCTAAGTAGTTGGGGTGTCAGCCTCCAAAGTAAAGAAACTGGATGTGAATCCCAGCTCCACTAGCCTGATGCATTCACATGCCTATTCCACTACTTGGCAAACCAGTTGTGCATTGCAGAAGAGTGTCCAACATGTAGCCTAATTCTGAGGTCAGATACAATTCGTTCTTCATACTTAAAATAACCTACCCTAGAGCTCAGATGCATTTTCAACCACCATTTTTCTGATGCTGATGTATACCCACTAAATCTGAGTACATTGACTCAGCTTTGGTACTCAACCCCAGCCTTTCTCTGCTGCAGGGCTGACCAGAAATCATTTGTTTGAGCACCTGCTGCAAAGAGCAGGACCCTGGTTCACTCCCAACACACACACAACATGCAAACAAAATATGGAAGTGAGAGTGTAGAAAAAAGGGAGGCCTATGTATCTCACAGAAACACGTATCATACTTCTACTGTGGGATTTCTTCCAGAAACTGCGTGAAAGATGATCAGCTTCTGAAGTATGCCTAGGAAACATGCTCTTATATCATCAATGTCATTACTAACCCACATTCCTGACTAACAGTACAGAGAGTAGTGTTTGCTTGCCTTTTTTCTCTCAGTATATCAGCATCATGTTTTTCTGGGATGTTACTATCCTTGTTGAATTTCACTGGACTACCTGTATCTTTTAAATACAGTGTCTCTGTAAGTATTTCCAACATTCTGGATGTTGTTTATCATGTCTTATTTATGCAAATGAAGGGTTGTTTGTGAGTGACAGGGTAAAAATCTGGTCAGTGCTATCACACATAACAATGAATGATACCATTAATACTAATAAAATACTTTTAAAATATTTGAAAGATGATTACCCTACATAATCATTAACATTCTGTCACTTCCTGTATCTTTTGGACTCAAAGTCATTAACACCAACAGCTGGTACCACCCTGAATGTCAGGGAAGGAAAAGTTTGGAAAACATTCCATCCGAGGTTTTAACTTCCCAGACTGAACCTAGGGATGTAAACACTTCTGATCTTGGTATGCAGGTTGATTTGGATCTTTACTTTTCAACTGGATCCATCATAAGAATTTAAACAATAAAAACAGAAACTCACAATGGCACAGCATGAGCTGCATCTGAACATATTTGGGCACCACTGGGAAAACTTAAACTATTTCAATGCTTGGTAAAATAAGTTGTGAACACAAGTAAGTGAAATATCACTTTATCTCTATTGCACTTCAGAAATATCCAGGCAATAGAGACAACTATATGAATGTGAATTCATAAACTATTTTGCTCTGCTGCGAAAAGACTGGGGCATTTACAGTGCCTGGGAAGTGGGACAAAACAAAACTGCTGCATTTCTTCCACACCTTGCATATGGAAAAGGAAAGGAGTGAAGTTCAGAACCTGAGAAATGTCTCAGGTGCCCAGATCCAAATTCCTACCAAAAAGGATTTGTAGATTTGCCCTGGTGCCTGATTCCTACCACCTTTTCTCAAGAGTGTCTCTAAAAATCTGTTCTGTGAGCTAGGATTTCAAGTTTTGTTGCAAGACAGAGCCTGCTATGGGGAAAGCTTTTCAGAGCTTTGTGTTTCCTGTTGCTAAGATGTGTTTGGAGGAGAATGGTAGTGGGAGGATTGTATTGCAAATGTGAAGGTCTTGCTTTCAGCTGCAATGAGTTTTGCCTCTGGGGGAGTAAGGTCAGAAATGGTGAATGGCTCTTTTGTGTTTAATGCACTTGGTTTATATCTCACTTGGCAGTTGACAAGGATCCAGAAAAGAGCATGAACATGAAGTTCTTGGTGGCCTCTGGCATGTGAACGGTGGGAAGTGTCCTTTTCTGACTGTTGGATTCCCCTGTGGCTGCGATAGTAAGGCATAGTGAGCAAGGGTATGTCAGCCACTAAGAAAAAAAGGCTTGCAACCCTTTCTCTTCATATAACATGTCCTTGGTGAAGCTGTGTTTATTATACCCAGTCACCTCTTCATTATTCTTCTGCTCCAGCAGTGCCTCCAGGAGGATCTGCTCCATGATCTTAATAGGCACAGAGGTGAGACTGACCAACCTATAGTTTCATGAATCTTCTTTCTTTGCCTTTTTGAAAGTGGGGGTTATGTTTCCCTTTTTCCAGTCAGTGGGGACTTCACTGGACTGCCATGACTTCTGGAATATAACAGACAGGGGGTTAGCAACCACATCTTCTAACTCCCTTGGTACCTGTGGGTGTATCCCATCCAGTCCCATGGGCTTGTACACTTTCAGGTTCTTCAGATGGTCATGAACCTGATGTTCACTTACAATTGGCAGTTCTTCTTTCCAACCCTTGCCATTGTCTTCTGTGACTTCAGGAATATAACTGGAGCCCTTGACAGAGGGAAAGAAGTCCCATTTAATATCTTCCAGTTGTATTTAATATCTTTATTGATGATTTAGATGAGGGGATTGAGTCCATCATCAGCAAATTTGCAGATGACACTAAGCTGGGGGGAAGTGTCAATCAGCTAGAAGGCAGGAGAGCTCTGCAGAGGGACCTGGACAGACTGGAGAGTTGGGCTGATTCCAACGGGATGAGGTTCAACAAGGCCAAGTGCCAGGTCCTGCACTTTGGCCACAACAGCCCCATGCAGCGCTACAGGCTGGGCACAGAGTGGCTGAGAGCAGCCAGGCAGAAAGGGACCTGGGAGTCTGGATTGACAGGAAGCTGAACATGAGCCAGCAGTGTGCCCAGGTGGCCAAGAAGGCCAATGGCATCCTGGCCTGTATCAGGAACAGCGTGGCCAGCAGGTCCACAGCACTGGTGAGGCCACACCTCAAGTCCTGTGTCCAGTTCTGGGCCCCTCAGTTTAGGAAGGATATTGAGGTCCTGGAGCAGGTCCAAAGGAGGGCAACCAGGATGGTGAAGGGACTCAAGCACAGATCCTATGAAGAGAGGCTGAGGGAGCTGGGGGTGTTCAGCCTGGAGAAGAGGAGGCTCAGGGGAGACCTCATCGCTCTCTACAACTCCCTGAAAGGAGGGTGTAGCCAGGTGAGGGTTGCTCTCTTTTCCCAGGCAACTCTCAGCAAGACAAGAGGGCATGGTCTTAAGTTGTGCTGTGTGAGGTCTAGGTTGGACATTAGAAAGAACTTCTTTACTGAGAACATTGGAATGGGCTGCCCAGGGAAGTAGTGGATTCTCCATCCCTGGAGATATTTAAAAAGAGACTGGATGTGGCACTCAGTGCCATGGTCTAGTAACTGCAGCGGTAGTGGATCAAGGGTTGGACTTGATGATCTCTGAGGTCCCTTCCAACCCAGCCAGTTCTATGATTCTGTGATTCTATAAGTCATTAAGGACCTCAGGCTTCTCCATACCCCTTGTCACTGGTTCACCTGTTTCCTTTCTGGGGGGTCCCACACCTTCCATAGTCTTCCTTCTGCTGTTAACATACCTAGAGAATTTTTGCTACTCCCCTTGATCTCCCTGGCTAGATTTAGTACTAGCTGACCTTTAGCTAACCAGGTCTCTTCCTGCTTTGAGAAGATGCCCCCCATTCTCGATGTCCTATCTTCAATTCCTTGTAAAGTTTCTTTTTGTGTGATAGTGTGTTCAGGAGCTCCTTGTTCATCCAGTCTGGTCTCCCAGCATTCTTTACTGCCTTCCTCTTTGCCAGTGTAACTTGGCTCCTGGACATGGAAAAGGTGATACTTGAATACTGACCACCTGTCCGTGGCCCCCTTTCTCTTTAGGGCTTCGTCCCACAGTACTCTGCCCAGCAGATCCCGGAAGAGATCAAAGTCTGCATGCCTGAAGTCCAGGGTTGTAAACTTGGAATACATCTTCCTAGATGTCCTGAGGGTCTTAAATTCAACCTTTGTGATCACCTCAGCCAAGGCTGTCCCTGAGCCTCATGTTGGTCACCAGCCCTTCCCTGTTGGTGAGAATAAGGTCCAGCATAGCACCTTTTCTTGTTGGTTCCTCCACCATTTGGAGGAACAGCATTTGCTGTTGAGGTCACCAACTTTACCAGGCCATTGTTATATCTGGTCAGACCAGAAGGTGTAGCAGGAATAATGAGCAAAGGAATGTTATCCAACTGTACCTTCAAAGAGATCTGAACCAGAGAGGATTGGGATCAGCAAAGACATCACTGATGAGAGTTTCTAGAAATGGAGAGTTTCCAGTCTTACTCCTGGAGTTTCTCACACTGTGACAGCAAGTAGAAGAGATGTCAGAGTACATGACCACTCAAGCAGTCTAGTGAATCACATTAACCCCAAGATGTTTCAGATTTTACATCAAGACCTTTAAAATTTTACCCAGACCTTTAAAATCCAAGTTGTTATGTTCTAGCACAGTGACACTAGTAAGGCGGTAAGTGCAGGCTGAGACTGAAAACTGTCAATCCTCAGTCATGTTGAGGACATCTGTGTAAATTTCTGAGCTAGTTTCTGTTCCACAAAATATGTAGAGGAGCAACCATTGCACTATGTTGTCACAGAGTTTAGCATCTCATTTCCATGAGCTGCTACTGTTCTTTACTTCCTAGAGTCAAAAGATGATTATTCAACTCAGGTCAAATCAGATCTACCCTGAGTTGCCCAGGTGCCATTTTGTGGTAACTTTCTGTGCGTAAGAATCTCTTCTGTCAACTTTTATTTCCCTGCACAGTAACAGAGAAGGACAAGATGTGGTTATGGTTGGCAAGCATTTTGCACAGCAGAGTATAGAAAGGCAGCAAGGGCTGTGCTTGCTTCTCCCTGCCCCTTGCTGGCCAGCTGAGTATGCAGATAACACTGAATTTCCTAAAAAGGCATCTCAACCAGCACACTTGGCATGGGGGGGCACTTAGGGAATAACCCCTCCCAGATCCTCCCATGGGACAATAGATCTCCACAGCATTCCTCTCTGTGTATTTGCCTAACATCCATAATAGTCTAGTGTGAATAAAAAGGGTTTCCAAACAATACCAAATATTGCTTTAAGCCTGTGGACTGTATATTCCATTGTTGAAAAGTGGTTTTGTTTTGTTTTGTTTTTTGTTTTAAGGACAACATCTTAACTTTTTCTTTTTTTTTTCTTTTTTTCATTTTTTAATGAGATTGATTGAAGTTGAAACTGGAGTTTATTTGTTTTTTTCTCCAAGGTACAGTAGCTTCCTAAAAAAAAAAATTCTCCACATAGAACAGGCTGATTCACTACATTTTTCCTGATTAAAGATTGTTGTCTTCTCCCACACAGTCTTAATAATCTAGGAAGAAAACTTGAAAAGCACTGCAATATGTGGTTTTTGTTGTTCCTGGCTCACAGTAGCTGAGTTAGACCTCAAGTACACAATATATATAAAAAAAATAATGGTTAATAACATTTAAAAGAGGAATAAAAAGTTACACTGTTAGATGCTTCAAAGTAACTGTGGAGCCATGGTATGATCTAAACAGGAGCTGCAGTGAGTTCAGTATCAGAGAATCCCTTTCCCTTTGTAGGGCCTGAGAACTCTGAGTACTTCATGTCTTGGGACATGTTCCTCAACTCTTACATAAAGGTCTGGGCAGGTAGGACTATGTCATAACCCCAAGTTCAGATGAACTAAATTCTGATCTGCTTTAACTCGCTACACCAAGTTCACTCAAACAAGAGTTTGTCTATGAAACTGAAAGCAGTGACCCACAAAAATATCCAGTGCTCTCTGTGTGATTACCAATCTACAAGAAGAAAAAAGAACAGCGGCAGGGTTGGGCATCCACCCCAGTAGTAGGACTCATTATCCCTTCCAAAGCTTTGATTTTTCTATGCAATGTAAATACAGTGCAGGAAACTAGATAGTAAAAGTTGCCTGAAATGAGGTTTGGTTCCATGTTTCAAATTAGAAGTGAAAAGTCAGAAGTAATTGATTCAGGAGATGGCAGGTCCCCTCCAGAATGGCTCAGCCCTAAGCATAATAAATAAATAACCCAAGACTTTTTTTTTTTAAGGTTGTGTTTTTTTTAAAGTAGTTTTTTTGACAGTGTTTAAAGTAGAATCGGATGCAATGCTATATTTGTGCACATAACTTAGTATGGGCATTTAAAATTGAAGAAAGTTGTAAAAGTTAGCTCATTATCAATTTTGTTTATTTTTAGACTCTTCTGAGGATGGTGTCCTGGTACGGAATCTGACCACCACTCAGGAGCTGTGAATACACTTAAGGTGACGAAATGGTTACAGAGTTTATCAACTTAGTAAAACTGTTTTACAGATTAACTGAGACCTAAACATTCATTTTTATCACTACCTTCTGTAACACATTTCTGATAAAAAGTGAAAGTGCTTTTCACAACGTGACCACAGAAGAATCGCTACAAATTGTGTATTTCAGAAAGGGATTCTGGTTTTCTGTAGCACTTACTGTCTACAGTCTACATTAGTTTTAGCTGATGGTAGGAACGATTTGCCTCTGAACATAGAGTTTTAAGACAAGAATTCCTACAATTCCATGTAGATACCCACAATATCTACCATCCATCTCATACAAAGCAGCTGAATCTCACCCTACTGTACCTGTGTGTAACATGAATTACATGATCTGGGGTGACCACCCCAGTCACTGGCATCTACACGGGAGCAGTCTAAAGTTAGAAGAGATTAATCTCACTCTTTGTTCCAATTTAGCACTGAAAAATGAAAATATATAGATCATTACCAGAGCCACAGGCTGCAGGAAGTTGCGGTAAGAGTTAGAATCCAAGTGTCATGATTTTTTGTCCAATCACAGGTAACACATTGTCTACTCTTCCACCTCTTTTATTATATGAAGATTCCAGTTTTAATTCATCTCTTGTCCATACTGCTGACTTCTGTGACCCTTTTATAAGCATACCCTATTTACCATACTGGTGCTGTAGATCTGTATTGTCCTGTGTGGCAAAGAGATGTTCTTTTCAAGGTCAAACTGATGAGACCCACAGCCATTAGTTATGAGACCAAAAATAAAGATGAGCTGAATATAGCAAATAGGATTTATTTGGGTATCAACTATCAACTCAAAATAGCAGAAGGCATGGTTGCTGAGAGAAAGAGATACAAATATAGTTTAGAAACCTTATATAGTTTTATAAATAACAAGGTAAATTTTTATATAGACAGCTATTAAATAGGCTTGTCACTATAAGGTCCTCTCTCTGTTTCTCTTTATATAGAGACAAATGTTTGTGGGATAGCACACTGGTGTGAGGCACTCATAAAATTTTAATGGCATATATCTGAAGCCTGCTTATTGCTCATTAGAGTCTTGGGCATCAGTGATTTAAGTGGCCTTGCCAAATGGGGCCCATCACCTCTCCAAGTTTTCAGTGTTACAGTGTGGTTAAGGACTGCTTTCCATAGATTATTTGTAGCCTGTGGTGACAATGTGCACTATCCCTATGCAAAGTCTGCAAAGTATGCAAAGTCTGATGGGTATTCCCATTTTGTAAACACATCTGGAATATTATGATATGGAATGTTATTTCTTTCTCTTTCAATGCTTTTTAAAGGTAGAATTCAGCTACAGAAGATACACCCCGGACAGTTAGTTGGATATAATGATAAACTTGGAATTGTAAAGTTACTATCAATGGCTGTATTGATACATGTAGTGTAGACTAAAAGGAATGAAATAGTGATAAAAATTAAAGCAAATTATTAGCAAAATGTTTAAGGAAAATATCATCATCGGTATTATGTGGCATTGGGACTCAAAGAAGTTGGCTTTAAAAAAAAACAAAACAAAACTATCATATAAAACATAAATTATTTTTCATTAAAATATCTTTAATTGCCCAGCAGCATTGAAAGTGCTTTTGTCCCTTTTGCTATGGCATTCCCTTATGGTAACCATAACTACAGTAGTTGAATGCTTCAAACCATATTTACACACATAGAAACCAATTATCCACATCCATTCTTTCCATGTTTTGTTTATTATTTGATTTTTTTTTACTTTGTCGTTTTTGTTTACTCTCTGTGTTTTAGTAATGGTTGCTATTTGCTCTGAAACAAGTAAATACACAGACCACAGTATTTGCAAATGAATAAAAAAATTCAGTCATGTAAGCTAAATTAATAAAAATGTGTAACCCCACTAAAGTGAATCAGAGTATACCCCATACAAATTCCTTATTTGAGATGCATTAACAACAGAAACAATGAGATGTTTATGAGATTAAAGGCCAACTAAACAACACAGACAGATTAACAATAGAATATAAAATGTGACCAACTTTATATTTCAGAGGAAAAAAAAAACCTTCAGAAGACAGGAAAAAAACATTCACAGAGAAGCAAAAAATAATGAAAATTCCAAATAAGGAAAGCATTCCAAAACCAGAGAGTGATAAACCATCTGATAATCAAATGTGAACATTAATGACTTTTTTTTTAATGTTCACAATGTACTTTCTATCAGGAAGATTATAACTAGGAAAACACTCTAAGAAATTTTAATCTGGCTGAAGGCTGGTACCAAGAATGGATGTACTTCTCACATAAATTTTTAGAAAATTTCTAATAATACGCAAAATGTGGAAAGAATGAAACTGAATGACTTTCATCTTTGTAAACACAACTGATAACAAGTTAAGCAACAAAAATTATCGCTAACTTGTAGTGAAAATTGCAGGTCTACCTTGGGGACTAAATCTCTGTCTGGTATTGATGCTTCTGACTATGGATGTCTTCTTTCTTCAGTCTGACTGTAAGCAAAGCTCACCACCTTTTGTACACAGTAGTACAGTTAGTGTCCCATATGCAGTAACGTTCTTAATATTGCTACAACTTGTTAAAGTATATATTTGGAAATTTTCCAGGAATTGCTTTAAGAAAAGCAGACTGTTCTGACAGGTGAATCTTATTCCTCATAGGGAGAAGCTGTATTATGAAATCTTTCCCTATTTGGAGATGGGAAAATATGAGCAATTAAACATTAGGAGATATGAGCTACACTCTATGCTGTTTTGACTGTTAATTTGCATGTCACAGAAACAGAGAAATCAGTAACAGAAACTGTATATGATAACCTGTGTCAGGGGCCCTGTATTATAAAGCAAGAAAAGAAGGGGAGGTGATAGCAATCTTAAATCATAGAATCATAGAATCTTAATTCTCTCTAACCTGTCGATGTCACTCTGCAGGGTCTGCCTGCCCTTGAGTCAACCACTCCTCCAAATTTTCCATAATCCACAAACTTGCTTAAAATTCCTTCCAGTCCTGCATCTGAGTCACTGATAAAAATGCTGAAGAAGACTGGGCCAAGGATGGAGCCCTGTGGGACCCCATTAGTGACTGGTTACCAGACTGATGTTACCCCATTCACTGCCACACTTTGTGTGCAACCTGTGAGGCGGTTGCTCACCCGTTGTATAGCATAGTTGTCCAGCTGTATGCTGGTCATTTTACCCAGGAGGATACTATGAGAGACAGTATCAAAAGTGTTCTTGAAGTCCAGAAATATATCCAGTCTTCCCTTGATCAGCTAGGTGGGTTACCCTGTCATAAAAAGATATTAAGTTTGACAAGCAGGACTTTCCCCTCCTGAAGCTGTGCTGGTTGTGACCAACGACTGTGTTTTTCAATACCTCTCAGAATAATCTTTTCCATAATTTTACCAGGCACTGAAGTTAGATTAACTAGCCTGTAGTTTCTAGGGTCCTCCTCCTTGCCCTTCTTGAATATTTGTACGATTTTCGCCAGCTTCCAATCAACTGGGATCTCTCCAGATTGCCAGGACCTCCCAAAACTAATGGAGAGAGGCCTACAGATAATATCAGCCACCTCTCTGAGGATTCTTGGATGAATGCCATCAGGACCCATGGACTTGTAGGGATCTAACTGTAGCAGCAAATCCCTTACAAATTCAGAGTCAGCTAAGGGTTGATCCCTGTTGCAGTCATGGTCCTCCAGTTCTGGGCATTGAGGCCTCCTTGTTCCATCACTGATGTTGAAGACAGAAGCAAAGAATGCATTAAATACCGCTGCTTTTTCTATGTCCCTGTTGGTGTCCTTACACATCTTTATCCTGTAAGGGACCAATGTTGTTTCTACACTGCCTTTTGCCTTTAGTGTATTTGAAAAAAACTTTTTTATTGTCCCCTGCAGATCTGGCCAGCTTTGGTTTCAGTTGAGCTTTGGCCACTTGAATTTTCTCCCTGCAGCAGTTAGCAGCATCCCTGTTTTCTTCCCATGTCGCCTGACTTAACTTCCACTGGGCATACACCTTCCTCTTTTTCCTGATTTGTAGGAACAGATCCCTGTTCAGACAAGCTGGTCTTCTACCTCATCTGCTTGACTTCCAATATTTTGGGATTGCAGGTTCCTGTGCCCTCAGGAGGTGATGTTTAAAAAGTAAACAGCACTTATGAACCCCAGCACCTGCAAAAATATCTTATTTTTAATAAATTTTAAATTAAAATTGTTAATGTCACAGTAGAGCCAAGCAGCAACAAAATAGAACTTTAAGACCTCACTCCTGTACATCAATGGAGCTAAGAAGACATGAGAAGCAAATGTTAATTGTTCATTATTTTTTTCCTTTTTTAGTCAAAATATAGTCAAATGCTTTCAAATCCAATAATTGCTTTACATAACTCAGTTCAGATTATCCTATAGGAAAAAACAGATTCACAGACATGAGCAAACATCTTAGAAGATCACCAGACTAGAGGCATCTTTTAGGCTAACCCTGACCACCACTCTTGTTTTTTCTGGAATTGTGTCAAACAACAGCCCTGAATCCTTTCCAGGAAGCGACACTTCTAAATAATTAGAGTAATCCTGATCTATCTGCTTGGTATTTTTTAACTTGAAAGACTCAAATTTGTTTTTTGTACAAGCATGGTGAAGATGCTGTCATTGGTGGTGACGAAACTAAAGCTGCCATCTGGGGCTGAGTGGGCTCTTGTAGAAAAAAAAATGGTTTTTATTGCCTCTGGTGAAGAACAGAGCCGAGAAAAAAAAAAACCAACCAAACAAAGAAAACCAACCATACAAAAAAAACCCACCAAAACAAAACAACAACAAACAAACAAAACGCCTGAAATTTAATCATGTTAATCTGGGATCTTTCACTTCATGAACTGATGTGTACTGGGTTTGTAAGTCATATGCTATCTTGTTCATTCTTTTCTCCAGGAAATGTTTAGGAACTATCATCCTATTTTTTCACTACTGCTATAGAAATCACAGTTTGGTGTGGCCTTCAGGCTAAATAGAAAGGAGACAGGGAAGTTTGGCTTCTAAATGTTACAGATTTATTCTTTTTTTTTGTAACATCCCATCTTTCTGAATTAGGGGTATACAAGAAAAAAACAAAAACCATTATATGGGAACACTAAGTTTGTCAGACCTGACTCCTCATAATCACTGGCAATCGCAGCAGATACTAGATCCAAGGAGCTTCTACCCACCCTCTTTGCCAAAGTAAAAACCTGTAGCAGATGACCAAATGCCCAAATTAACGTGTCTCTCTGAAAAAGTTCAAGAAAGTGAGACCACCACCAGTCGCCTAAGGTCCTGAAAATAACCCAGGTATTGTTACATAGGTCTCCAGATGATCCTAGAAAGCAGATTTCAGATGAGACCAAAACAAATAAATGTCTGCCTTCCTGGATTGGTCTGTCTCTAGGGATAGTGGCAGGGGGAGTATTTTGTATCTTTAAATCATACTAGCCTGACACAAGGGGATGTAACACCGATTGGAAGAAGTGAATTACGCTTTTTCTCCAGATAAAATTTCCCAACCATAAATGAAGTGAGGTGGGAGTGGAGTACAAGTGGTTTCTCAACCCCCCCCGGCAACACCAGAAGTCCTGGAGTCCTGGAAAATGCATTTGTAAATGCAGTAGTAGCGAACTGTGATTTCAGCTGTTTCCTCATTTCCTTAGAGAAATCAGGCAGTATCCAAAGGTTAGTATTGCAAATTTGATTTCCTTTTCCCAGGAATTTAATCATACAATGCTTTCCATTAAACTTAACAGAAGGAAGAAATGGGGGGGGAACGGAAAAAACTATATACTCTCAGTCACTATCCTGGCCCTATGACAGCTGCAGCTGTGAATCATTCCCTTTGCAATAATTTAGGAAACAGAAAAGTCAGGAAAGAATATCCTGACATTTTAAAATCTTAAAATATACTTTCATTTCACTTTCAAAGAGTTATGAGGTATTTCCATGTGCAGCATATGCTATTTAAAAATGAGGCTACAGTCTGAAAGTCAAAGGAATATTATTATGTGGGAATCCATGCAGCTAATTTGTTTAGCAAATCGCCATACCCAAAATGCTACTTGCCTCATTTTTGTTTCTAGAAAAAGAACGTTATAAATACAATGCATTAGAACTTGATACCATCCACAGAATGTTAAAAGGAAGTTCAAGAAATAAGTTAATTAAGTGGATTATGTTCTCTCCTAGTAAGAATAGATTAATCTGTCTTAAGTTACTTATGTAGCATAGGTTCACATTAAATATTTTATAATATTGAGTACATTATTAGAGAAGGACATAACTTTCACTGCATATCATTGAAAACATAACCAAAGTTCTATTGTGAACAGTCACTAAAAAGCTTAAGCTCATGGTTGATTTAAGAGTGCTACTTTCATTATGATGACTGAATTACTTTGGGGTCACCTGTTTTCCAAAAAGCTTAGAGAAACATTCTACATCTCATGTTTGGGAAACTATGTTTCTGGATGAATTCCTAAAAATCTCAGAGGTGTCTGATACATGCCAGCGTTTTGGGGTTTTTTTGTACAATGATTATTCTTTCTCTCTTTTTCACTAGTGAAAAGAAAGAAAGCTTTTTAGCTAGGCTTATGAAAACTAAAGTGATTCTTCTAGGTCGCTTTGTGGATGATATTATCTCAGTTACATAAGCTTTCTGTCTTGTAAGACAGGAATCTCAGATTTGGAAGCATGGATGGCACATATAGGAGAACCTGCTACTTCTTTCACAGAGGAAACAAACACACAGGAACAAAAAGGGATTCCTCTTGCTAAATGGTGCAATTTGTGAAGTTACTGTTTTTCACGTTTAACTGTTCTCCAAGACAAGTCACAAACTTTTGAGCCTTTTCATTCTTTTATTTTAGTGATTACAATGCTGTTGTATGGAATGGAACATGAACTGTCCTGAGGTAGCATTATATTGCCTGGTTCAGGTACAGGTGAGAGAGAAAACACTAGGTTCAACAAGAGTCTAACACATGAAAAAGTAAAGTAAATTACTGAAAGGTTAGTTTGTGCTGAGCCTTGTACTGCTGTCATCCCAATGATGGCGGTTTGTATATCTCAAAAATAACTTTGCTGTATCTGTAATATATTAGCTTTATAGCATAAGGCAGCATATACAACTGCTGTTTAGAATTACATTCTGGGTCAAGGAAAAGTAAATTAATTTGTTTAACAGGGAGTGTGGTATCACCATATATGCAGAGCTTAGATAATGCCCACCACTACCAATTTTTTTTTCTCTTGTCAAGGCAAGAATAAGAAATTGTAAAGGGTTTTTGTTCAGAACTGATTTTATAAGCCATCCCATTAAATGGCATTACACTGACATGACATGACTTGACATAACGGAGTTATCATAGCACATCTGACAAAACAGAACATGCCTTTTGCAGTATCAGACAGTGTTTAGACCAACTCATTACCTACTTTGTTAAGATTTTGTTTTCCTGTTTCAGTGAAATTAAATGTATTATTCTTCCCCTTTAAATCATACTAAAAGTATGATCACTTAGTTTGTGTATGTTATACACCAAAGTGACCCTTAATTAAGATCATGCTGAAACTGTCACATAGAATACTGTTATAATCCCTGTATTTTCAGCTGTTTTGTTTTTTTCTTTTTTTAGTAAATAAGGTCTTTGAATTAATCTGTCAGTACTACCAAATAAATGTCTAATTATTTAGCCAGTTACAAGAAGATGTGACAAAAGTAGATGTCTCAAAGATATCATGTTCCTGTATATTTTCTAAATATTGTAGAGAGGGACTCAGTGATGCTTTGGGATCAACTTGCCCTGATGGAATGCCTGTCAGCTTTCCCTCACTAGTTAAGTCAGCTCTAAACCTGCCAAAGCAAGCAGTGCTCTGGCCTAACATTAAAAGGCAAAGGAAATGGTAAAGATATGGTTATGGTTAGATTAATATTTCACAAGTAGTTTTATGTCAAAGATTTCTTAGACATCAAAAAACATCTTCTTCCTGGGCAGGACTACCAAAGAACATTTTTTGCTTCTTGTCATTTATTACTAAGCTAAAACTAGTGTCAACTCTGCATTTTAATTAACTGCTTCTGCTTCTCCAAATTTGTGTCACTGTTTGCTTGCACGTATAAGACTGCGTTTTTTCAGGTTTTTTTGTTGCCAGCCATGTGGATTTCAGTGGCCCAAGAATCACCAGTCACAAAACACTGGTTCAGGAGCCCTGAGGCGTGGAAGGAGGGGAGCTATCAGAAAACAGACTTGCAGATGTGGAAAAAGATCAAAGGAAGT
This sequence comes from Calypte anna, assembly GCF_003957555.1. Classification (NCBI taxonomy): domain Eukaryota; kingdom Metazoa; phylum Chordata; class Aves; order Apodiformes; family Trochilidae; genus Calypte; species Calypte anna. The sequence continues at coordinate 92,142,288 of NC_044244.1, forward strand.
TGTGGTACACAGAATGTAGAGGGTATGAATAGAAAAATGGGTATAAGATGAAGATCAGAGAACACAGATCCGTAGAAAGCCAAACTTCTCCCATCTTGCCAGAATAACTGAATTTTCTAGCATATTTTTCTTATATTGAGGTTTGGCTTAGAGAGGAATAATTTATACTAGTTTTGTCAAAAAGTCTTTAATTATTTGGTTTTGGTTTGAGGTTTTTGGGGGTTTTGTTTGTTTTTTGTAGAAATTATTCATTAGATTTTGAAGTAGCCAGAACTCTGCAAACTCTGCACCAGCTGATGCCAGTCGCAGAAAGTCTCTTAATGCCTATGAGAGTTGCACTAGACCAGCCTTGCATTCTCTCCATGTGTTTTTCAGATGTTTTTCAGATTTCTCTGGTCTAAAATATTGAACCACTCTGCAAATCTTTATTCTGTTAGCATAGGGAGTAAATACATGTGACTATTCAAAATTAAGGTAAATGTAAAAGGAATTTTCCCTACCTTACTTTTTCTAGGCAATGGCGAGGCAAAGATTTAATTTTAAATGAATGATGCATGATACATGCAGTAGGTTGGACAGTATCAAATCCTTATCACTGAAGCATAACATTATTAATATGTGCTGAACATGATGTCTGACAAAGAGAGCTAGCCACAGAAAGGGAGTATGCATTTACAATTTAATAAATGCCCTTACTCATCATGAAAGAATACCCAAGCATAATAGGGTCTGTGCTGTGGAGTCAGTAGGAAAGGGATATTTCAGTGCAAAACAAGAGTAGATCTACTGTCTTCCTCACGTGGAATGCCTAAACACATATCAGTTGGAAATTTTGTTTATTCTCAATATTGACATCAGTTACCAAATAGCTACTTGGATCAAGTCAAATGCTTTTTTGTCTCATAGTTTGTCTTGGATTAACATCCACTGCCAATAATAACTTCACCTAAAGCCTTGAAAAGAGCAGCTTAGACAAAGGATTGCATTCATGTGCATCCGAAGTACTTCTCATTGCTGAAAAAGCCCTACTAGGCAACAATTTAAAAATCAAACAAAACAAAAAGAAAAAAAACACACAAAAAAACCCAAACAAACAAACAAAAAAAAACAGAATAATGAAGAAGCTATTGTAAGAGCTGGTCAGGTCACTTGATACTGCGTACTACAGTTTCTTTTCTGGTCATGCATGAATAACTTGTGAATTTGGGGTTTAGATAGCACAAGTTGTCTAACAAAAGTACAGTTACTCTTGAATAATTTGGATTTAAATGTATATGTGAAGAAATGGCTCAACACAAGGCTTTTTTGTATTAAAGCCATCTGTGACTCACAGTACCATCATGCATGATATGGGGTCATTGTGCAAAGGCAGTAGTGCATGAAGGGCCATGGAAACAGCATATGAAAAGCCACTTCAGGATGCCATGCACAGTTCCTGGAAATGGTAATGATATGCAGTTTGAGGAACAGTGATGTGCTTACAGATCCTGCTGGTGCTGAAATCAGCTGTCTTTTCCATGCTTAATATAGTTGTACGTGAGGTTTTGGTGCATTGTAATGACATTATTAGCACGAGTTTTTTCTTGGGAACGAGAAAGATGTGAGTCATGCAGCTTCTCCAAAAGAGAGCAGATGAAACGCTGATAGCACACTAAAGTGCATTTTGTATGTTTGATAAGTATTCCAGAAAAAAAATTGCTTCAAGGTATTGTAGAGTGCCCTTAGGAATTATGTTGTATGTTTTTTTCTTATCTGTGTCTGCCCATCGATTTTTGTAGATGAATTCTGGAGTCCATTAAAAGCACATATAAAACTCATTGATTTCCGCAGCTCCTGTAAATTCCCAGGCATTGCAAAGAGGAGATATAAATGCATTTGAAACCTGAAATAGATTTTCTGCACAAAAAGAAAAATTTACATATAAATAAATATTGTTTTCTCTCCCATAGCCTTTCACACATGAATTTGAAGAACTCCGCTTCTGCAAGTCTGCATAAATATATTCATGAAAGTTTGACTGCAGATTATATAAAGATTCCTCCATTTTGACATAAATCAAATTAATCCTCTTTGAATCTTCACTGAAATGATGATGCTAGGCTAAATAAATCTCTTTGAATTCTCATTAACTGTTAGTACAGCTGACTCTTTGACTGATTCATTAGCATGCTTGGTGGCATATGCTCAAAAAGAGGAAAAAAAAAAGAACCCTACAATTTAATGCAAAATAGAGCAAAGCTGTAGATTTCAGCCTTTGTCTTGTACACACTGTAAGGTACATGGAGCGATGATTTAAGCATTGCGTGAGATTCTTCCGAATTGCCATTCAAATATTTCCTAACGTTGACAAAGAATAAATTAATTACTCAGCTGCATGTAGATTTTCACCTGTCAAAGAATTAAAACTATGGAGAAAAGCAGTGTTAAAATACCCACAGTAAGAAATAGGTATCAGCAACAAAACTTGCTACTTTGCAATAGCAAAACATACTACTTCTGTTTTACTGGGGTTTTTTGTAAGAAAGGAAAAATTCATGTCTTTAGCTCATGAATAAATGAGATAATTTTACATTACAACATTCAAGATGAGGAAATTCTCATGGAATTCTCTTTCAGTCATACGCATATGTTAAAGGTATTATCTTCTAAAGAAGATATATAATCTTGATTAAAACTATTTTAACTAGTAATCAATAACCCAGAGAGAAGCTATATAAAGTGGATGATATACCACCTGGTTTAGCTGAACTCAGAAGAAAGAAATGTACAAGATCTCACAAGACATGGAGCAATCAGCAGCAATTTTCCACACTAAAGCTTTTTCCTTTCCATTTCCATGATGCAATATTGCTCCACAGAATGAGTTATGTTTCCTGGCTTGTGGCAAGGTTGGGTGAATTTCCAAGAGGTCTCCACTTACATAAAGTCCCTGTACAGATGAACTGAATATCTGTGTTCAAATGTAAATGGGTGCACTGCATCAGGCATAGCCCCAGACATCAAACTGTCTGACTGGTTTTTTAAGTGAACAGGATACTATATTATTTAATGTATCATTAATATGTTCCACATTAAGCACAATGCCTGCTGTCATGTTTCTTGACTTTCACAAGCTAATCCAAGATGCTCCTTCTTATTGCATAACTGTACTGCAATGGAATCCTTGAGGTTGCTTTAGGATGTTTCAGAAAACCACTCCAAAGACACATCTAGAGGTAGAGAGGACCTAATATTTATTGGCTCCTCACAGCCCAAATAGAGGACAGCTGCATGTGGTAGGTATATCTTGACTGTAGAGGTTAATATCTAAAATCCACATGGCAAATAAACTTGTGTTATTCCCACTAATAGTATCTTGGAGAACACCTACTTCTTAATGTTATTTTCCTTTTGTGAGGACTCCTTGTCCTCCCAGTTCACAGAGCGATGCCTGGAGTGATCTCTGACAGAGAAGGAGTCCAGCTCCTTTTCCTTCTTGGGTGCTCACCTTCTTGCCCAGCTACTTCGTGTCTGCTCAGATCAGTGCTCATACTTCAAAGACTTTTCCTGCTAGATGCATTGCTAGCTGTGACAAAAAGATTAGAATAACTGGATGAAAGTTATATTTCACAGACTTTTCCAATCCAAACACATTCTGAAAGTTTTCTGTAGAGGAGTTGACTTTCTTTTTCTCTTTCCTTTTTATCCTTACCTCAGGGAGAAGTGAGGAACAGCAGCCACGCTGAAGGGAAGTGAGAGCAGTGTACTAAGCCCTGTGGAAACAGAAAGGAAGCAGTAGATCCTTTCAGCACAAGCAGTATGTCTTGGCATCATTCCTTGACACTACCCCCGCCATTCCAGCCTCCTCTGCCCCTCCCACACTCACACATCAAAAAAGCAGATGGAAAATATTCTGCCAGAAGACATCGAAATACAGTGTTAGAAAGTTACTCTCTTCAGAGTGGAGAAAGTGATGGAGAACTCTGGCAGGAGAGTTAAATTATTCATAGTGGCATTTTGGAAAAAAATCAGGAAGGGAATAGGAGACTGAGAGAAGTTACAAGGACTGTATGAGAACCATCTGGGACATTGAAAACAGATGCACTTTGGCTTACTAAACTTTGAAGAGAGACCTGTGTGGCTAATACTGGGTTAAGGAGGCATTACCAGTCCTTCCAGTTTGTTTTCAGAGCTGAGCATTCCTTAAAAAACCCATGATACTATGGTTTTAAAAATCAGTGTTGCCAGATCTGGCTCTCCCAGGTGGATTTTGTTCCCTCAAGTGATGCTGGGCAGTGATGCTCAGGCTTTAAAGGCACTGTAATCTACTATTCTACAGTGCACTTTACACATCCTAGTCTCATTTGGATTTTAAAGGTGTGACATGGAGAAGAGACTCTGATTGGTTTTCTTAGAACTTCAGTGATGAGACTTTTGTCACAAACTGTTTTTTGCTCAATTTCACGTTTCAGAAATACTTGTGGGTCATGTTCTTAGAAGAATTAAGCTACTCTACATTAAAAATAAAAGGTGCTTTTCTTGATATGACTCACTAAGACAACTGCATTTGCCTACTAACATTTAGAAATTAATCCAGTTCCAACCTCTAACTCTTCCATGGGAACAGAAGGGAGGAAAAGAAAAAAAGAAATGTGAGAGAGAGCAGATACTTCATGTTGAGATACCATGGTGATGAGCACAGAAGGTCAACATGGAAAGAGTGTTTTCCTTTCTGTTATTTCTTCTGACATTTAGGGGTATGATGTTGGAAAATATCTGTTTTCCATTAACAGATCTAACCTATCATGTATGGCTTTGTACCAAAGGTAATAGAAACCTGATGGAATTAATCCACATGAATATTCAGATATACATAGTACATACATGTATACATACAGATACTAAAGAGCAATTTGGTGAAAGCACCTCTTCTTTCTCTCTCATCATCAGCATTCTGAGTTTAACCCCAATAGCAGTGATCTTCTTAACAGAATTACATTAAGAGAACACTGTTCAGATTTTACTATATATAAAATCAACTCTGTACCAAATCCTTTAAAAGCATTTGTACACACTTTATCCTCTCTCTTCTCCAAAACAGTAGAGTACTGTCTTCTATGGCATCTTTACTTCCTTGCCCAGCCCTTGGAAATTAAGAAGCTTTCATACGTTGCAGAAATATTCCAAGTATTTTAATTTTCTTATCCTCACTGTAATCCCATTTTCACAGTAATTTTCCTCATCATTTTATATTACAGAAAACCAAATTTTTGCTGGAATTTTCAGGTAAAACAACACCTGCCACTATAGTCTAATGAGCTAAAGGAATAGTTAAACAATCAATGCTTTTGAGTTTTATGCAGAAATCAGTGAAGTGCTTCAGTATCCTATGGCATATTAGTCTAATGTTGTTTTCATCATGCAAATTATTTAGGTAAGTGATCATGGTTTTGGTTATAGATCACATAGTAAATTTCAGTCATAAATGGTAAAATTATAATGAATACAAAAATAATCAACAGGAAGCACCAGAAATTCATAAGTGGGGAAACAATAAATTGTTGTCAGTAGGGATGTTAGGCATGTGTGCTCATAGCTAGATAAACACCAAGCAGACTGCTTGTTTAAACTTTTTTCTGTTTTTTTTTTTTTTCTTTTTTTTTTTTTTGCCTGAGAGGCACCAAATTTCTCTCAACACTGATTTTAATGAATATATTTGGCATAACTGTGCTTTCTAGTTTGGGTAGTTCTTCCACAGGAAAGCCATTCAAATTCTCATTCCAAAATGGTATTCCATTAAAACAAATATTCAATAGTTTTTAAAATGTGAGTTTGCACAATTATTTTCCAAAAGAACTCTGAGAAGAATCTCTAAAAAATAAAGCCTATATATTTCATAAGAATAGTTTTATAAACACAGATTTACTTCTCTTAATAGATTGACACTTAGAGGACCACAAGAATTTCAATTTTGTGATGTGAATCTAGTTAGAAATTAATATGGACATAAATTTGCTAATAATCTTTTAGGATGAGTAGTTGGGAAATAAGCATTAGACTTCTTAATTCTTTACCAAAATATTAAAAGTTTTCCTGTCCATTCTACTGAAGCAGTTTTAGCACTTACGCATATAAACAAACATACAAGCCCTATTTACAGATTGAGTTAAAGTTAACATTGTTTGACTGGCAGGATATATTTATAAACCTTATTAATTCTTAATCTGTGTGCACATCTAGTGTTCTTACTGCAAGTCATGTTCAGGACCTGAAAAGCAGTCTGGCCATTGTATCTTATGCCAGGACACAGCTGCCATTCTCTGGTGCAGAGAACATTGCAGAGCCGATCTTTCAACATGCTAATTTTATTCCCTTGCCCTCAAAATGTAATTTTTGGCTAAATAATATAAATTGCTTGCTATGTTTGTAGTAGCACTATCTTGAAGAGAAGTAAACAGAAACTCCCAAGTAGACTGCCTTGCTGGATTTCTCCCACAGAAGTTAAAAATGTCCTTAAAAAGGGCAAAGCTGGTCTGCATTCTACTTGCCAAATCTATCTCTTTGCCAAATCTTCCCCATAAGAAGAGGAAATTCTGCCATGGTTTGACAGAGGGGTGAACCTCCAAGAAAGGACCCTGGGAGCTCTTGGTCAAGACAAAGCAAGACATAAAAATCTGGCAAGGATTGAAGGAAAAAGCTTACTTGGGAAAAGACAACAGGATAAGCAGATGGTCTTCTTGCTTAGGATACCCACAGCAGATTCTTGTAGTAGAAACTGAGTATATCTTTTTGAGCATCTCTTTTGATCTCTTTCCAAGTGGTCTCATATCCACAAGACATGGGAGCAACCTCACAGGGCTTTGTGTCCTCCATGTCATTTGGCTCCATCAGAGCAGCACTGTGGGCAAGCCCAGCATCTCTGATGGATTATACTGCCAAGAGAACAATTCTGAAACTGTCCTGGAACCCTTCACTTTGAATATAGTATATGCATTAGAGTGGCAACCAAAAGAAGGGCAAAAGAGTAAGCAGGTCAGGCTTTTCTGGGTGCCACTGTGCCTTCTAGGAGTGGAGTATGGGAAAAAACACTTTTCAAGTTTTACACAAAGAACCATTTTTGTTGCTAAAGACCTTTAAGAACATCAGTCCTTTTGACTGACTCCTCTTGTGTCCAAATGTGCCTTCCACTGAAGGAGCTGGCAGAAAAGAGAGAGCTGAAACCACAGCAGGGTCTGATAGTAGATGCAGTGTTGATGTTGCTTCTTCCAGTAAAGGTTCTCTTGTGGCATTTGGATGACATTGTGGCTTAGTGGTTGTAGCAGGATTTGGACTTTTTCAGATTGAGCACACAGGGTGAAGCTGATAGGGATTCGTGTCGTTCAAATGAGTGGGACTCAGCAGCTTCCTAATGAATGACTGTAAATCTTCTGTTGCTAGGGTCAGAGGAAAGTAATCATATGGTGTCAATGCTGAAGAAGAAGGCAAGGACCCCAAGTATAGGAACACAGTTGCAAAAACAGCTCTCAAACTACTATTATCATGTGTAGTTCTGAGATTCATACAGCCACAAAACTCATCTCTCACCTTTTCCAGATTAATAGATATAAATGTACACATTTTGAAGTAGTTTATTTACTAAAAAAAACGTAAAAAAATTAAATAATATAGATAAATCTTTAAATATTTCCTCCTAAGTATAATGAAAATAAATTCAAGTTCTTATCCTGGGTTTGGTTAGGCATTTCTGCCGAAGCCCAGCAGTGCTTAATGCCCTCAATGGATAAAAATTGAAATCACAGAATAATTCAGTTTCAGTCTGGAGACGACCTCTGGATATGTCTAGTCTAACATCTTGCTCAGAGCAGGGTCAATTCTGAGATCATAACTGGATTGGAAGTGCCAGTGCAAAGCTTCTCTGGTCCCCTGTCCCATTGCTTGATATCCCAGCTGTTATGAGAAAACCAATACTTCTTATATCCAGCCTGAAACTCTTCTATTTATGTTTATAATTCTTCTCCTCCTGCCTTGCAACTCTATGAAGAGACTTGCTTCATCTTCTTGATGGCCTCCTCATAGGCACTGGGGGCATACTCTCCTCAAGGTTAATGATGTCCAAATCACTTTTTTTTTTTCTTTTTTGATGCTGGTTTCTTTTTGTTGTTGTTGCTGTTGTTTTCTTTTGAGTGAGCTAATATTTCTGAGACTTCTGTGCCCTGACAAGCAGGGTTGGAATCGACTGGTGTGCTCAGAAGTCATTTAAGGGAACTGATGAACAAACCTTCAGATGAACTGAGTGGGACAGATCCTTTTAGAAACCTAATTTGCAGATTAAAAGAGGGAATAAAAAGGATCATCTCTGGCTGACATTGCAAGGCTATTCAAACTGCATGAAACAGATCAGATCTGAAGTTTCTGAAAATTCTGAGGAGTGCTTTAGCATCACCGTGCAGCAAGAAATAAAGCAAAACAGCATGCGAAAATGCAACTATGGGAATATAATCTGCTAAACCCTGAAGCAGTCATTTTTATAAAAATCTGGCTAAAGGAGTTTTTATGGAAACTAACTTTAGCTCAGTGGAGTTAATCACCCCTGAAGTCACTGGAGAGAAACAGAATCCCATCATGGTCCTCCATGCTCCACTGCCTCTGCCCTGGCTATGGAAGCAATCTGGAGATACTAGCCTGAGTGGGCTAAATCAGCCTTTATAAATGCCCTGCAAAAGCCTGTGTACACAGCTATGGTGTTAGGAAAGCTGTATCTACTTGTGTCAGACTTTCCGGCCAGCCCAGTGGGCTGAAAATCATTGGCAGCTGCAGATTTAGTTCTTGTTCAGCTGCTTCCTTTCACAAGTGTTATGTATGGATGCCTGCAACTGCCTGATTTCTTCTTCCCATCTAAAACACATGTGAGGTGGGTTGTGGGCAAGAAAAGCTGTATTGCAGGTATCTACTCCCACATGCAGCTATTTGGAGGAGAGTGTGGAGAGAGCACAGGCATGGCATCATTTTGTGAAGGAGAAGAAGGTGAGTGAAAAGCAGGTTGTTCAAACCTTTTAATACCACATGACAGGCAAATGAGGCAATGTCCAGGTATCATCTGAGAAATCCCTGGTTCCTTGTCAGGTATGGTTTTCTTCGTGGTACTGCAGCTTCATATAAAAGCTCTGACAGTGCAGGCAAAGCCACTTGGTGTTGAATAAAAACTAAATGGACTTGCAGCAGCACCAGCAGAAGGTCTTTCATCAGTGTCAGTGTATAAACTCTGCTTTAATGAGTTCAGACATGCTTGGCATTGCTGCACCAATATTGACTGAGCCTCTCTTTTAATTAAATAAATGCAATATACAGAGAGAATTAGCTTCATGTAAACCCTTGAGCAAACACCAAAAAAATCCTCCTGCCCTGGCCCCCATAATCACTCTGATAAACTGTCTGTGCCTTTGTTATTAAATAGACAAGATTGTGTAAACAGTGCACAGTCATTCATTAGAGGCAAAAGATTTCAGGTGCCACCTTTACCTCAATGCTTATAATACAGTACAATCACAGGCTTATTAAAAATTATTCACAGGCTTTGATATTAGCTATGTGTTTTAGCTGTGTTTGGAAGACCTATGTGTACTCATAGGCAGATAAACAAGTATGTGTAGGAAAGCAGATACATATCAACAGCAAAAGAGATTAGGCTAAGGATTTCAGGTTTCTTTACAATTAAAAGGAGTAATAGCTATCACAAATGCAAATACACATCTGAGCAGGAGTCAAGCACAGTAGATTTGAGTCATATGATGTCCTATTCTTTCAATGTTCCCTTTCCAGTGGGCCACTTACAACTGTTTACTTGCCTAAACCACTCTTTTGCCATTTTGCTTATAGTCTTCACAAGTGCAGCTCAGGGCATGTTTGGATTTCTTCATGGCAGCACTGGTATAGGATCTGTCAGCTGAATCAGTGCATACCCATGGAGGTCTTTGCTGGTTCTCTTATGCACACACTGCTCTTCCTGAGCTACTCACTTGTGTGACATCAGCTCCCTGGAGGCTGACAATGTCATTATCATTACCAGACAAAGACAGTTAGGTAATTTTGTCTGATGGGAGTGTAGATATTGACCTGAACTAATGTATTCTTATTTCCCAGAGAGATGCTGATTGTAGCAATGTGACATAGTGGGGTTTGCTAATATGAATCTAAAGGCTCTGATCTCTTTTAGAAGAGAAAAGCTTTTTTATTCACATTCAATTTTATCACTTGACATGTCTCTAGTTTACTTGTTAGACTTGAGATTCTTTGTCTGTTTAAAGACATGTACAAGGTCTCTTAGTCTGGGTGTGCAAGTGAAATATTTTTGGAAACTTCTAATTTGCCCATCTTCTGACCCTGCAAAGAAAATCACCAAGCCTATTCAAAAGGTTTTCTTTCTTCAGGACAGCCTAAGGAGAAATACCTTTAGGGAAAGGAGCCTTGTAGCAGTGATCACATCTGACACATCTTGTGACAACAGATTATATGTTTCCTATGATGTTTCTTCATTGCTGACTCCTGGAAATATGCTTCAAATAAAAATTCATGGCCCTATAGAGATTACAATTTCCTCAAAAAATAGATATACACTGTGCATATAATAAGCATTACATAAACATATTGTGGAAATATTTTCTGATTATAATAACAAATACATATTTATGCCAGAAGTACACCTCCTCTTTATGAATGTATAATAAAATTGCTGCCAGTAGAAAACTGGTTAATAAATATTATATTCTAACTTTTTAATGATGCAGTCTGGTGTTTTATGCAATATCCTAAAATCTAAATTTTGGTATATACATGCAAATCAAACATGCACACTGCAATAATCTGATTTATTCTGAAGCTGGAATCCTATAACTGTCCCTCCACATGTTAAAAAAGTGGAAACTAGCTGTGTCTGAAAAGGCAATCAGGCTTCACTGAGACATGTAGCTTAAGCAGTGCTATCATCCTCTACCAGTGGAAAAAAATAACCATGGAGACTGTTCAGCTGAGAAATCTGGACAAGCAGCCATTGCCATCAGTGGAATACACTGATCCAAACACTGATAAACTTGTTATGATTCCATGACAGCCTTCCATAGCAAAACCTTTTCGTTATAATGTCATGTTCTCCATTTGCAGTGTAAAGGCTTAAAAAAAAACCCCAAGGTTTTAAGAAAAAGCTCAAAACATTTGTTTTCTCTTTCAGCCACCACCAATATGTATAAGTGCATGGAGGATGTAGTCTGACAGTAGATACTACAGGCAGAATATAATTAAAAATAAACTATCTGCAAATAGCATATTGCCTCAAGTCATTGAGCTCTATTTCTTTTATTGAAATGCTCTGTAATGAAAGGTACATGAAAAGTACATTTTCAAAAGGAGGGATACTAGATTTACTTCTCTTTGTCCAGAAAACTGAAGAAGTGAAGCTATAAATCAATGGGTGACATGAGATTTACAAGGAACTTAGAATATTCCTTAGAGGCTAGTCCACAAATGGCTTTTCACCCCAAATATAGCAATAAAAATTACAAAGCCATGGTCACTTGTGACTTTGCCTGAACCTCCCTGCCTGCCCAAAAGTAAGACTAGTATTAGCAAAAAGACAGCTAGACAACTACTACCATGCTGAATAACACTCGTTCCTCGCTGCTATGCTAGCTCTGCTTTGGATCCCCAGTCTCATTTTTGCACTCAAAATTTCTGAATAAAAAGATGCAATGTCTTCTTCATTGTTCTCAAGGGTACTGAGGATTTTTTCTTTTCTAGCTACTTTCTGCAGCTTATCAAAAAGGATAATGTAGCAAAGGGGACTCCCTTGTTTTTTGGCAAATAAAGTAATGGCTGTTGTATTTGCTTACATATACGTAATAATAAGTATTCATCTAAAAATAATGAGTCTTCAAATCAAATGATCTGTTATGCTCAATAATCAAATCTAGGATCAGAGCATTACTCCAGTTTTGGAAGATTTTTTTGAGGTTTTATTGTCATTGTGGTTTTGTGTTGTCTACTTAATGTGCAATTCCAGATTCCTGATGTATTTGAACGCTGCTGTAAAGTTTGATACAGCATTTTATGCTATTATATTCCATAATCTTTTACCTTATTTTTTCCCAGGTGTAACAACACTGTACTTAGTATAATCAGCAACATTATTTCCGTATGGGAAATGGTACCAACAGCAATGAATCCTCAGTACATTTATCAGCCTTGTGCAGGCTTAACTTGACATTTGAAACTAGGAAAGATTTTACTGAATTTTTTTCTCTGTAGTTAATACAGAAACCATAATTAATGATTATGAAAGTGATCCTCTGTACCATCTTACAATTGATCCTTTATTACACTGGCAAAATAAGAGGATAATGTCGCCAGCATTTGCCGAGTTGGCAGTAAAATACTTGGCACTTCATCCCATTTGGATTTCATTTGACAGAATTTGCTAAAATGGCCTTGTTTAAGGCATTAGCTGGTAGAGTGGTTTGGTTTAATTAAAACAAATTCACACTCTTTTCCTTAGCTTTCATATGGTTAAAGATTATAATATTTTTCCTTTTCTGTTCCTCCCATATTTCAGGAAACCCCACAAGCTAATATTTGCAAATAGCTGAAGAACAATGCAGCAAAGTAATGTGCTGTAGCTAGGTTTCCAGTCTTATTAACCAATAGGACAAAATTGTCATTGAGCAAAAGGAAACTCTTTCACTGCTATTTAATTTCTCTACTACTTTATTCATTTTTATTGGGGTAGAATAATAACAGAAGGGAATGTCAGTATGTCATAATTTCTTTGGGGATTTTTTTTTTTTTTTAGCAATTTTCAACCTAGAATTATCAAACAGATGCATACATGCATGTGCATATTTACTCATTCAGTAAAACCCACTGCACTGCAGCAGTTTCAGCCCAGCCAGTATCAACCAAGCCCCTGCTCACTCACCCTGCAGACCCTCTGTGGGACAGGGAGTAGAAAATCCGCTCAAAGGCTCAGTAATCGAGACAAGGACAGGGAGGTTTTCACCTCCCAATTATGATAACAGGCAGAACCAGACAGACTCAAATTGGGAAGGGAAAAAAATTCATTTAATCTATCAGGATAAAGAGAAAACATGACCAAAACATTAATACCATCTCCCCACCCCTCCCTTCTTCCTGGGCCAGAATCGCTTCACTGCTGCCTCCCCTTCAGGGCACAGGGAAGGGACAGGGGGGGTTTAGGGTCAGTTCCCCACACGGAGTTTCTGCCGCTCCTTCCTCCTCAGGGGGAGGACTCCTCACGTTCTTTCTTCCCCTGCTCCAAAGCGGGGTCCCTCTCCCGGGAGAGTCCTTCAGGAACCCCTGGGACACGAGTTCCTCCCACAGGTGCAGTCCCTCAGGCACAGACTGCTCCCGCCTGGGCTGCACACAGAGTCACGGCTGCTGCGGGAGCAGTCACCTCCTTTGACACGGGGTCCCCCCTGGATGCAGGTCCACATCTGACCCTCTCCATGATCCTGCACAGGCTGCAGCTCCTCTTGTGCCCACCCGTGACACTCCCAGGCTGCAGCTCCACATCTGCCAACCATAATCCTTCAGGACTATAAATCCACATCTACCCCACCATGATCCTCCAGGTACTGCTCCACTGTGCTTCTCCATAGGCTGCAGGGGGACAGCTACCATCTCACCATGGCCTGTGGGGAAATCCCTACCTGCATATGTTCTCCACGTCCTTCCTCGCTGACCTTGGCACTGCTCTCACCTCCTCCTTTCCTCTGAAGGTCTTTTTTATTTTATTTTATTTTATTTTATTTTATTTTATTTTATTTTATTTTATTTTATTATTTTTTGCAGTTTCTTTTTAAATTTCTTGAACATGTTACAGAACTACAGAGGTTTCCAGGTTCCCCCAGGTGGGGCTAGAATTTGAACCAGGGGAGCTTCCAGAAGCTTCCAGAAGCCCCCCCTGCGCCCCACCCCCTCTTCCAAAACACCACTGGACTAATCCAAAACATGAACTTTGACCAAAAATTATATTCATGTAGAATTAGAGTCTCTCAAAATATAATGTGAGGATCATATTAAACCTCCATGAACCAGGTAATAAATACTGAAGTTAGTGTTAACTTGCATTTTTTTTTAAATCTATGAATACTAATACTTCCCTAAAGAGAAAAATTAGCACCAAAATCTATAATTTGGGAGTTATAAAAACTCTTACAGTGCTCTGCTGGGGAGGCAGACCCTTTCTTGGGGAGGTCCAAGCTCTCTCAAGCTGTTATCTTTCATTAACATTGGTGTCTGTGGACCCTGGCTGATAACTGCGATTTGAGGTGTATACACTTAGATAAAGGAAGCTGCACAACAGAAGGACTCACAGAAACAATTTTTCAGGGCTGTAACTATGATAAGAGGAAATGGGAGTATAGCTACAGGACCTTCCAGAGGCTGAAGCTTACTGCTGGCTGGGTACCATCTGTTTTCCAGAAGCCACAAATCCACAGTTACTAATGGAGCTACTGTAGTTGAGGAGACCAGCACTCTTGTGTGATCCTAGTGCAGGCACAGGACACTACAGATACTTCTACACATCATGCAGGCTTTCCTTTAGGGATGGCTAAAAATATGGTCCACGTGAGTGACCAGGTTTGTCATGGCCAGCGCTGTGCTCTGCAGGCTGCATTGCAAGCTGAGAGCAAGGCAGTGAGAGTCCCCAGAAGAGCATCTGTAGGAGTGCAGGGTGTGAGCAGCTTGGAGGACAAGTTAAATGCTGACCTGTGAACTAGCTGGAAAAAGTGATCCTTGACTTCCTGTTCTTGTGGAGTAGCTGGATGACCAGCATTTAGGGAGAGTGGAGGCTTTGCTTTTTGAGAGAACTCACATAAATGCAGGTTGTGCTTCAGCAATATAAATGCTGTGATTCTATTTTGCTGTGGGCATAAGCTTTCTTCCTACTGCAGCAAAGCACTAGTACATATTTTATGGGTGCCATGGCTCACAGTGCAGAGAGAAAAGCCACAGCTGTGTTAGCATGCAGACTGCAGCTCTCCTGAGGGCCTCAGGGCTTCAATGTTCACTTTCTGTACAGGCATGAGCAATCCCTCTGCAACAGCAAATCAGTGCCAAGGCAGCCCTGGGGCACTTAATTTCCTCTTATTTATAAACAAGACATTTTTGACACCTACTGGTTATCCACGTTCACTGCTTCTGATTCCCTGATAGTACCTGCCAGAGCCACACAATGCCCTGCCTGCTTATTATCCCAGCTTTCCTCACTGACCACCTCTGCTCAGCTTCCAGTTCTTTCCCTAAATTCCCTTCCTCAGATGCTCCTCTTGCTGAGGAACAGGTACCAATGTGGCATCCGCAAATGAAAGAAGAAGCAAGACCAAAACAACAGCTAGGTGCACTTAGTGGAAAGTTTTCTTGAGGATAAAAGAAATAAGGGAAGCCAACATGGGGAATAATAAAAAAACCCAGTGGTCTGTGATGCAGGATTTGACCACCATATTAGCTTCCTGCTCAGCTACAGAGTTTCTGAGTGATTTAAACAAATTGTTCAGCCACTTGGGGCATCACAGTTGTTTGTTCTCTATTTTAAAGAGTTTTGAGAAAAAAATTATATTAAAGACTCTGAGGTGCTCAAATAAATAGTACAGTAATAGGACCCACCTAAGAGATAACTGTGGGTATTTAAGAAGGATGAACATTTAACAGAAATGTCCCCAGATCCTCCTCTGCAGAGGTCTGATCACCTTTCCCCTTCCCTATATCCTCTTGTACTCTTGGAAACACCCTTTTTGCTATTATCCAGCTCCTGTTTTGTTTTTTGGTTTTGTTTCGATTTGGTTTGGTTTGAGTTTTTTGAAGCTGAGAAAGTTGGGGGTTTTCAGTCTGAAGAAAAGGCCTCAGGGAGACCTTAAAGCAACCTTCCAGTACTGGAAAGGTGCCTAAAAGAAAGCTGGGAATGGGACTTTTTACAAGGGTGTGTAGTGGCAGGGTGAGGGGGGATGGCTTTAAACTGGAGGAGGGTAGATTTAGATTAGACATTAGGGAGAAAGTATTAGGATGGTGAGACACTGGAACAAGTTGTCCAAGGAAGCTCTGAATGCCCCATTCCATGAAGTGTATAAGGCCAGGCTGAATGGAGCTTTGAGAAACCTGATCTAGTGGGGACATGGCCCTGCCCATGGCAGGGGGTTGGAATGAGATGGTCTTTAAGGTCCCTTCCAACCCAAACTGTTTTGTGATTCTGATTTCTCTGCCAGACCTCCATTCTGGCTCCATGTTCCAATATGTGCACACACTCCTCCATGGTTTGGGACCTTATCTCCCAGTTACAGTCACGCATACTGTGTCTCACCTTATTATTTCTGATGTTCTGGTCTGATGATCTTCTGAACTTGGAAGATCAAACCTGCAGAGCTGCTTCTAAATCAGGAAACACCTGTTTTTTCAACAGCAAAAACTACTTAAGCTCTTAGTAGAGGTTGACAGGAGAGAACTCTGGACCATTCAGATTTCTAGCACAGGTTGAGTTTCAGAGTGTTTGAGGCCATAAAGCATCAGTCTCAAGGATGCGTATTCTTCATCCACCAAATTCCTGTAATTAAGGTTTCCATTACTATTTCCTCACATGACAGACTTTACGTCACTGAGGCTCCTTGAAAGAGTGTGTTTTTGTGGTTTTGTTATTAGCTCCCTCTGAGCTGTTGGTACGAGGATTTTTGTGGATGAATTTCAATAAGTTCATATTGAGGCTGTGCTCAGGCAGCCCTGCAGGTCAAGCATTGTGGAAGCTGCAGGACAGGCAGGAGAAACTTTACAAGAAGTCTCTCCAGCACTAGAGTAAAAAACAGATGGAAAGAGAACATCTGAGGAAGGTGAGATCTTTAACCAGCAGAGAAAGATTTGTCAGTTGTAGTCAAAGTCCTGGTAATCAGTGATCCTGAAATGTGCTCAAACTGATCAAGAACCTTCTTCCCAAATTCTCGGCCTCATCCATGCTTTTCATTCTTAATTTACACTATAAAATTTGTTTGCTGTTCCTATCTCCCAAAAGCACACATTTCAATTTACATTCATATTTTTATTCTTTGATTAGTTTCTTGTCTCCCTAGATATTCCACTTTGTTTATTTCTATGCAGTGTGATTGCACAGAGATTTCTTTAATACATTTTTATTTGCTTTCCTTTTCTGTTTTTGGATTCTCTGTTTTCCTGCTTCACTGCACTTTTCATCTTTGATTCTTCTAATATCCTTCCACTCCCGTTTTTTGCTGTAGTTCTCAATTTACTTTCATTGTTATTACTTTTTATTATTATTCCTCCTTACTCTGTTCCTTTACATACATGTTTGTCTTCATGTTTGTCTTCTGTTTTCTTCCCTGTCTTTTTCCATGCTGGCAGCAGGAATTGTTGTTTCATAGCGTACTTCCATTAAGTCATCTGCAATATTTGTCTGACCAAAGTGTCAAACTATGAAAGAGAAGCACTCCAGATTGCATTAGGTGCTGAAGTAAGATTCACTCCTTTTATACTTGAAGGTTGATTTTCTAAAGGCAAATCATTCTTTTCCCAACTGATAGCATCAGCTGTGTGGGGAAGATCTTGGAAAAGCCTGTTTGCTTTTATTTTATATGTTTCAGGACAACTGTTGATTGTTGCTTCATATTTAATTTTTGGTTTGTTGCAAGAAGCTGATACAGAAAAGAGGTGGAGTTTGCCAGGAATGTGAGAAGTGGACGAATGAAGTGGATTTAGTATATTTATGGAACCAGGAACACTAAATTTGGAATTTTAGCTCGGTCTTAAAATACGTCTACAGAGTCACAGAGGAGCCCAATAAGAAGAGGTCAGATAACCTCACTATTTGTAAGAAACTTTTCCATTTTATGTTGAACTGGCATATTATGTGCTTGAGTTTAGGATGCAGGTCAGATTGCTATTCCTCTAGGGTATAAATTTATTCTTGTGTATATGGAAAGTCAATATTCACTCCGAGTAGATCAACTGCAATATTTACAACAGTGAAGCCCTCTGACCAGCTCTAATTAAGACACATGAGGTTTTCAGTTACTGAATCTGATTCATATATTATTTTGTTGGCTTTAGCACATTGTTATGCAATGAACTGAAGTTACAAATGAGTTATAAAAAAGATTTTCTGCTTCCTAGGATACTCATTCTGTCAATATTGGATTATAACCTACCAGAAAGAAATCAGACAATTTCAAATTGTCTTGAAAGTGTTATTTAATCTTTTTCCTTGGTTTATGAAAATGAAAACATTTTATCTCACGATTTTTTAATGCAGTTTTTACTATGTAATCTGGTCTGAGTATGATATTGACCCTGTTACAAGCAGGAGACTGGACTGAGTTCCTTCAAACCTGATTTTTTCTGTAGTTCTTTGACACTATGGATTTTTAAAATTCAAAGCCAATTTTATAATGAAAAATCAAAATATTGCATACTGGAAAGGGAATATGTTGCATTTATGAAGTGGATTTTATGCAAAACCCCTTTTCCCTTCCCCTTTCCTCCCAGGTTTCAATGAAATCAGCAAATTCATGTAACCATTTTTGCTTCCATTAAAATTGCATTTTCCAATTAGAAGATATACCTAGAAGAAAGCACATATACTGTTAACCATAGCACTTCAGATTTATCACAGCATAAATAATCTGAGAAGCTGGAACCATTACTTCTACTTAGAGTTCAGGAATTGTAATTCTTCCTAGAATGTATGCTGTCTTCTCATGTTCATAGCTATTAGCAATTTTACCTGTCCCTGGCACATCTGCCACATAAGGGAATGTGTGTGCAGAGCCTAATACTCATGAATAAATACTCATTTCAAGACTTATTCTACATCTAATGATTTCACTTGAAGCAAAATCAGACTCTTCCGTTAACATTTCATATAAATGTCAGCTGCATATTATGTATGCATGGTTTGCTCTAAATGCAGCTCCCATGGGATTTACCTAACTAGAACAGGGGCTAGCTAAGAAGTAGCAATATAATAAGCCATACTGTGAAAAAGAGCAGCAAAACCAATGAAACAGATTTATAGAAATTTATTTTTATGCACATTGTTAAAAAGCCTGAACCAATCAGTGATAGGAAAACTTCAAAAATTAGAAGCCTATTCATAGAATCATAGAATCATAGAATCATAGAATCATAGAATTGGCTGGGTTGGAAGGGACCTCAGAGATCATCGAGACCAACCCTTTTACCACCGTTGTGGTTGCTAGACCATGGCACTGAGTGCCACATCCAGTCTCTTTTTAAATAACTCCAGGGACGGAGAATCCACTACTTCCCTGGGCAGCCCATTCCAATGCTTGATCACTCTCTCCGTAAAGAAATTCTTTCTAATATCTAACCTAAATTTCCCCTGGCACAACTTAAGATCGTGCCCTCTTGTCTTGTTGAAAGTCGTCTGGCAAAAGAGACCAACCCCCACCTGGCTACAACCTCCTTTCAGGGAGTTGTAGAGAGTGATGAGGTCTCCCCTGAGCCTCCTCTTCTCTAGGCTGAACAGCCCCAGCTCTCTCAGCCTCTCCTCATAGGGTCTGTGCTCAAGTCCCTTCACCAGCCTGGTTGCCCTCCTTTGGACCTACTCCAGGACCTCGATATCCTTCCTGAACTGGGGGGCCCAGAACTGGACACAGAACTCAAGCTGTGGCCTCACCAGTGCTGAGTATAGGGGCAGAATCACTTCCTTGGACCTGCTGGCGACGCTGTTCCTGATCCAGGCCAGGATGCCATTGGCTTTCTTGGCCACCTGGGCACACTGCTGGCTCATGTTCAGCTTCCT
This sequence comes from Calypte anna, assembly GCF_003957555.1. Lineage (NCBI taxonomy): Eukaryota > Metazoa > Chordata > Aves > Apodiformes > Trochilidae > Calypte > Calypte anna. Next base: position 92,162,098 of record NC_044244.1, read on the forward strand.
GTCAATCCAGACTCCAAGGTCCCTTTCTGCCTGGCTGCTCTCAGTCACTCTGTGCCCAGCCTGGATCTCCCCATGGGGTTGTTGTGGCCAAAGTGCAGGACCCAGCACTTGGCCGTGTTAAACCTCATCCCATTGGAATCATCCCAACTCTCCAGTCTGTCCAGGTCCCTCTGCAGAGCCCTCCTGCCTTCCAGTTGATCGACACTTCCCCCCAGCTTAGTGTCATCTGCGAATTTGCTGATGATGGACTCAATCCCCTCATCTAGATCATCAATGAAGATATTGAACAGAACCGGGTCCAACACTGATCCCTGGGGGACACCACTGGTGACCAGCTGCCAACTGGATGCAGCCCCATTCAGCACCACTCTCTGGGCCAGGCCCTCCAGCCAGTTCCTAACCCATCACAGAGTGTTCCTGTCCAAGCTGTGGGCTGACAGCTTTTTCAGGAGGATGCTGTGGGAGACGGTGTCAAAGGCCTTGCTGAAGTCCAGGTAGACCACATCCACAGCCTTCCCCTCATCCACCAGTCGGGTCACCTGATCATAAAAGGAGATCAGGTTGGTCAGACAGGACCTGCCCTTTCTAAACCCGTGCTGGCTGGGTCTGATCCCTTGCCCATCCTGCAGGTGCTGTGTGATTGCACTGAGGATGATCTGTTCCATGACCCTGCCAGGCACTGAGGTCAGGCTGACGGGCCTGGAGTTTCCTGGGTCCTCTTTCTGGCCCTTTTTGTGGATTGGTGTGACATTCGCCAACTTCCAATCATCTGGGATGTCCCCAGTGAGCCAGGACTGTTGGTAGATGATAAGACATTATTATAAGACAAAGGCCAGGTGAGTGTGTCATATAAATGATTTTGTAAATATCTCATTCTGGTTTTCTTGAAAATTTTCCACATTTCTGCAAAACAGAGGTTTAGTATGCCTAAAGACTATTTTCTTAACACTGAGATTAATTCGGTTCCTGTTTGGGTGAAAGATCAGCTCAGTGTTTATCTTATTGAAAATTCCTCATATCCTGATTAAAATGATTGTACATGAAACAAATCTCTGCTGCAAGGAAAAAGTAATAAAAAAGATGCTGCTAAGCATTTGCACAATATCTAAGCTTATAATTTATCTGAGTGACAGAGCTGTATGAATATTAGCAAAGTCATGACAGGTTCAAAGAAAGCTGAATGTATTTCAGCATGTGGTTGATGTGCACATCTCTGATGAGGAGACCTTGGGTCAAAATGATCTATGATGAATACTTGTTCCACTGGCAAATCTTAAATGGAAAACCATGAAAGAATTATACCATCTCTGAAAAGATTTGAGTGAAGACTGCCTTGCAATAAAGACATTAAAAAAAATTAAAAAAGGAGAAACTCATATTGAAGATTAAGTGATAAGCCCACATTGCCTTTCAATTTCTAGTGCATATAAGCTTTGCAATCGTTTTAATGGAAAGATATTCTGGAGGGCATGGAATTATGTCAGAAAAGGGTCTGTGATATTATGTGATATTTTACTGCAATATTCTTTTTTTTTTTTTTTTTTTTTTGTAGGAACTAAACCAAACTGAAATTACTGCACACCGAAATCATTAGTGTTCTGATGCAGTGTCATGCTGATGTTCAAGACTACAAACATGTCAGACTGCTGGACTGCCATGACAGTAAGTGAAACCATAGGTCTCCACAGAGGACAAACTGAACCATCCAGAGTGCTGCTAATGAAGAGAGAAGTAAAGAAAAATTTCTATTTCTTTACTTAGGGTCCAGAGGGCAGGAGAACTCCAAATTTAAATTTGCAGTGCTTCAAAGACTCTGGTGTCTCTCTATTAAGGCACTAGTAACTACAAGAACCACTTCCAATCCCAAGCTAGACGGCAGTAGCTTCACCTCTCCTAAACTCTAAGGCATCTAAACTTCATTGGATACTTCATAATTAGGAGGTTTTTTAGGTAGCTGTGCCTTCTGCATATGCCCATTTTTTTGTATTTCACACCAGCTGAATATCCCACTCCAGCAGAGTTATTCTGCACTCTTCCAAAGTAATGAAAGGATTCATTTTGCTACACCTGAGGTTGCAGAAGTTGATGTGTCTCAGTGGCAGAGCAGCTGGCAAACATAGTCCTAAGTTCTCTCGATTCTGCCACTTGAGCAGAGTCCAACCCACATATCCTGGACACAAGCATAACCCTGGTGAGATGAGCATCCTGGGGACTTTCCAGTCTTTCCAGCACTGCACAGTAAAACTTGAGTGACACTGTTTACAGAAAAGAACATCCAGCAGGGACTAGCAGGGGGTGTTGGCTTTTGAGAATCCTGGTCAATTATTCTCAATTTTTCACAGTCTTTTTACTCAGTGGATTGAAAACTCTAGAAGCAGCAGGAGCTTCAACCAGCAATGTACTTTTCAAGTTGAATACCTTATTTCCAGCACTCAAAACCATTTCTTCTTATACTATTTCTCTCTTGTTTGTGTTATTCTGTATTAGTACAGAATGATTTCACTGTAACTTAAAGCTTGGACTTGCCCTAGAGTTATGTCAGCTGATGCTCAGGAGCATTGCCTAAGGAGAAGGAAGCTGAAGTCAGAGAAGTCTTTGACTGTCTGGGCATTTAAAAAAAACTAATACAAGGAAGCTGCTACCAGGTACAGCTCTTACAGCAAGCTCTGTGAGCAAACTCTGCTTTTTCTAAAGAAAGTCTACATAAATCTTGTTTGTGGATTCAGAACTCTGGAAACCATCCTGAAGATATGAATCTGAGGCTTGAGCCACAAGGATAATCAGTATTTCAGACATTTCTCTTAAAACTTGATTGAGATAATTCTAGGCACCTATAGGTTGATTGCCGGAAAGCAAATAGATGCACGTGAGTGTCCCATGATATTTGAAGAGACTCCACACTCCTCCATCAAGCTCCAGAACCTTTTTAAGGGGATTTCAAGGTTAACATATGAAACTTTAACTCATTTTTAGACATCCAGTCATCTTGTGTATCACACTCATTTAGACTTTCTGCCAAAGCAATAGAAATTTGGTACCTACAATCCTTAGGTGCTTTGCCAATCCCACTAGGGTCATCTATCAGCACCAAAGATACCTTTGTAACTCTAATTATTGATCTGTACCATGAGATGAAAACTTTGTTGATGTCCAGACCCAAAGAAATACCTTAAGGATCAAAATTGCTTATACTAAGTCCCAGTTAGATTCACTAAGGAAGATTAATCATCCAGAAAAATGCAGAAGAATCTCCACAGAAATAAACACAGCATCTTGTAATGCTGACTTTCAGCCATGTTTTTATACCATCCTGTAGCTAGCATTGGCCTGGAAAGGAAGGATTTCTGGGACTTCCTTTTCAGGTATGTCTGCTTGGTTGTTGCATCTCCTCACTAGCAGTTACCTTAATTTAGAGAAACATTCAGGTTTTTAAGACTGCTCTATTTTCTCATCAGCACAACACCTTCCTGAGAGAAGATCTCAGGCACCACAAGAAGGCAAATGACTTAGAATCATTCCAGCAGCTCGCAGTATGAGGGCAACAGGGTATCCTCTCAGGATACTTATGGTCTGAATTGATGGCTGCTTCATGCCATACGGTGGCATAAAGAGGAAGAGAGATGTGTCCCCTAGGAGCTGTAAACACTAATTTGTGAGCCTGAAAATTCCTGTCTGTGAATGTCTGTGTCAGTGAAGGAGATCTCTAAAAAATCTACAGAGAGTGAATTTCAAGGGGAGGTAAGCAGGACCAGATAAGCATTTACATGAAGGTAACCAAGAATATCCAATGCCTCTTTTGTCACCTCTTTACATCAAAAATTTCTACAACTGAAAGGGGAGATTTATCCTAGCCCATGGAAAATACAGCTACATTCTCTGATCTTGTTTTATCCATGTTAGTTCTGAAATCCTGTGTGTTCCACCTAGCTGGGCTATAACAGAGTTTTGAAGTTGGCTGCTTGGGGTTTTTTTGTTTGGGGGCTCTAGGGGAGTCAAAGGGGAAGGTTGCGGGTTGTGTTTCTTTGCTTTAATGACAAGTTTTACCTCTTAACCTTCTGTGCTATCCTCTGCAGGTTTGCTGCTTGAGTAATTTCTCTCTTTTTTCAATTTGCAGGTTCGCCAGTGCAAGGATTGATGTCATAAAATTTAAGGGCACTAGTTCACTTGCTCAGATGAAGCATGGATTTTAGAGGAAGAGAAAAGCTAGTACAGATATCTAAGAGCTGAATAATAAACTGTCCCTTCATCTGTATACTTAATTAGCTGCTTTCCTCATGATTACAAAGATCAGTACCCAGGAAGAGAGGAGCTTTTAGGTCTCAGCAGGTTAACTCCACAACAGAGGATTAGACAGGACCCAGACTGTGATGCTTAGTGTTCTCATTTCCAGGACAGTGTTTGCATCCAGTACTTGTCTATTCTGCTCTGCAGTGAGCTGAAACATTCGTGGGACTGAATGTTCTGAGTTAATCCCAAATAAAATAGCAATTTTGGATAGATTTTGGCAGGTTGTTGGGTTAAAAAAAAAAAAAAAGAAAAAAAAGAAAAAAAAAGGAAAATATGAATATGTAATAAATGGTAAATTCTTTCCTCCTCCTGTGTTATCAGTGGCGACTATATTGCTTTGTCATACAACTGCTGCAAAAGCTAATCCTCCACACTTGCAAAATCTTCTTATTCTAACTGCCATGGCCCTGCTGAAGCCAGGGCTTATGTCCCTAAAAATAGGAGCAGGATTACTTAGGTTGCAGTCTACTGAAGTAGTTTAAAGGTTTTCAGATGTGGAGTGAGGAGAGAAAAAAAATTATTATGCTAAACTATCAGAGCTCAAAATTACCATTTTAATAAACTTCATTTCAAGACTTCATACATTGCCAGTACAAAGGCTTCTAGCATGAATGAATGCTTGCTCTCTTATGAAAATGAACCACTAATAAGGCACTTTTTAAAATTCCTTACCTCATACTTCATATCTGTCTCTGAACCTCCTGCCTTTAGTTTATTGATTTCGACCTTACAGCAGCTGAGGATTTGCAGCCATGACTGCAATCCTGACAGTCCCTGCTCAAATATGGTCTAACCCAGGGCGTTTTGTGGAAAATCAGGCCAGGGTGAGCATAAATGCAGCCAAAGCTAAAGGCTCACCTTTCTGAGCTGGCAGTCAGGACTCAGGGTCTCAGCTGAGTTCAGGGGGCAAATAAAGAACAGAGGACAAGGTGAGAGAAAAGGTTCAATAGAAGGTATCTTGACATGAAAACAGAGCAAAGACTCCCTGACAGTGGTCCCTAGCATTTGGAAATGTTTAAGATATTAAAATCTGTTACTGAGAAGTGAAGGAGGAAGAGAATAGAATTTGTGCGGGTCTAAAACACTCTCAGACTTGGCTGGTCTCTGCAGCTCATACCTAAGCCCAGTTTATGTTCAGAAACTGGGCTTCCCTCTACTTAGCATATTTCCTCCACTTTATATTCACTATTTAACATGAAGTGTGTTCTGGGGGGATCAGTTCATGTGTTCCTCAAACAACCTAAGGGTAAACAACTCCAAGAAATAGTGGAAGCCACTCTTTCTTGTGCAAGATGCTGGAGAAGCTTTGTTTAATAGCCTTATTCTAGGAGGTCTGCACCCAGGCAGAGGGACCGGTGGTTCAGTTCAGTCCTCAGATCCAGAAAAGATGTCCCTGACGATAATGTTTCAACTGTGGGAGCACAGTCTATTGCAGAGAGGAAATGGCCAAATCTTTGGCTCTGACCCTTTTTCTATATCTTGTCTCTCTCATTTCTCTCCATCCAGGCTGTGCCACTGTATAGAATGGTGTTGATGAGTCAGAACGAGAAAAGAGAAAACAATAAAAATAAGTATTCTTGCCTAATATTAAGACAGTTGCACCAGCTGTGGAAATCTAGTTTTGCTGTCTCTGACGCTAGGACAGTTTTTCTTTAATATAGAACTCAGAAATCATTCTTTGACACAGAATGTTGTATCCCAGAACAGTACCAGGGACGGAAACCTGGGTGCTCAAATCATACTCTGCAGGACTATCTTCATCTCCTCTTTTTACCACAAATAAACCTTGAATGTTGGTTTCTCTCACCAGTATGTTTCAGCTAAGGATGTGAAGGATGCCTCTTCCCCTTCATACCTCAGTCCTAAGGAAACTTACTTCTGATATAGAAAACATGAGTCAAAGAAAAAGCAATAAAAACTTTTCTTTCCTCAGTGAGTGCCTCAACCTTGAATTTCTTACATGAAAGATTCTTCCAGATTTTCAGTGATTTGGATGTGGATGAAGACAAGGGTAGCACCCAACTTCTGGGCTCTTGAAGCAGAGTCAAGGAACCCACATGTTCAACCTCATGCTTCCTCCACAGCTAAGTGCAACTAGGATCTAAAAACAAGATAGAGACATGCTTTCTCCTCCCCAGATGTCCCAGCTGCCCTGAGAGGATTTTCTGGCATGCCCAATGCCCTCTGCTCAGCTGGTTAGCCTCCTCACTCTTCTACTCTTTTCTCTCTTCTCCTTTTCTGTCGTGTCTCAGACATTGGTTATTATATAATTGCACATCAGTGGGAATGACATAAAATGCCATTCCCTGACTCTGGTCTAGTGGTATAAGCACTCTTCCTGCAGCAAAAAAATATTATTTGCTGTTCTCTCATGTTGTGGGAGGCTGGATAAGGAATTACACCTTTCTACTATGTTATGATGTTATTACACAGCAATAGTAGCTCCCCCGCCACCTTTGCTGCTCAAAGCATACAACACTCCCTTCTCTGGAAGATAAATTTCAGTTTCTCTCACTTCAAGGAGGTTACAGGCCCTGGACATCAAGGGGACAGAACTCCTTGCTTCTCTGCCCTATGTAGAAACCAGTGTAATCTCAGATTCACTTGACAACTAGTTTCTCTGCTACATAGCCTGAGGTGTTCCTCAGTTTCAATGAAATGTTCTATGCCAGGACTCACAACCATCTACACACTGTGCACAAAAAGGTGAGTTATGAAACCCTGTGCCTCTGTTAGGTGAGTGCCTAAAGTCTAGGTTAAATTACTAAATTTCAGGTGGAAGGGTATTTTATAATTTTGTTTTTCTTTTGTTCTGTCATATTCTCTCTCCTTAGCTCTCAGAATAGATAACAGGAGCTTAAAAATACTACAATGCACAATAAATTTTCTCTTTTTTTTATGCTTAGCCACTAGTCAAGGGCTCATGAGAGCCTCAAGAGGGATGCTCAGAGGTAAGAAATGAGTAAAGACTTCTGAGTCTCCTTTTCTGTTTGCCTTTGTCAAGTACTGACATAGACTTTATCCAGGGCAAGCCTTTGGTGGCAAGCAGTAGTGGATGAGGTTACTCCTGCTGAGTGAAAATTTGAGAATAGTTTTGTTAAGAGTATTTTTTTCCCACTGGCTAAGAAGACTGAAAGTTGATGTTCTCTGACCATAACCTGGTTTCACTGTTCTCTGCAAAGTACCCTGCTAACCAAAGCCATTGCTAAACCTCATCTCCCTTTGATGCATGCCTCCAACTGGGCAGACCCTGTCCCTTCCACAGCCCACGTTTCCACCTTCCTCTCCTCTGCTCTCCGTCTTTCTGCCATCTTTGTGTCATTTGATCCCCACCACAACTGACAGAGCGATTGGGAAGGTCTCAGTCACAGTGGAGACAAGCTGGAAAATGTAACCCATGGTTTGGCAGCCAAGCAGGAATTCTCAACTAATACTGAACGGCAGTGAAAAAAATATTAATTTTTATTTATTCAGTTCACAAAATGCAGTAGACATGGTTCATTTTTACTGTAGTTCAGCTATTTCATATGTCTCTCTTCCTGTCTCCCCCAAGCAGATTATGTTGGTTTGACTACATACAAAAATCATTGGCTAATATTTGTGACGTGTGACTATAGAAAGAACCTTAGGTCTTGTTGCTTTTCCCTCTTATCCAAGTGAACTGTCTTTTATTTCTATCATTTTATAATGTTCCTAGTTGCCTTATCCAAACTAAGTTTTGTGAGATCTGTTGATGTCATAGTGATTTATGACCTTGTAGAATGAGAAATTATGGATTCACGTGGGATAGCCAAGTACACAGAGTTTTATCCTGTGACATTTTTCACTTCCAGTATTGCCTTCTAAAATGTGATAGAAGATCTTAATTTTCTTCCTGGCAAACCTCCCAAGCCAGGAATACAGTTCCTTCTATATTTTGCACTATCTAAAGACTGCACTTCAGACATTTGATACACCAATCTTCAACCATATCTATTAAATCATCGCCAGATTTTTTTGCCTCCAGTAGTGTTCTACTTCAATTACTCACTAATTTTTTTTGGTTAATAAAGTCTATTATTGATAGTTTTCCTACAAATGTACTTAATAACTTTATATTGCCAAAGTGGTGATTTAATTTCAAATCCATACCACAGGGTATGCAAACAAACATGCAAATTTACAGCCACTCTTGATGATTCCTAAAACAGTTCATAAGAGGAGGTCATGGGTCTGACATTGGATCTCTTTAAGTGATCTCTGGCACCTTGTAGATCTGATTGCAGAACTATCATCTGCTTACAATTAAAGTGGGGTTTGTGTCTGCAGAAGGACCTTTGGCAGCAAAGGACTCAGCTCTGATACAAACCATAGGTTTCCTCTGTAATTTTTAAGCAACTTCCTTAGTCTTTGTCTTCAATGGTTTCTAAAAAATTAAAAAAAAAAAAAAATAACCCACCAAAGAACTCCTTGCAAAATAGGAATGTCTTTTCTGTCTTTTCTGATTGGAATGTGGACTCTGTGGGTAATGCATTGCTCTGAGACTTGCATGTATGCTCTTACCTTCAAAAGGCCAAAACTCTTTTAAAAGAATCTCCAGGTGCTGCTGTATGACAGAGTAATTTCTAATGCATTTAAAGGATTTTTAGCTTCTAAAATCATTATAGAATTCTCAGTGTTCACAGGCTGACAAAAAAAAAAAGGTGAAAAATCAATGTTCTAACAAATCTTCCAACCTTTTTGGTTATTGTTATTCTTCACTTCTAAGACCTTAGCACTATAGTAAATACCATTTGGCTTTTTTCCTCTTCATACTCTCAACATGAATGGCAAAAATTTCTTTCATTGCATTAAAAAGGAGCAGATAAAATTTCTGTTTTCACCATTTTTTAATCTCTGTGAGACATTTCATGCTACATGCTGGGATAAAGAGTTCTTTCTTGGATTCTCAGATGATAGAATGTCTTATGTTCTCCACCTATTTATCATATTCTCCATATGATTCTCCATTCTCCATTCAACACACACCTATAAATACCCTTTTTTTTTATATACTCCCTGCCATTCTGCCAAGAAGTGACCATCTGGTCAATAGGGTCAATCTACATCCTGATTCAGAATCTCTAAGTGACAGAAATCATAATATATGCTCTTTCTCAGGAAACAAAATCTAATCATGGAATTTGAAGTGATGCTAAGGTTTATTTAATTCATCACTCTGTCCAAAAGTAAGATTAATTTGGCTTATGGTGCTCCAAATAGATGTTCACCAAGCAAGTTCTAAGACATCTCCAATGATGAAGCTGCTACAGTCTTGCCAAGAAGTCTTTTCTGTAGCTGCAGTGGATACCAATGAAAAAATGTAAAGCAACACTCTAACTTGATGATTGCTAGGAGAATGATTTGGTTGTCAGATGGTTATGTACATATTCCAGTCCTCTCTGAAAGCATGAAAATGAGCTTGTTTCACAGCAGACCTGCAGATCCATTGCACAGTAAAACTGCAGATACAGAGACATACATGTAGGAGAAATATTCAAAATATAAATATTTCTTAAAGTGATTATTTGCTTCTGTTTCAGTAGTTGAAATCTTAAACCACTCATCAAAATGGTTTTGATGATATTTAGCTCATCCTTTGGACCTGTGATAGCTGTGCAAAGAATAAAAGGTAAAAATTGATTTCTTTTTTTTTTTTTTCATAGTAGTTAAATATCTATTTGAGCTAAAGACCATGTGAAGCAGTATAGTTATTCTTTTACATGAAATAAATGTATCAAAATTCATGGCTGGATGTAGTATAACTTTCATACTGTTTACTGAGGACAAATAAGGGTATTAAAATGAGACAGAAGTGAAAAACAATATGACTATATGAATTTTTAATAAGCCTCATGAAAGCAACAATAATATAAAAGCAATATTCATCTGACATATATGGAGCATGCCAACTCTGTTATTTGGTTTGCCTGAAGGAAATTTGAAAATGAAAGAAGAAATCAAGCAAAGCAAGAAATTCTGCAGAAGTTTTGGTCACATTGTATGCTTACTATACTGGCAGTGGCATTAACAATAATGACTTTTCTGATGGTCAGTCCCATGAACACCTCCTTTTTCAGAAAAGAAGGACAGATGCGGAAAGTTTTCATTATCTCCCCCATTAAAACAGAACAGGGAAATATAAATTTCTCTCTGAGGGTTAACTGATTCTTCATCTGCATCCCCTGGCCTCATTATACCTATGTATTATGGTATATGTTCATATGAGCATCTCAACACATCCTCACAGTCAAGTTACTGTGTAATAGAAGCTTAACATGATTTGGAGAGCAATGGATTTTGGCATTTCAAGTTTCAGAATTTGAATATGTCAGTTAGGTTGCAAAAATAAGTGTGAATGACTTCTGAGTATAAATAATTCAACAATATATTTTTAGACAGAAAAGCTTTTTCTATTCATATAAAATTTTACCACATACAGCAAGCTACTTCTTTTACTTTGCATTCTTTTACTTTGATCAGAAGTTTTAAAATTGTTTTTATTCCCGAATTATCCATTTTGCATTTGAAATATCATAAGATGTCTTCAACAGAACATAGTACTTGCCCACCTAGACAGTTTTTTATAGTAAGAGCTATCTGCCATCTTTCGTCTTTAGGTGAGGTTGGCTTTACACAGTACTTTGAAAAGCATACATTTTGAAAATAGTGATTCTGTGTAAAACTCATCTTGAAGACTTTTGAATTTGAAAAACATTTTTAGAATACTTTTGTGGACAGGAGGAGTTCAGTAGAAAGTTGTAGTGAAATGAGGCAACCAGGTGCCACTATTTGCCAGGGAGGGAGCATGAGCTTGTGCTTCAGGCCTCACCTTTTATTGGCCCCCTAATCCTGCTCATGCGCAGTGGGGGCCCACCCTAATTAGGCACAGGTGGGCTTCACACAAGCTCATGCCCACTACCTGGTAATTAGTGGCACCTGGTTGCCTCATTTCACTACAGAAAGTAATAATTATACCACATTTATTTAAGAAAGATAGAAAGCCAAAGAGTAAGACTGATTGATGAGAGTAGCTCCACTTTTTGAAAGAAAAATAGTGTTCTTTTATGATAAAATTGTAAATTAATTAAGACTTTTGAGTCCAGTAAGTCCTAATAATAGGGCAGTTAGAGATAGAAGCTCCTTGTAATAGCCACTCTTTTGTATGTGGTATCCAATAAACTCAACAATAAACTCACTGAAGAAAAAACTTGCCTTGTATTTCTGGTGAATTTAATAGTTCCTTTTCTGTTACTAGAAGTTATGATTCAATAGCAGTAATGTAGTTTTCATCAGGTCTTTAAACTTTCCCTGAGTAAAAATCTTTTTTTCTATTGCAAATTCTAAAACTCCATAAATCCTAAATATTGTCAAATTATTCTGGTGGTCTGATAAAAACTTGAATGTTTTGTACACTGCAGAAAGAGGGTTGAAATATTGCCCTTCTTGCAATTTTTTAATAAATTGTACATGTCCTTTTTTTCTCTGTAAGATGCTAAAAGTATTGAGTTGTTGTTCTTAAACCACAATTTTTCTTCTCTTGTGCTTCTACAGTGGTAGAGCTTGGCTACTTTGACCTGTATGCATTTTTAGAAAACATTTCCCAGGCCATAGTTTGTGCCTATTCCTCTCATTTTTCCTGAAAATGTTTAGAATTATTTTTCCTTACCATTGACCCCAACAAACAAAGACTGGGGAAATGCAGATCTTTTAAAATTAATTTATAGAAGATCGTGTCCATGGCTTCTCTGTTAACCGAAGACCATCTCCAGGTGACATTTAACTCCTTGTAACCTTCTCAGATGCTTGACAGTCTCCTGTGGGGTCACTATTATAGATATCCCTACCTTTTTAAACATTTCCTCATACCCAGACCCTCACCTTGCCCTAGGAATAGACTCCAGGGTTCATTGCTGCTCGAATGGATGCTGAGTGTGCAGTTGTGTAACAGCCTACAGCAGCGTGAGTCAAATTCTTCTCCAGTGGCTGAAATGTTTCTGCAAACAGTTCACACTTCCAAGGCTTCTGCCTCCACACCACCAATCATATGGCTCTGAAAGGCAGATGAGGTCCTGGTTCCTCTGCTTTTCTGCTCCTCAGCACTCAGTTTTTCCCAAACCTCTGCACAGGCTGAAGAAACACCAAGAACTTCCTGGCCAAACTGAGAACTGCTGGGTGTCAAGCCTGAAAGTCTGCATTTAAGAGGGCTTGAATTAATTTTGCAAGACTTGGTTCCCTTGAAAATATAATCTTAAATAGAACATATTTCTCAATTCAAAACGAGCAAAAAGAATTTATATTTCTTTTTCCTAACCAGTTGTAGTTTAGTCTCTGTTACCAATCTAGAAGGAGGACTGGTTTGGTGATTCATACCAGGAGAATAACTTTTAAAGTACATTTTGTACTGAAGAATTAGAATAACCTTTAATTTATAGTCTGAATCACCAAAAGACATATTTCTCAGTTAATGCATCATACTTCCACTGTGTAATCTACTGGAGTGGAGCTGTGTCTTGTGTCTGCCTTTGCCAGCAGTTCTGCATCTGTGGTGTTTGTCTGTCCAACACTCACATTGGGACTGACAACCTTGTCTTGTCTGAGGAAGCTGTCCCACCTTGCTCCAGGCCACCCGAGAGGAGAAGCTGCATGGAAAACCTCCCATCTTGAGGCTGTGCCAGTCTGTCAGCACAGTGAAATGTCTGCTTGGGCAAGGACCAAAGCAGGAGCCATCCCCTCGCCACTTGAAGCCTTCACCAGGGAGAAGGAAGCCTTGGATCAGTACTTGTGTTGGTGGGACAAGCCAACCTCCTCTGCCTCTCCAAGTCTGAGGTTCCAATGGGCTTTAAACACCTCCAAAGCTAGGTGTCAGCTGAAAAAAGTAAGGAAAAAAAAAAAAAAAAAGGATGTGAGGATTACAGATTCACAAGCTGGCTTCTAAAAGTTGGAGTTAGGGGAGGTTTCACTCCCTTGTGGATCTAACCCTGAGGGATCACTGAACAGCACACCTGTTACAGCAGCTGCTCTTAGCCATATACAGTTTCCAGAAGTCCTTGAAAGCCTCAGGAGTGTTTTGAGGAGTGAGCGATGACATGAGTTCCTCCGGGGAAGTCCTCTCCAGCTGGCAGGTTATGTCATCACCAGGCCTGACTGCGCATAGTGTGACTTCTGCAGTCACACCAGCCCTGGACTTAAAGGACCTCTACAAGGGGTATCTCATTTTACCAGACTGTCTGGGAATGGAGGATCTTTTTCCTATATTTGGTTAGCATGCTTTGCAATCTACAAATGTGTATGGATGGGGTTTTTTTTGTTTGTTTGTTTTTTGGGGTTTTTTTAATATTTTTTTTTCTCTGGAACACTTCCCCCAGCCAACAGAATGTGTCCCTGCTGTGCCTGGCTTTTCTCTCCACGTAGGGTTACAGCGCATATATTGTACCAGCACCTGTCTTTATTCTTGCCTAACTTTATCTGTGGCAACACTGATGAATTTTTATACAAACTGTATCACCAAACAGCTAATTTCTGTTAGTTTTAAGTTCTTTTAAATGGTAATAAAATAAAACTGGTAGATAGGGAAAGAATTTTAAAATATTGTAGCTTTATTTGCTGTAATCTGTTCATTGCTATGCATCATATCCTCCCTTATATCACGAAGCAAAGGCTGAGCAGGCACTCTGATTTATGAGAACATACAATAATGCAGCTTACCCACTTTTACTTGCTTGATGCATTCACTCTTGCACTCTTTAGTCCTGTAGCTTTATACCTCTTTCCCAGCAGCTGCACCATGTTCTTCAAGGTGTTACATGACACTTGTGGAAAAAAAAGAACAAATTTAAATAATGAGTTTTCCATGCTTTCAGGCTGCAAGGATTACATTCATTACAGGATGCAGAGAGTAGAGGGGAGGGTTTTGCAGTGTCATTGACATATTGGTTTAGCTTATGTTTACTTAAGTGTTGCCATGGTTTTGAGGCAATTTGAAATACATTTTTGTTCTATTTAGTTGCTCTCAAAGAGACTAAGCAACTAACCAGCATTTCCAAAGTTCAGCTTTCCCAACATAGCACAGTGGCAACATGGCCACAGCAGTTCCTGACATAAAGTGAAACAAACTCTACAGTCATCAAAACCATAGCAAACCAATTGACATTTTATGTGCTTCTGTTCCCTCTTGGCAGTACCCAGAATAGCATACTGCAGTGATAATGGCTCTCTCTACACAATTTTGGGAAGTCATTCTTCATGTATAGTAAATTAGAGATGGCCAAAAATTTAAATTAAATTGTATTTTTATTGCCAGCACTCCAAACTAAACAAAGTTTGAAATCACTGAGGACTACCCCCTGCTATCCTCAATTTCAGCCCTAAGACTAGAACTACTGAAACAGAGAAATAATTGACCTACGTCTTCCATAAATCCTGGATTCTTCCCCAGTACAAGCCTTTTAGCTGCCTTTTATGGTTACAGATAAAACTCTGGAGGTTTTGGTGCTGTGGACATTGTATAACACTCCTATCAGAACAGCTGCATACTGACTCCAAAACTGTTTTTTTGATGTTCATTTGCAACAGTCCAGATGCAGGAGAAGTGAACACATTTGAGGTGATGCAAGAGTATGAGACTTAAGAGAAGAGAAGAGAAGAGAAGAGAAGAGAAGAGAAGAGAAGAGAAGAGAAGAGAAGAGAAGAGAAGAGAAGAGAAGAGAAGAGGAGAAGAGAAGAGAAGAGAAGAGAAGAGAAGAGAAGAGAAGAGAAGAGAAGAGAAGAGAAGAGAAGAGAAGAGAAGAGAAGAGAAGAGAAGAGAAGAGAAGAGAAGAGAAGAGAAGAGAAGAGGAGTATATACCGTGAATAAACAGCTAGAGTATGATCAACGTCTAAATTTGACACAACTTTGGGACTGGTAAATTCAGATGGTATTTGTAAGGGGTCTATATACAAGAACATACACAGAAAAAATTGTGATTACCAAATTCTGCCTTTCATACAAATTCATAAAGCAGCTTAATATGGTACAATCCCAGTCTGTTCCCTGCTTTAGTGAGATATCAAAGGCTTATTTCTGAACAAGTCTAGGAAAGAGAGGAAACTGAGTAGCTAGGGTCCAAATTTGATAGTCCCACCATAAACTCAAATAACCTTAAGCTAATCTTCAGTTGTGTCAATCTGACAACAGTTCACATTAATCCATTGCAGCAGCAAGAAGGAAAGAGGGCTTGCAGCCCTCCTTAGACATGACAGAATGGCTTAGAAATGCTGAGTTGGAGCAGCAGAGCCGGATGTTGAGTTCAGTGGAAGGGAGGAACCTTGCTTATTGATTCTGAGTAATACAAATGGCATTAGGAGCCCTGAGAACATGTATTACCTCCAAAAAAAAATGCTCTGAGGGACCAATTTATGTGCCCTTAGTAAGGTGTGTAGTACATGTGAAACACTCCAGGGTAACCTCCCTGTCTCTGGCAGTGCACAGATCTGCAGATCCTATAATATATCTGTCCTGCAGATAGTCGAGGGCATTTCAAGTATTAATGAGTATTGAGGCATGGGAAGCATAACTAAGCCTAGAAGGTCATCAAGCTTGTGTAGAAATGGACATGAGAACTAACAACACTTACAGTGTTAAGGCTCCCTGATCAACATGTATCAGTTCTTCAAGTATATATATGGAGATACAGTCTTAAATTATATTCCCTATTCCTAGTCTCATTCCTCCTTCACCATGCCCCCAACTAATTTCTGACTGCTGAGTCCCACAGTTTCCTCTCCCCCTCTCTCTGTTTCTTTTTCCTTATGCCCAGCATCCCACTGAGCCATGGCAGGCAGCTGCAGTACCTGCATTTACATGGAGAATAATTTTCTGGCAGTTCAGTGGATTTCTAGCATGTTGCTGCAGATGGCATGGGGGAGGAATGGGGCTTGTTCATTAAAGTCTCAGTAGTCTCTACTGAACAAAGAGAAATTTTTCTGAAACCTTCCAGCTTGGCAAAGATCACAGACAGCTGAAAGTAGATTCTTGACACTAAGGTTTCCTGCTACCCCATAGCTAGTCCTTGCCTGAAATATAAGAAGCCTAACACTGCTGTGCAAGAATCTTTCCAGCATGGGCTGAAGAACCTGATTTCCCACAGACATACACCCTTTTGAAAACATCTGAATAGAAAACAACATAAACCAGCCTCCATCAGTGCTGAACACAAAAATTTTCAACCCTGGTAACTACTCCTAGGTGAGTACCCAGACTTGGACCTTTCTGGAAGTATCATACAAACTTTAATTGTACTTGGCTTACCAGACAAGTCTCTAAGAATGAAAGTGAATATTTTATGGAGAGAATCAGATTATAAAGTTATCTAATATATTAATGTCTCATTTGAATAAATTCCACACCATACAATCTGAATGTTAAAATTCCTTCCTATAAAGGTCTGGCACAGGTAGACAGTATTTTACAGGGAATTTAGCATGCAAGTACTGTACTACCTGTATTATAACAATGAAGATGTATAGCTTAAGGAGCTGTTCTTGAAGGAAATTATAATATAGATGACTGACACACTGCATTTGATTCTCTGAGAGAAGGAGGCAGACAGAAGCAAAACCAGATAGAAGATAAGAAGGAAGGTTCTAGATCTGGCTACAGTAAGTACCTGGTTTGGATCTGGGCTCATACAATAGGACCACAGCACCATGTGTTCAAAAGTATAGTCCTTCATATGATATGTAACACATAATGAATTTTTTTTTTTTTGTGCAGCCAGTGAAATATTTTAAATAGTGAAGAAGGTTGTACATAGCATTTGCTTCCAAAGGCCAGTTAGCATTCCTGTTCTCTTCTCAAATCCTCATTCTCACCTCCCTGTCCCAGAAGCAAGTGCTTGTGTCTCAGATCAATAATCTAGGCACATTTTTCAGCCCAGATTTATTTTCACTTGAGGAAAAAAAAAAACCAAAAGTTGAATCATGCCACAGAGTCACTTGCAACATATTATTTTTTTGGCCAATTAAACACCTAAAGCTCTCATTCATACCCTTATCCTCTCAGATCTTAGATCCTACCACCAACACTGAGATCCAATATGACACTAGAGTGTGCTATGAAAGAAGAAAGAGGAAAAACAAAAGACACAAACATGACAAAGAAAGTTAGAAGAGAAGCTCTCATGGCTTCTTTTACTCTTACAAAAGAATCTCTATACTGGAGATTTTTAATTAATATAGTTACTTGTTAATTTCCTGTTTTCTAGCACTGAAAATACAAAAGTGTCAGTCAGTTTTGATGAGCGCTTCTCTCAAAGACACTGCTGATGGCTCTCCATGAACTGCCCTACAGATTGAAGGAATGTATGGTATCCCTTGATACAGTTTGATCAAAATGTGGCCTTAAAAATAATTACATTTTTTCTCTTACAGTAATTAGTAAATTTAACCATCAATCATAAAATATAATTCTAAAGGAATCTGTGCTTTCAACAAATTTAAAATTGTATCTATTTCAAGAACTCTGTCAATCTTTAAAACATACTGTCTTGCTTTGAATATCCCTGACACTTGATTTTAAGGACTCACTCCAAACTCCTTCTGAATTTGGCTAATCTTTCTCTTTGAAGACTTGTATGAATCATGTATTTTGCTTGAATTTTTTGAGGTCTTCCTTTTCTCTGCGATGTGCTTACTGAAATGCTGAGCTAGGTTCTCAATAGATGTAAATGTACATGGCTTTACTAACTTTCAAGGTGCCAAGCTAATTTATGCAAGATGAGGATATGGGGCACAGTCTTTAATTTTACCCATCATAGAAAAAATGTGTATTAGCATTTCTCTGCTTGGTACTTCATAGACTGCAATAATGAGAACTTCTGCCTTTCAACCTCATTTCATTACCATAATATATTCTTAGTATATAAATGTTAATTATCTGTGCAAACAGGAAGATACCTGTTTACACTGAGTACATCCAGTTATCAGTTAAATACTTCCTAGGCCTGGATTTTTCCTTCTCAACCAGATGCAATTCCTTTTCAGTGATTTAATTGCTTCCTTTCCATTTAATTACTCTGAGGATTAACTGCAGGCAAGTGTATTCCAATAATAGGCTCATCTACAAAGAACAGGAAGCTTTCCCTGTGGTCCAGGGAATTCACCACTTCCGACTGCTGCTCAGCTACACAGCTATCAGGTTTCCCTTTGCCCCTCGGCTTTATGTGTCACCTTGTCTCTTTGAGCATAAGGAAATGTCATGGGATGAACTTCTCTGTCTTGAATTTGCATACACAACTCTCTGAAAGAAATAAGACAGCCCTTCTTCTCATCTGGACAAAAGATGCAAACATATCAGGCCCAAGTATTAAATTATTAATGAAATAGTTAATATTAGTGATATCTAGAACAGTTTCCATGAGCACATTTCTGGGGAACACCAAAATTAAAACTGGACAAGTTTTTTTCTTCATAATCTTTGGGCAAATAATCTTATTTGGTCCTAACATGCATATTGAAAAGCAGTTGCTCCAATTCACATTTAATTGGAACTACTTTGCTTGAAAGCTGAGGCTTTGGATGCTTTCTTTAATTGAAACTAACACATCATGGGAATTCATTTTCACTTTTTTCAGTGAAGGAAACTTGAGACAGTTTGTACTCCAGGGATTAAGGGATTTTCCTTTGACTGCAGATTATACCAAAGTCCACCAGAAAAGTTTTTGCTGAACTGGTGCTCCATGACTGTCAGCTCCAGACACCTGACTGACCCCTTGTAAAAACCAAATATAATACATACATACAGCACAGCACCACAGCCTGTTGCACACCCAGTGATTAACCAAAATTTATAGGATCCCAGTGGGCAAAAAGGACCAGGAAACACTTACAAATAGGATAGCAAAAATTTACAGATAGACGATGAGGCTCTCTAGCCCCTTCCCTTTTCTATAGCACAATGCTCCCTAGTTTATGTGTCAAGAAAGATAAACTGAAAGAGTTCTGTAGCTCATGCTAAAGCAAATTACACTGCCTTAGGTTAGTTTGTTTTTCAAGCAATGCCTGGGATGTATTTTTAGTCAAGAGTGCTTTTCTTCAAAAATAGTTATGCACAAAAGATTTTCTTATCTCTCAAATTGTAAGAACATTTCTGTTTACAAATGAAAGGCTTATGACTCACTAAAAATAATAGACATCAGATGAACAAGGTATAGAACATTTTTTTGTTTCTTTTCTTTTTTGTTGTTGTTTTTTAATTGAAACTCAACCAAAATTTTTTCTCCAATTTTTTGTCATCGGTAGAAAAATGCCCATCTTAAATTCAGTAAAACTCCTAATGAGCCTTCAGATAGTTCCATTTAATCAAATTTTGGAGGTGATTTCTGCTGTCTCTAGTTCCTGATTTTGTTTTTACATTTCCTTGTAGTGGAACAGAGCGACCAGGTGCCTCTGATCATCAAGAAGTGGGTGTGAGCCGGTTGTTGCTTGTCCTGGGTCAGGTCCTGTTCCTTCTTGATTCGACAGAGGTTTGGGCTAGACCGGGGTCTATGCCCGCATTCTCCACCAGATGTAGCCGGAAAGGAGTCTCTTGTCCGAGATCGAAGTGTCAATATGGTAGTATAGACTCGCAAGATGTGGTCTGAGTCTATTGCCCACAGCGTGGAACTAGCAAGATGGTCTGCTGCTACGGAAGCAACCAGCCACTCTCTCAACTAGCTCCAGAATGAGCTGCCTCAGTGGGTGTGAGCCTCACTATTTATTGGCCCCATGGTCTTGCACATGCTCCATAGGGGCCCTGCCCTGGCTGGGCACAGGTGGAGTTGATAGCGGCTCACACCCACTTCTTGATGATCAGAGGCACCTGGTCGCTCTGTTCCACTACATTTCCTTTCCTGCTGCTTGTGGCAGGTGGAATGAGACTTCTCCTTGTCCTTCTAGCAGAGGTATTGCCTATTCATTAAAGTATACAACAGTGTAGACATGGCAAATACAGATATGCGTGAGGAACAGGGAAGATTGACACCAGGTTCTCTGTGTGATCTACATCTAGCAGATTAAGTAGCTTTATGTAAGTGGTTGGGGAGGTGGTGGGAGGGGAACTTGACCTGTTTTCCCCAATGAAAGGTTTCTTTGGTAATCAGTCAGAATGAGAGGGATGTCTATCTGCCAGCCCCATCCAAAATGACTCCTCAAGCCCTGACCAAATTCTTCCAGCACAGCTAAGGAAGGCTCCCTCACAGACAGAACCTATTCACTCAATGCGCACAGCTTGTGGGCCTGATCTGGAGTTAAATCTGTGCTGCAGATCTTCAGGGAAAAGGCACCAGACATCTACCCAGGATGAGGAAACACCAGGTTGACCATTTCACAAGCACATGGGCCTGGACTAGCCAGACAGATATCTCTTGACCAGTCTCCAGACTAAAAATACGTAGGGAGGGAATGCAGGAAGGAAGAAGTATTATGATGGAGAACAGAAGGAAAAAGAGGGAGCTGAGGTTAATCCATGTAGTAACAGAAACGAGACGTTGAGTCTATTGTGATAGGATGATATGGCAAAAACAGGGAAACTATGGCTATTGTAGTGCTGGGAAGTTTGCAGTCCAAAAATAATACAGACAAGTCCTCAACCCATTCTGATATATGGTTGTCTTGTACCTGTTCTGTGAATTTCAAGACAGAAAAAAATAAAAGGCATGAATGAGGAAAGAGTTTGGTTAACACCCCTTAACACTCCACTGAGGGAAAGGCTGCATCATGAGTTTGCCATGTTAGACAGAAGGAAACCCACACAAGTAAAACTTTCTGGTTGCCACAACTGTAGGAAATCCTCTGATAGGCAATGTGCCCCATAGAGGTCTCAGGAGCTACTTTTTCAGTCAGAGTCCTTGCCTAAATGAAAGACAGTGCACACGCTTCGACTGAAATCTTAGTATTAATTTGGATAAAAAGGGTGATCGACAAGACACAAGCCCACGGTTTCATTAGTCCTGGATCCTATGAAACAAAGTTGTTACAGGGAAAGATATGCCGCAGTTACAGAACAAAATGGGATTATAGTGACTCTAAATGTCTCTAAAGTCATCACAGTCACTTTGTAAATTCCAATCTAATGGAGGTAAAATTCTTGCCAGTATCTTTGCTGATATATACAGCAATAAACACCAGTGTTTGTATGATTACAGTTTTTAATTACTCCTGTTCTTTGGCCACCATATTTGGACACTGAACAAACAATTATAAGAAATATAAACATCAGTAGGCTGTGCAAAGCACATACACACACACCAGTGTTATGGAAAAAAACACTTTTAAGAGAAGAGCCAAAAACTATCACTGATAGGCAGCTGAAACTGAGGAAAGTTATAATGTCCATCTTTTGTTCTGCAAAAGCAGAATTTCTGAAAGTAAATGCACTAAAGTGTAAGTGACCTACTAAAATGATGCACTGATGTCCATGACTTGTTAGATAAGTAAAATTCAGATTTACAGTAATGTACATGAGAAAATGGGCCTTATTTTACTTACTGTGCTGTGGCCTCCTAGCTGACACAAAAACACAGAACAACTTCATCCATCCCAGTGCTCTGAAGAGAAGTAGCAATACTGATGTTATTTCTGAAAGGTGTATAACTAAACTTTCATTAAAGACTTCAAGTGACAGGGTATCCAGTCCTCCCAATCCATATATACCCATGCTCATTTCTCTTTATTATTAGAAAACATTTCTAATTATTTAAATCTTTCCTTTGTCAATTTAACTGCTTGACTTCCATTCCCATTCATTGAGCATATGGAGAATAATATAATTTCACTTTTGCTACAAGAATGTTTTCACCAACATACTTCTCTGTTTTATCTTATAGCATCTTATAGCTTGATAGCATCCATTCTTCCAGTTTTAATTTAGGAGGTAATAATCATGGCATCTGCAGCCACTGATCACAATGTGCATCTGGTAGCCTATATTTCTGGTTTTATACCAAAGCAGAATATCTTTTAAAAAGAGTCTAACATTGTTGATTCAGATCCAATTTTATTGCATTATAATCTTAACATCTTTTTGAAGAACTTGCTTTCTAATGTTTACAACCCTGAGCTTGTGTAATTGATTTTTCCTGCCTTGTCCTTGTCTTTTAACCTTGCCCTCATTGCTTGTTACAGGAGTTACATCGTATGTTTGAGGTCCATTTCCCCAGATTCTTATTTCTGCTCTTATCCTCCAACACATTTGGGGTCCTTCCTTGAACTGTGTCATATTCAAAACTAATGAGCATTCTGACTATTCCACCATCTGTTTTGCTAATGAAAACCTTGAACAGAAGCAGATCTAAGACAGCCCCCCCACAGAACCCTGAGCATAATTAGACTCTATTAACTTCTCTATGGTGTAGTTATCTAATCAGTTTTATGTCCAAAGAATAAAGGCCATGTTTCCTCTGGCCTGTAATGGAGAATATCAACTGAGACTGTGTAAAAAACTCAGTTTGAGCAAAGATACACAAGTTCTTCTGCTTCTCCACTATTCACAAGCCTTTTTACCTGGTAGCTGAAAGGTGAGTTTTGTTTGGTTTGAGTTGTTCTTGGCAAATCTATATTGGCTTCTTCCTGTTGTTTTCTAGGCACTGCCAACTGTTCCATATTTATTCTCTGATCTGAAGTTAAACGGGTTGATCTAATTTATTTTTGTTGGTGGTTTTTTGTTTTTTTTTTTCACTCTTCTGATGAATAGGCACTAACTCTTCCCTTCTTATTAGAAGCAGCAATAGATGCACTTTTATGTCTTCACAGGCAAAGAATTATGCACTTAGCAGAAAAGTAGGTGTCTATCACACCTGCATGTAAATTGCTATAACCTCAGACCATTTTATTTAATTTCGTTAATGAGGATTTGCATCTTTCATCTCAGTTACATCTTGAAAATGCTAATATAAATTATATCTTTGATGATATCTGGAAAGCTTTGAAGATCACTGTTTGTGCCTATTCTAAAGTTGATATTTTGATTGTGAACTAGGATTAGAGTGAGTGTCTGAAAAATGCCTTAATAAGGGAGGTTTTACATAAATATTTTATGGATTTTAAGGGCTGGAGATTTTGGTGATGTTCAGTGAAAGCTTTAAACTCCAGATTTCTGATTTTATCTTCACAATAGTAACAGAGGATGAGACCCACACAGCCTAAGTTTGGCAAAGTGAATTTGTTGCCTGGGCTACAGTAACTATGCAAACTTTTTCTGGGCAATGGAACAAACTCACACCTTCTTCCCGAAAGTGACATAAAATAGATAAAATGTCCTTTTCACTCCCTCTCTCACTCATTCTGACATGAGTAGAGCAGAATGGTTTTGCTAACGACTTCAGGGAGATGTTGAGGAGTGCAGCTGATGGCTCCCCCAGGAAAAGCTGGTGGCTCTTCACTGGAATTGCTGCTCTTATCTCAAGTGTGTGCATCGTCAAACTACGCTGATGTCTCTGCTGGATAAGCCTAAAGTTGAGTGAACAGGCCAGTAAGATGAACAATTTTCTTGCTCCTCATGGTAGCCTGACATGTCTTGAGTTCAGGCACTCCAATAGATGTATTTCTGTTGCTGTATATGTTAGCTCTGTTTGTAAGTAAAGCATTTGGGTTGGGAAAAATGTTTATTGGGATGGGTAAAATATTCCCTTAGTAGTGAAGAATAGGGTATACTTCTAAAAGAGGTATCTTTAAAGAGGTATTTGTAAGCACTGATCGTACACATAGAATCATAAAACTGTTCAGGTCATAAGGGGCCTTAGGAGGTCTCTAGTCCAATCTCCTGCTCAGAGTAGGAGGGGTCTACAAATAGATAAAACCCGGAAAATTTAGAAGAGATTTTAGAGTTTTAGGGAAAATTTTTAATATTTCTGGAGATAAATCAGTATCTCGACAATGTGAGTTAAGAAATAGATCTCTCTATAGCCAATGATAAAAAAATGCATAATTTTACACTTTGGAATAACTTTGGAATGATTGGCAGATTTGATAAGCAATGGGATGCATGTCTATTAGAACAGAACATTGTTTAATTACTTTGAATTTTTAATGAAATTAATTGCTTCACAACCTCCTCAGGTATTTTCTGAAGAACAATTTCAGCATTTTTTAAGATTTTATTCTAAAAATTAGTTATTTTTAAATTACTTGTTTAATCTGCTTTGTTGCTTCTTTGTTGCACTGAAAATAATGCTTTGACTTAATCTGGACTCAATTTTAGCATCTTTTTTTGTTTTGTTTTTCAATCATGAACCAAAATTTCATCAGTCAATTTCAATTACCCACAGCTGGAGGGGGGATTTTGGACTAGATCAATAATGACAGGGTGCATAAATTAGGGTCCTAATCAATATGGTGTCAGCTCATCATCATATTTCAGATTTCTGTGAACACTTATTGACTGCTGGCATTCAATTACAGGTCCAGAATTTTTAGGAAGCAAGTCAATTAATCAAATTAATGATAAAGTAATTGTGTCCAGCAGAACCCCCTTTTTCTTGACAGTAGGAATTAACTGTTCACAGTGAGATGTAACTCTAATTCAAGTAAGAATAAGTGTGAGATTTCTTTTTTTCCCCCCCTAGGAATTAGATGGACACATCCCAAATCCTTGCAACCACATTCTGGGACCGGGAATCACACATGCATTAAACAAGTCATTAAAACAAGTCCAGCAATATCTGCATCATCAGTTCACTCTTCCCTGATTTGTACAAGGCTACAGTAAACTGTTTCTAAACACCTGTTTCTAGAGAGATAAAAATATAACAGCATACGTATACATACACCTTTGACATTTAATCTGCGTTGCTTTGAACTAAAGCAGCTAAAAAACTTCCCTAATAGTAACAGAATTTGCATGGCCCTGCTTAGCAGATTCATGCACAATAAAAGTGCCACTTGTTAGCGGCACAAGGCATTTTCTGCCTCATGAGGTCAAATAGCTGGGAAAGGAGGAAAAGAATTTCTGTGTTAAAAGAGAAGCATGTTGGACAGATTCTCTTTTTACAGATATGAATGTAAACTCAACATGACTGAATGAGACTTCAGTAGCTTTACCAGAGCCTTGTTACTATTAATGCTACTGCAGATCTGATTATGATGGCACTGTGTGTCATCTAGAAAACAGAATTACTAATGCAATACTCACCATGAGTAATTGAAAACAGTGAAGTTCTCTCTTTCATCTTGTCTACAGAAAATTAGACGGGAGAAAGTTGTAACTTTTTGCTCACAATATAACATAGAAACATAAGTCCTGATTACACTGGGTAAACAGAAATCTACTAGATTAATCCCACCACTTTCTGAGGATATTTTTTCTTGGTTTGTATAATTTGGAAGATAAACTAGATGGATTTTGGAAAAATAAAAGAAAAAGTAGAATTGATTTTCTTCTAATCCTTACAACCTGAAATATTTTTATATTCATCTTTCAAGTTTCTAATTGCAATTTTGTCATTTTCAATGTCTGAGGGCAACATGGTGATATAATTTTTTCTAGGGAAACAAAATATCTAATTTTTTTAATTCTCTTATTGTGTTTTTACATTTGATTCAGAATGAATGGAAAGGGACATCCCATCCTTAAACTGAGATGTGGAACTTTCAGATGAAAAAGGGAAACACCATGTCCTATATATTTTAAGTGCTGTTAGGACTGTTCCAACATTGTTTCATCCACTGGACTTCATCCAGGATGATGCTGCAGGTGACTAATTTTATAAATAGCAACGAACTGAGTGACCTTATAATTTGCATCAATTGGGCTTCCTTGGCTTGAAATGAAACAGACTGTACTGTTTACAGATTAATGGGGACCTATTATGTCATCCAAGTAATTGATTTCCAAAGCAGCAGCAAAAATATCCCGTAGAAACCGAATGAGTAGGAAAATATCTCAGCTGAAGTATATTCTATCTGCAGTCAGAAAAAGAGAGCAGAAGTCTTCTAAGGTAAGTGTGATTAATTTAAAAATCTGCAAGGTCTACAGCATTTTCTCATTAGTTATTCAATCATTAATAAAATTCATAGGTTTCTGCCAACACCCAATCTGAGACATTAGCTATGCTGAGCAGTCAGAAACTTGATAATAAAACAGTTCTATCAAAGGCTAGAAGCAAAGTCCTTGTTGAGGTAACAGGGAAATCCATTTCAAATCCTAATTCCTTTTGTGAACAGTCATTTTGTGTTGCTGACAAAGCAGAGAAAATAACCTGGAAATGAACACTTCCTGCAGATCCAGGGATGACCCAACATCAACCCAGATTACCATGTATCTCCATCATGAAAAAGAAGGGGTCACTCACACCAGGTAGCTTTGGGAGAGGTAATTTTCCGTATAGCAAAAAAATTTGGAAAACTTTATGATACAGAAATCAATACCCACAATGACGATAGGCAAAATCAGCTTATTTCTTAGATTTTATTTTTCCCTTCATTATCACAAATGAGCAGAGAGGTAGGTTTATTATGATGTTACAAACAGGTGTTTTAGGATCATGAAAATGTTGAAATAATGTAAAAAAAGAATCTTTAAGCTGCCTGCCACCTTACAAGTATATCTCTCAATGGTGTAAAACCCCTATGTTATTTTATTAAGGTCTTTCAGTATTGTTATTTATACAGAAACTTTATTTAGCTTTAAAAACTTATCTAATATATTTTCTTAAGGTCTATACTGTTTAATGTTGAACCTTCTATGCTTTGGGGCATCTAAAACATTAGTGAATTTTAATCGTGCCAACTTGAGCTGAACCTTGAAAGAGTATGAGAAAGAGAAAGGACAAACATTCCACAGAACTGTTTAAAAGAAGCTGTACATGTTCTGGGATAAAACCACTTGCTTTTTCCGTGATGTGCAAGTTCATCTTCAGGAAAGAAGACCATAATTCGTTCCCCAAGGCCTTCAATGGAGAAATATTCATATCTAGTGTTTTACATTGAGTGGAGAACCAGATGACTCTTAAAGTTCCTAAGAAATTCCCCTTGAAAAAGCTTAAAAGAGAAGGGAGAAGTAGTGAATAATCAGATATATGGTTTAGAGGTAGCAGCACATCTGCTTTACCAGAATAGCATTTGCAGTGCTGTTGCAATATAAAACAAAGACTTTATGAAAATTCAAAAGTACTTAGTAGGGGGGAAAAAAATCTTCTTTGTACTAGAGAAGGAAAAGTTCATAGACTTGCATTATCTCTGCCAATCCTGCAAGACCAGAAATTGGTTCTAAAGGTTTGCAACACTTTGAACTACAGGAGCTTCATTTGTCCTGAGTACTAATAACAATTCAACAAGTCTATATCCTTTTTACAAATAGATTGTAACTGAGAAAACTGCTAATCCTCTATAGTCTTCACTCAACCTCAGAAACATACGAGATGCTGCAGCATATCTTTGGTCTGATAGATGCATATCTGTCCACTTTTTCAGCTTTTTCTCATCAGAGAGGGGATCGTTCAAAGTATTGTGAATGGCACAGAGATGATTTTAACTCTGAAATATATGTGAAAATATACTGTAAGCCATCAGTGGCTATAAATTCTTTTAATATTAACCATGAACTCTTTTGAGATAGCTAAACTTTGAGACTTCTAGAATTATACTCATTAGGGAAAAAAATCATACTACTACTGTAAAGTCTGAATGGTGGTATGCAATTGGTATTTGAACTACTTTATTCTCAAGATTTAGAATAAGAGTGTATCATTCATCTCAGAAAAGGTGTCCTCATCTGGAGGTTATTTGCTTTGTGGGCTGGTTGTCACCTTCAAAACCAGAAGGTATTTCACTTTGGACAAAAACTTCTGTGTCACTGTACATTTTTTAAACTTAGAATCATAACATTAGTGGATCATAACATTTATTAGCAATTTCTTCATAATAATAACCTTCTGTGTTTTCAAGCACCAGATTAATTAAAGTTTTCAGATTAAAAAGCCTAATATTCTAATTTTCAGTTGACATACTTATATACATCACCAGAATGCTTATTCTTCTTAACCTTCCATGAACAATAACTGCTCTATTCTATCTTTGTAATGTTGCAAATAAAGATTGAAACATACATGCCGCTGAAATTTAATATTTTTGACTATTCATTTTAGGAAGTTTTCTTTCATTAAAATATGGTTGGGATTTTTTTAGATGGACACTGGGAAACATAAGATATACAATGACATGGCTATGTCAATAGCCACTGTTAGTCACAGTGAATTTGTCAGATCTAAATATGCCTGTGTTGTTTTATTTCACTGTTGATTTTTCCTAAAAGTTTTGGATTATCAAATCAACACACAGACATGATAGATTATGAAACAGCTGACACTAAAATTTATGAAAGATTGATAAATACGGATGAAGCATAGAAGGATTAAAGCCAAGTCCAAGCAGATGTGTTAGGAATGATCCTTGATTGCTGAAGAATGGCGTGCTAGATGGAGTTTTATTGGGTCTGTGAAGGCACTCTGATATACATCATACACACAGAGCAGCAGAAACAGCCCCAGAACTAGATGGTCTCGGCATTTGCGATTTAGTCCCTGAAAACATGTCACTGAGCAAACAGACTGAAACTGTAGCAGTGTCTTCCTCTCTAACACAGACATATTAAAGCTCCCTAAGGGCCCAAAAAGAATTTAACTTCTGCAACAGCTTGCAGGGCTGACACAATAGCAAGTCGTTTGTCATTCTAGTGATGGTCACAGCTGAAGATATCAAAAAAATGATAGGAAGGTGCTTAGAAACATCTGAAGGTGATAAAGGAGAAAAATATTTAATTTTGTGTGAGTTTTCATGCACTGTTTTCATTCTGATCATTAAGATCTTTTTAGTAAATGCATAACCAAAATAAAATCAAATAAAATAGCATTCCAGTGCAGGGCTAGAGGATGTATGAGCTTGAGAAAAGGTGAGGGATATATCAGGACTGTAAGACAGGGTTAGAGCTGTACTTTCAAAAACTGAAGAGGGTGATATGGGTCTCAAGCCACGCTTCTCCTGTTACAGTCTCCAGGTAGGTCATTCCAACAGGAGCTTCTCCATCCCTAGTATGCTGTGGCATTGTTGTCATGAATGGTAAAATGGAGAAAAAAAGGCAATCTTCATGATCATTTAAAGCACTTTTCATGCCCCAGCTAGGCTGGCCATCCCTGCTTCCTGCAGTGCTCCAGGGACAGCAGCATTCTCTGGAAAATGTCTGAGAGCTTCCCATGTCCAGACTCCTGAGAATCTAAAACATCTAGGAAAATTGTTCCAACGAGCAAGCTAGATGAGATTTTAGATATAATTCATTGCAATACAACATGTCCAGAAATTCTGGTCTTTTGCAGTTCCAGCGCACCATGTTATAAACACATATTGGTACGCATAATCAATATATATTGCATATAATTGCAATTAATTTGCATGTAAAAAGAGTATCTCATTCTAACTATATATTGACATATGAGGTTACTTTTCAGAGGTAGCTCGAGTACTAAAAATTCTGTTTCAGGAAGGAGGAGCACAAGATCTGTGTAGAAATGATGTAGCACATTTGCCTTCATAGAGGCAGCCAAGAAATACTGATACTGAAGCCTCATCCTGCTGCTTTCCTTTTTCTTCTGGCCCTTTTGAGGTAATAGATGGAGAACAATTCCTGTTCCACATTTAGCACAGAGACTGTAGTTCTGCCTGTCCTTCATGCAGACTTGGCAAACTGATAAAAGCATATAGAACCCCATGTTCTTCTCTAGTTGCTAGAAAGGCTCAATCCACAGTGCAATTTCATTTTGCCTATCTATGATTCTTACATTAAAAAGCTTCCAAAATGCACACCAGAATACAGCTTTACATTGAGTTTATGTTAGATCAGAAGAGATCAAGAGAAGACAATGCAAATTTGCATTTGCAGCAGCAAATGGTTTGGATGCTCCTTAATTCTCAAGATAAAAATCATATCTATAAAATATATATGAATAGAATATATATGGAATATAATCAGTGGTCCTTCTCAATCCATTGCCTGCTTTTAGAAAAATGCAACTAGCTTTCCAAGTCTGCTCCTGGTATGACAAAAAATCAGCACCTGGGAACAGAGGGAAATTTGATCCTCCATTTAGAGTTTCCCACTTCTGCTGATGATTTTTATTCTCTCTTTCAACAAATGGATAGGGCATGAATATGAGTTAGTTCTCTAGGTTTCCAAATATAGAGCAAATGACTTTGGTTACTCATAAAACATCAGCACAGATATGAAATAAAGTCCTTTAGTAGTCCATCAATTAGTTGTGGAAATTGATTTTTTTTTTCTCTTTTTAATGTGAAGTTTTGGCAGCAAAGCACCAACAGTGTCATCCCCCAAAGCAAAATTAGAAAGAAGAGGAAGATTTATTGAGAGCTGCTCAGAGTGTCTCTAATTACGCAAATTAATACTTCATGCATGCAAAACTTCCAGCAAAGAAACAGGGGGAGGATTGCCTTCTACGCAATGGTACCAAAGTGCTCATTTGGGATGTAACAGTGGTGTAATTGAACTTCCAATTGTTATCTAATATAATGAAATGAGGAAGTTCGAAATGCAAAAATTTTAATTTTTTCTTTTTTAAAATCAGCACATAGTAAAGGTCTTTTGCCATAAATGAGCATGTGCACATGGGTATTCAGCTCATGTGAAACCTGGGGTACCAATGGGTTTTTATACAATTTTTATGTGGACATATACTACTTCATGCAAAAAAATCTTCGTGCTGTAAGAGTTTCAGTTGTAAAAATCCTTCCTGCCTAAAACAGACTTAAACCACAAACAACTACTGATATTCTCCCTGATATTTTCCCTTTGTTTACTACTGAGTGTATATCCAGCCCACAAATCTATTGCAGTCTCCTTTAAAAGCAACAGCCTTCCTCAGGAGGGAAAAATCACCAAAAGTCCCACGGACAACTGAGAACAAGAAAATCAGAAGATCTGGTTTTCTGCAGCACATATATATGTCTAAAAGTTTACAGACCTCATCAGTTTTCCTAAGACAACTGCAGCCTCATGTTTATTAAGTTTCAAACCCATGTCTAGAGTATACAAAGATTAGAAAATTCTGATGATCTAATTAAATGCAATTCAGTTAATTTTATATGATCAAGGCAAATCTCTTATGAAAAGTATTTAAATATCCCTACTGCCCAAAACTTTTCATAAAAAAACCCTTTCTAAACTACTCACACTTAAAGTATTTTTTCCTAATAAAATAATAGAAAACTGTACTAATAACTTACACCAGGGGAAGTGGTAAATCTGAGGCTCCTTTCAACTCAAATTGTTCCATTCAGAATATTCATATTAAATACCACTTTTGTTTATCCTTCGAAGTGAATCAAGAGAAACTACGAAGGGCCTGCAGTCTATGATCTGACATACAATGGGGGTTGTGACAATATTTAAGCTGTGCTTAAGAATACATTCTTGGCACAGCTTTAGATAGACATGAGGTGCCAGGGAGCAGCTCTAACTGAAAAGGTTGGTGCCTTCGTGCCATTTGCTTCTTTGTTGGTCTGAAGAGACTTTTGACAGTCTACATATGAGAAAACAACCATTCTTTCTGGGATCTCTTTTGCAACACATATTACTCCATTTCTTGGAACCACTGATGCTCACTTTCTGCTCTGACTCAAGCTTCTACGTAGGTGGTGATTTTTAAAAACAAATCCTGCATCATCCATAAGATGCACCTCACTTTTGATCATGAACTGTGTAACAGTAGCATGAAGCTGTTAAACACTTCCTTTATAACTCTTTCTTGAAGCGGCGAATGTCACATAGTCATCCCCAGACTGGAAGGTAACAGCTGATATCTTTGAAGGAACACCAAATTTTAATTTCACAGTTTTAACCCTACATGAAAGCTGATCTGATGCAGTCCAAATTTTTTTATTCATCTGTATCTTTTTAATATTCTGCTTAAACTATTTACAAATTCACTATTCTTTTAGCATCCACCTCTCCTAAACTTTCTAATTCACCGGCAGTAGTGTCATAGGTCAGGTCTTGGTTTTAGCTTGGACCTGAACATTTGCAGGGCTCAAGCCACGGATGTGGAGGTCATGGAAACATACAGAGGAAAGTGAATAAGCTGATAGGGGAGAGGAAAGTGGCATTACTGGAAAAGAGATATTTTTGCAGTTAGAAGAGTTAATGTTCCTTTCACTTTTGGAAAGTTTATTACTGTTCCCTTATTATTACTCTAAGGAGCTTAAAATCTGGAAAGCCTCTTAAATTTTTTGCCTTTAGCAGCTCCCAAAGTGCAGGAATGTTCTTTTCATTCATATGAAATGCACCAGAAGAGAGTGCAAATTTTCCACCCTGGTACAGACTTCATAATAGTTTTCCATGGTTTAACAGGAAAAAATTTTCAGAGGGAGAAGGAGGGGAGTTGTTTGCCTTCAGCTTGAAATACAGTATTGTACTTTACAGGAAAGAGATCCGGAAAGATTGTTCAGGGAGTGCAAAATACAATACCTGCTCCTTCAAGAAGCATTCTCCAGTGGACTTCTAATAGCTGGGATCCCTAGATTTTGCTTGTCACATACAGAGCTCATTGCCTGCTGATTTACCCAAGGACAGCCACAATTTGGGCTCTGCCTCCCCTGAAATCAGTCTCTCTCCATAAATCAGATTGGCAGCTGATATAATCTAAAGCAGATTTAACAAGCCAGCCCCAGCATTCTTTTCTGGAACCTGCTTTCTGCTTTTATCAGACAAAGTCACAGAATCTTGAACTCCAGGATCAAGGTGCATTCCTCATCCGGTTCCTCTGGCTAGAGAGAAGAGTTCCCAGTGTGACCATGCTTTTTTCCAGAAGGATAGGTTAGGAGCTGTATTCAGATCTGGCTTCTGTTAAACTGCTCTTTTGTACTTTGAAATCACCCATATCAAAAAGTCATAAAGAGAGTTATATTTAAGGAAAAAAAAAAAACCAAAAAAAAAAACCAACACTGTAGACTATTTCTAGTATGTCCTACCTTCAGTGATAATATCTGTCTTGGTATTTCATGGAAAGTATTCAAACTCTGTTTTGTTTAAGGGACACTGTGTGGTATGTAGGTCAGCCTCTCCAGTGATTCTTTTCCTATGACTTTCTCAAGGGATGGCTGAGGGTTTCTTACTTTCACTTTATATCTAAGAGCGTGATGTTATACAGATTCATATTATGAAAGATGATGGGAATCACAAATAAAGGAACAAAAGTTAGAGTAAAAAAAATGCAACATGAGATTCAAACATAAAAGCAAGAGAAAAAGCTAGCTTGTCTTTGTTTTAGCAGCACACTGACTACCATAATAAAAAGAAAAGGAATAATACTGCCAGGAGGATAAAAGAGATTTTTATGGGACTTCAGGAAAATTAATTGTATCAATTTAGCAATGCTGAATACCTAATAATGGTGAGCAGCTGAGAGTGACTCAGCATTGCCTCAAGTATGCCCATTCTCTCAGGAAGTGTTTCAATTCAACATGAGAACCAGACTGTAACTTTTTTGTGACTGACAATGACTAAGACACATGTAAGATGCGAGGGGATTGAGTCATTCTTGTTTTTCTCAAAGTAGTAGAAGAAATAATACAAGGAAATAATGTAGCCAGATTCTCACACTGAAGCCAATCATTTTTTAAGACCTTAGGTGGTTCTCTAACATCCTACACCCCTTTTGCTGCCCCTTTTTAGATCCAGAAGAGAATTAGCTGTCACTGCTTTTGGTGTCTGGAACTCATTCCACAGGCCTGCAAGCTGCTGCTGGCTCTGGTGCAATCAGAAAAGCTTAGCCTATCCTCTGTGTCTTTGTGTGCCTCAATTCCTTGAACACTGTTGATTCCCCAGAGCTTGTGTTTGTCCTGAAAAAAAAAAAAAAAAAAAAAGGTTTGATTTTTTGCCCACCTTTAAGCCTCTGATGTAGTCAGTTGCTGCTCTCTCCTGTTTACCAGAAATTGCTCTTTTGTCTATCGGTGAAAGTCTCAACAGAAGGAATGAAAAAGCGACAATAACTTGGATAGAAAATAATGGGCAAAAGCAATGTTATGAGACAGGAATAACTTCGACTTAATCTGCAACACTAGCTTGCCCACTGAGAGATAATCCTCCTGGGATGCCTAGTGAAACATCTCCACTCTAAGAAACTCAGCAATAAATTTTTAAAATATCACAATTAGTTAAAGAAAATATTTAAATGTTCATGCCTCTGGTTCTGCAATCATTTCCAGATGTCATATATTTCATATTTCTGCAAAGATCACAAGAAGAGGTGGGACACACCACTCACCACAATTTAATTGGAATCAAAGGAGCTCTTGTTTGTAAAGTCTAGCTTAATATTTAATATGCTGATAGGAGTTCTGAAAGCTGTATCGTTGTATAAAATTAGGAGACAACATTTGAAAACACTGCACCATTTATCCTACTTTGCCAAAAGAGCATCAAGCAGTCATCAAAGTAAATTTAAGTGAAGAAATACGCATGCATAAATACACAATTATTGGATCAAATCCAGTCTTGCAGCCATGTGAGGTTTGGCACTATACTGTTGTGGAAAACCAAGCAGTTTACCTCCTCTAAGGACATTCTTAAACTCATAAACAAGAATAATTTGATTAAAAGTGACAACACAAGTATCAATGCCAGCATGTTCAGGAAGGTTATAACTTAATTGGCTGTAAAGCAGCATAAAAGCTCACAAAATGTAAAACTATTAGCATTAATTTTTGCTGTCTGTGTTGAATACTGCAACTCCTTACAACCCAGACAGCTTTAATAAGCCCTTATCACTATTTCAGCCAGTAGGAATTCACATGTTCATCTGATTACACAGTATTCCTAAGCAGCGTACATGCTTATATCTTAACTTCATCCCCCAGTTACTGTTCAAATGAGCATTTGTTCTATCAGTGGTCACAGTTCTTGTGTTTGCAGTCAGGCCTACCCTTCTAGGTAGGCATAAAATGCAGTGGGTTGAGGTTCAGGTGGCAAAGCAAGAAATTCCTTCGTTTTTGCAGATTGCTCTATTACAATAAATGCAAGAAAATTTATTAGGATATGTAGAACTTGCCAGAATATTTCTAGATTTTCTTTCATGTCCCTTCAACAAATGAGGTCTTTTTCTACTGGCCTTTCTCACTCCTAGGTAATTTGCATGCTATTTTTCAATGTTTCAGGCTCTGTTTTTCTGAACACACACTTTTGGAATCATAACAACTATGCTGGACACGTAAAAGAATGGTAAAAATAGTATTCCAGGAATTTTTTTCCCCCTGCTATTCTCTGTCTGCTTAACCACATCTGTTCTGTGTCCTGGATGTTTATGCCATTATTGTCTCTGCAGCACCAGTACATAGTCTTTGTGTCAGAGACTCCCTGATTGCTCTTCCTCTTCTCTCTTATCTTCTGAAATACTGGCACTACCAGAGCACCTAGCGACAGAGACCTAGTTAGAGGGAAGCATAGGTTCCTGTATTCCTAAAATAATCCAGCGGAGGAGAAAAAAAAAAAAAATGGTATGGCTGAAGACCAACAAGGACTATGTAATGTATCTCTAACTGTCAGGGCTTTTTATGTTCGTGTGGCTGCTCTCTGTCATACTTGGAGAAGCTGTCACATGCTGTCAGCACCGGCTGATCTCCAGTTGGTGTTTCCGAAAGCAGCCCTTTCAAGTCATTCCCAATGAACTCAGAAGCAGAGACATTTTATCTGTTGGGAGTTGCACTCTTTGTCATGTGTTCCTTCCTGGAGAAGTAAAACAAGACAAAATTGGTACCCCATACTTCACACCTGAACTGAAAAGGTCTCTTGAGGCACAAGGAGGTGTAAGGATGCTGCCCATAAGCTCATTGGCAAAAAAATTCTGATCCTCTCCTATGATGAATTGTTAGTCAGATTGGTGATGATTATTCCTGAGCTGCACTGAACCATGTGAGTCACGTCTCTGACAGCACAGCTTCTTGCTGAAATTGGTGCCCATTCCTGATGCTGTGACAAGCCACACCCCACAGCTGATTTACACATATCTCACTCACATACCTCACCTTTCATGCTGAGCATACCCATTTTGGTGTTCCACACTGGTGGAACCAGCTCCAAGCTAATAAGCATAACATGGCACTGTTGTGCCTGATTAATTTATTTGTTGTCATTGTTGTTGTTGTTGCACTGTTTACCTCTCAGCACTGTTCACCTCTCAGCACTGTTCTTTGCTAGAAATCAATTTTATTCCAGGTCCTGAAGTAAACTGCATTGGGATTTACCTGCCCTCAGTACCTTTAAATGTTGAGAAGGAGACTCTCTAGAGCTCTTCACATGATTACAGCTGATGTTGAAGGTGTCTCCATTGCACCAAAAATTTCTCATTTTCCTGCCACTGAGTCAGCAAATGGCCTTATGTTTGTAAGGACAATTTTCTCACTTTTTC
This sequence comes from Calypte anna, assembly GCF_003957555.1. Taxonomy (NCBI): domain Eukaryota; kingdom Metazoa; phylum Chordata; class Aves; order Apodiformes; family Trochilidae; genus Calypte; species Calypte anna. The sequence goes on from NC_044244.1 coordinate 92,198,823, forward strand.
TCATGAACTGTGTAACAGTAGCATGAAGTTGTTAGACATTTCCTTAGGAACTCGTTCTTGAAGTGGTACATGTCACATAGTCATCCCCAGACAGGATGGTAACAGCTGATATCTTTCTTTGAAGGAACACCAAATTTTAATTTCCCACCTTTAACACTACATGAAAGCTGATCTGATCTACTCCAAATTTTTCCTTCGTATGTAGGTTTTTTATATTCTGCTTAAACTACTTACAAATTCACTGTTCTTTTAACAATCACATCTCCTACACTTGTGGTTTCTGAATTCAGTACCGCAGGGTCTGTTAAAACTGAGACATATTTTGGGCCCCTTATTAAGATTTTGATAAATCTTATCAAAAGTTATCTTGATCTACATAGAAATCTGTCAGCAATTCTACTTTGTGCTAGTGTTTTGGTACAGAATGCACTGGTCCATTATGATCACAGTAAGAAAAGTATTCAGGCTCTGGAAGGTATAATTTTAAATGATAGTTATTAGAGAGAACGTTGCAAGGAGAGGATAGCACAGACACTGCTACATGCCTGTTGATGGGGGGAACCCAGGTGGGGCAGCATCAGACAGGCTCCTATCCGTCTGCATTTAGGCTGGGCAGACCCCATCCATAGAAAAGATTCCCCCATTTCAGTCATTTGAGCTATTCCAGGCTTTTCTTACAACAAAACAGCTCTATTTGGAACAACATTCCCCTGAGAAATTCTCACTGCACTGTTAGATAAAGGCAAGGCTGCACAGGAGGTGTAATCATGGGTACCAGGGGGATCTGCCTGCAGCATCCAATATTGCAGGGAGCTGGTGGAGTCTTCAGCCAAAGAGTTTGTGCAACACGACACAGACTGCTACCTACCTAGAATAATTGTTACATGGATCAGTTACTCCTCAATATACAATGGTCTCCCAGTAAAGATTACTGCCCTGACCTTTCACCTGGGGCATTCAAAAGGGCAAGTTTATTTTTATAGTAAGAGGTATAACAGGTTTTATAACTATTTGCCAGAGACAAATGACACTCTGGAAAATGACTGATAAAAGCCATCTGAAAAGACTGTTAGGTGATGTTGCTTCTTTCTAACATGTGTTCATTTGAAAATGTTTGGAGTATCCACTAGTCCCAGTTTGCATTTTTTGATCACTAAATGTCTTCTCAGGAAATAAAATTTATTTTACATCCTCATACTATGGAGCATTAACTGACAAAAAAATCTCATCAAATTACTTATTAGGAGTCTGGGAATAACTTTATAAGTCAGGAAGAACTTAATTTTATTCTGCCTGCATCAAAGACAATAATTTAAGACTTCACATATATGTAAGTATATAATTTGTTATATAAAATTTTGCAAAGATGTCTCTTCTTCATACTCTCCCAATTAATTACAATACTTAATTAATTTGCTAGGGAACTAGATAAGATATCCACTGACAGTGGCTACAAGCAGAAGCTAAGCCATTCTCATGGTCCTGACTTCAAACATGAAGCTGCAAAAGGTCAAATGAAAGGTTTGTATAGCATTTCAACTAAAGTGAATTGGAACTGGTGTTGAGATTAGTCAGATAAGTGCACACAGAAAGTACATGGTTGGTGTTGGTACCATAGCTGGAATTGATAGGGATAAAGAAATACATTTATATTTTTGTACCACTTGAGCAATGAAACAATACAGTGCCATTGCATTGCATTGTCCCACTTACATGCAGAGGGACACACATGCATGCAAGTGAGAAATTGTTCAGAAAAGATATAATGTGAGCCATTAAAGCCATAAACAAACTTGAATCATCATCAGAAGGAAAGCTCTGGATAGTGCAGGATTGGAATCATTCATATTGCCAAACAACACCTGCAACATTTTGTTAAAAACAAGGACACCAAGAGAAAATGGCACACACAGAGTAATGGCAGAAAAATATTGAAATGGCTCACACAGCTTGCCCATATTATGTGAAGACTGTGTAGCATCATAGACTGTTATCTGCCCACTTTGTGGTAAAAAAAAAAAAAAAAAAAAAAACGTTTATACTCAGTGTAGCACTGCACAAGTGAGGCAGTGGTTAAACAAAAGCCCATCCTCTGTTCCCTGATGGATGAGTCAGTGGAGATGATGTTGGCAATCTAAAGAAAATACATGACTACGTGACACCTCTGTGTCCCTTGGAGAAGCACTGCAAGGAACTTAGTCAAGGAGTGCAAGAAGCATTCACCACAAGCTGACAGAAAGACATTCATGGGAAGAAAATTAGAAGCTATGCCAAGGGTCTTCCCAGAGGCAGTGTAACTGCCAAAAAAGGGTGAGAAGGATGCAAAAAAACTAAAACATAGTAATGCCTTTTTGATCAGAGAGATGAGTAATCCATCCTCCTGTATTCCCTCTCTATCTTTTTCAGATAATATCTCCAGATACAGCACATAACACTTTCCTTCTTTACCCACAGCCCTTGTTCCTTCTCATACTGACATTACTTCTTCATTTTCTATGGCAGAGATTTTCTGTCCTGCACTCAGTTAATGTACACAAATGAAGCCCTGGTGTACACAGGTTGGAGGCTCCTGTAACAGAGTACTTGCTGATGCCTCTCCCTCAGCACACCCCCACGGAAAGCAGGTGGATCTAGTCTGGCTCAAGTCCTTTTTTCACCAGTCCATGACCAAAGCACAGAACTGAATAATTTTTTGGATTTAAAAGCAATTTCATTTTCCCATTCTCCTCAAACAACTCTTGTTAAAACTTTCCAAATAAAATTAAATTTGGATGGAAAACACATCTGGAGCAGAGAAAAGTTTCTGCATGTTATTAGCCATTAAAAGCAGGATATGAGAACATAAACATGATGTAATCTCAATAGTGTGACCGTAATAATCTGGGACCCAGAACAAGATGGCATCAATATTTCACAATTTTAACTGTACAAATAAATATGACTTTATGTCTCTCATCCCATTCTGTCCAGAATCTTGATTGCTTACCAGGAATCTGTATTGTGTATATAATTGCTGTGTATATAATATATGGATCGGTAAGTACTGTGGCAATTTCTCCATTGGACACACACACAGTGTGACATATCCCATATAATTTCTTCTTACTCACAGTCTCCCCTGAGATGGGGTGGCAAAATGTGACAGTCATTGTGGGGAAGTTGGAGGACCTACTTTAGGTGACCCTGTGCTGGCAGGGGTGTTAGATTCGTTGATCTCTTGAGGTTCCTTCCAACACCTAACATTCTGTGATTCTGGGACTACGTGTGAGCATCTTGCAGAACCCCTCTGCCCCCACATCCTGGCAGCAGCCACTTTTTCTTCCCTTTTTCCCCCTCCTTCCTGCAGGCCCAGGAATAAGGAACATCTTCCTGCACCACGGAGGCAGCTGACAAGACACAGCCAACTGCAGGGAAGAGAGAGAGACTGGCAATAAATGTGTGTGCATTCGCATGCTGCTTGGGGTCACTGTTGGCCGGCAGCAGATCACAGAGATCAGAGGGCACCATAAGCTTTATCTTGTTTTTTCACCATTTCATGCTGCCCTTTCCCCTCTTGTCCTTGAAAACCATTAATTCCTAAGCCAAAACTGAATTGCAGCCATCTCTGTGGTGAAACATGGGTGCTGAATAAGAGTGTAGAGCAACTATTGAAAAAAATTGAAAAGTGTTGCAGACAAGAACACAATGGTGAGCTCTGAAACAGGGCTGGTTCTAGTCAGCTGAGAGTACTTTCTCATGCCTGTATGTTCTTTATTAGCAATGATATCATTAGATTTGCATTAACTTTTTGGACTTGTGAGGGGAGAGGCCTCAAAAGAATTTTTTCAATTCATATTCTATCATGTCTTCTCAAACAGAATGAAAGTTTCACCTGGTTGCCACCTTTTTTTTTTTTATTGTGATACAGAGTGAATCAGTTTTAGCACTGAGTTCAGTAAAAAAAAACAAACTTCAAGAGGCCCACCAAGGAGCATGTTCCACACTTGTGTGTTTCGATTCCCAGGATAGTTTTGCCCTGACTCACTTGTGTTCTGAGAACCAAGTAGAAATTTAAATTTATTATGCAACTCCTTTCTTATACAAGTAATTCGTAAAGGCTTTAATAACAAACAATTATGGATCATTCCACCTGAATATCTTGTTTTCTTTGTCCTTGATAAACCTGTGTGGGTTTTTTTCACTGTACCAGCTAATTGTGCCTCCTGTTGTAATGAGTCACAGCAAAGCCTTGTCAGCCCAGCCACAGCCTGGCTCACGGTGTGCTGTCATGCAGGAGAGCTGAAGAAGGACAGTCAAGGTGCAGATATCCAACACATCTGCATGGAAAATGTGTTAACCTGTTGTTTCCAGTGTCTTCGGGGAGATGGTTTGTGTAGAGGTAGGAGAGGAGAGTAGACAGGAAAAGCCAAATTATCCTTCTGAAAAACATGAACTAGACTTATTTCCAATATCCATAGACTTAAAGATAATTTTAAATGTTCCTGTCATCAAAATATAACTAAAATATAACCAAATTTCAGACTTCTCACTGTCCATGAACAGGAGCCAATCTTCCAAGCATTGCCATTGAGTTTTTGGGAATATGCAACTTCTTTTCACATGGTATGTGAATCAGAAAGATCTAGTTACCTTACAGCAAACTGTCTTTCTTGCCATCTAATGCCCTAAATTTCAATCTATTCAGTATATGTCTTGTATAGATTATAAAGTGCTATCACAAAGTTCATCTTCTGCAAATTAGAACCGCTAGACAAGGGAATGGTTTTTTTGCAAAATAACTACAATTTTGAAGAAAGGAGACTTAACAGCAGAGACATCATCACAGATCAGGCTCCCAGTGTATTCTTTCAGTGATATTTTTTTTTTTTGTCATTTTTCTGTAAAGTATTACAAGAGGAAATATTGTTAGGAAATGTATTTTAAAAGAATTTTCTGCTACTTTTGTAAAGAAGGTGGCTAGCATTTTACATGCAGTTCTAAGCATATGAGAAGGCAACATCAAGAATTTCTGGATGCACTTTATTTGACTGTTCTCCACAGATAAGGAGACTTAATTCTTAGTAGGTCCAGATGGAGCAGCTGATGAAGCTTAGGGTGCTGTAGATAAAGGGAGGATTGCTAGTGGATGAAACAAGGAGTCAAGGTGAAACTGAATCCCTTTCTCTTTGCCATCCCAGGCAATTTTGTTTCTGATCCTCCTGGCTGCAGCTCTTGATATGAAATGCTAGAAAGAAATTTGTCTGCATTTTTCACCCCTCCTCCCTTTCTCTTTAATAAAAAGTCTTGTTGAAAGCTGTAAGAGACAAAGAGCGGCTCCAATTTAAGGATGGGAGTGGAATCTCCAGGGTTTTTTTTGTTTTTGTTTTTGCATGAGAGCATGACAGATGGAAAGTGTTTCCGAGGGAAGTCTGTACAAGTGGCAGCCAAGAGCTCCATGTGTAAATGCATTTGGCAAACACAAGAGAAAAAAACACCTCAGCCTCTTGTTTGAGAACTGCCTTATTCCATACCTTTTCAAACACGACATGTCTCCTTATTTTGACAATACCTCATGGCAAGCCCAGGTCTCGCAATTCAATCAGCACAAAGAACATCTGAGCCTCAGGGATAATGCACTGCAGACCATACCTAAGAGCCAGATCTGATTCCACACTTCCACCAGACCAGAAGACAGTGAATCATGATAAAGTTTTAAGCTCTTATTTCATTACTCAGTACTTACAACCCGGTGACAGGATCAGGACCCAGGTATACATACTCTGTTATTTTCCAGACTGAATCATTAGTTCCAGTGCCTCAGGTTTGCTTCTTAATCACAACCTAACCAAGGATGTCTATCTAGATGATTTCTTGATAAGCTCAGAATTGCATCTACCACTGATCAAACTTCAGCCAAGAATAATAGCTGTTGTTTTGTTTAAAGCCACCTTCACCAAATAGTGTCACAAAGCAAACACACCAGGTTATCATGATTGCCACGTTTGCACGTGAAATTCTGATGTCTGAATTTCTAAAGCATAAGGCCATTCTGTCTCTAGGATATCAATAACACAGTAATTAGTGGTTTTATTCTCATCCCCTATTTGTCATTACAATGGCCAAGACATTTTCTTCACCATTTGCTGCCTTCCTTCTCCCAGTTGTTGGTTTATGAAAGGGTCAGTCTCCTTTCATGTCCTGGTTAAGAAAATATAGAAATGCCAGGTAGATTTCATAGACTCATTAGAATAGTTAGAGTTGGAAGCAACCTGAAAGATCGTCCAGTTCCAACTCCCCTGCACAGGCAGGGACACCTCCCACTAGATCAGGTTGCTCAGAGCCCCATCCAACCTGACCTTGAATGCTTCCAGGGATGGAGCTTCCACAACTTCCCTGGAAAACCTGTCCAAGTGTCTCACCACCCTCACACTGAAGAATTTCCTCCAGCTTTCCATTTTTTTTCCTGGTTTCAGTGCTGGAGGTCTCATATCTTCTATCCCTTTTTCCTCCACTTTTGTCAGAAGAAAAGAATTTTGAAAGATCATTTCAAATTCACACTTTGACAGGCAGCAAAGACAGAGTCTATGAAGAGTAAAGGGTAAAGCATCCCTTGCCAGCTATGGTCACTAAACAATCACAGGAAAAGTTTTAGAAAAATCCCAAATGTCTAGTTTGAAACTGTGCTAAGGCAATTCTTTCATCTGTCTCTGAGCAGCAGGTCAGAAATCCAGTTTTAATTAGACTTAATGTTCTTCACAAAAGTATCCTTTAACTGATATCTGTGGAATAGATTCATGAAAGTGGTTTTAGCTGAGCCTCATCTACATCTGTTCTCTCATGACTCTTCCACTTGAAATTATTGTATTGGCACTGAGAAAATCCAAGAGAGGATATACTGAAGAAGTTGGACAGAGCATAAGGAATTATTACTCTACATCCAATTTCCCATAATAGCTCCAAGGGCAGGCCAAGGAATTATGCCCAGAAAACTACCATAACTCAGAGACAGTGCAAAACATCTTGCTAAGAGGTTCCCATTGTGGTAATAAAATAGATCAGGAATATTTCTATAGAAAAATATTTCTCATGTAACATTTCTTCAAGAGAAAATAATCTACTTAAAATTTCAATCTTTTGAAAAACAGGTATTTTCTTTACATTGATAAGAAATCCAAATGGTGAAACTTTTTTTTTCAGTAGCTATGTTGTATTATATACAAAACTAAGGATAACCATTCTGGATAAAATCAAAAATACATGTATAGCCCCAGATCTTCTGACAGTGGTCAACAGCAGATATTGAGGGAAGACTTTTAGAACAGAGAGAACATTCAGGCATGCATCTTCAGAATACTCTCCCAGTTCCTACCAGTATGTAACTCAAGGCTTTCCTGCAACATTTCCAGAAGTTGTGTCTTCCTTAACACTTCCTTCTTAACACTCCTTCAGGCATTTTTATCCCATGAACACATCCACTTGCTTTTGAAATCCAGTAGTTGATTTTTGAACTCAAAATTATATCAAAGCTGACCCAGGGGGAGTATCAAAATCCTGTTTGTTTACATGCAACTAAAAAGTGTCAAACAAAATAAAACATATGAACTGCTTCTACAAAACATGTATAAATGCAAAAATGAGTATCAGACATGCTAGAGGAGAAAATTATGCAGGACAATCAGTTCTAATTATCAGTATAATAGCTCCTTATCCAACCTTAGATGCTTCTAACAGACCATATTCTCCAGAAGAGAGACTACTTTGTAATGTGCAATCACACAAGAGATGTGTTTTTAATTACCAGGAGACAAAAGGACTTCAGATTTACATTTTGCCTGGAAAACAGCACACATAATTATGCTGAGATAATTATTCATTATGGACTCAGCAATCTGACACCTACTGATTCACCTACATCATTTTATTGCAGTGCCCACATTTTCTTTGAGATGCCAATCTGCAGGCTTTATTTCAGCTTCATTAAGGCAATGGAAATGTTTAAGATAACTTTAAAGGAGGATACAGCAAGACTTGCATTTTAATCAAGCTCAGAGTTTAGTCAGAAACATCCTAAAATATGTGAGGGCAGAATTAAATACTCCCTCACTGGAAAACCCACGTCCATGGTACGTGGTAAAAAAAAAAAGATTCCAAGTTGCAAGAAGAACCACAGGGAGCTGCTGGTGCCTCTGGAGCTTTGCTTGGTTCTGTGTAACTGATTTGCTTGTCCACATCCTCTGTCCTGTTTATTTTGAACGTTGTGTCAAGATCAAGGCCCCGGGGGATGTGGCTGCAGATCTGGCAGTGATCCCTGGAATAGCCACTGGTGCACAAGAGAAGGAAAACAGTGACTGGACAGGAAATGAGACTTGTTTTTATTATCACTTTATTCATCCCAATCCACCAAGCAATTCTTCCCATATTGATTTAATTACAAACTCAAAAGAAATTGGGGGAAAGTGCTAGACTTCTTTTCTTTAAGTCATATCTGGAAAACAACCAGACACATCAGGAAAGCTATCTATTATTGGTATTGTTAGCAGAGTTTTGCTTACATCACCAAAACACCAGATGTGTATAATTATTAAGTGAAAAGTCAATAAGCACACAAGTACACAATGTAGTATTTTCCCTCTTGCATGCATATCTGGAATTTACCGCCAGCAAATGAAATGTTCATGGAAAACTTATCCTGAAATTTAGTATGCAGATGGAATGCCAGTCCTATTTTAAATCAGAATTAGTACAGCTGAGTTTTATATCATAGAATCATAGAATTAGCCGGGTTGGAAGGGACCTCAGAGATCATCTAGTCCAACCCTTGACCCACCGGAGCAGTTGCTAGACCATGGCACTGAGTGCCACATCCAGTCTTTTTTTAAATGTCTCCAGGGACGGAGAATCTACCACCTCACCAGGCAGTCCATTCCATAGCCTAATCACCCTCTCCGTGAAGAAATTCTTTCTAATATCTAACCTAAACCTCCCTTGGCACAACTTAAGACTGTGTCCTCTTGTCTTGTTGAAGGTCGTCTGTGAAAAGAGTCCAGTTCCCACATCGCTACAGCCTCCTTTCAGGTAGTTGTAGACAGCAATGAGGTCTCCCCTGAGCCTCCTCTTCTCCAGGCTGAACAGCCCCAGCTCTCTCAGCCTCTCCTCATAGGGCCTGTGCTCGAGTCCCTTCACCAGCCTGGTTGCCCTCCTTTGGACCTGTTCCAGGACCTCTACATCCTTCTTAAACTGAGGGGCCCAGAACTGGACACAGTACTTGAGGTGTGGCCTCACCAGGGCTGAGTACAGGGGAAGAATCACCTCCCTGGACCTGCTGGCCACGCTGTTCCTGATACAGGCCAGAATACAGATACAGGCCAGTTTGTACAATTCAGCCAGAAGTTCTCCAATCTCCCTCTCAGTTTAATTGAACAGGGAACAACAAAACATGGTGTAGTTTTATTCATATCAGAACGGAGATGTACACAACAAGCCTGGACAGATATGCATATGGTATCTCCACTGGTGATCAATTTATAAACTTAAGTAATCTTCCTGTAAGTGCCTATATTGAATAGCACTTTCTGGTTTCATGAATACCTGTGCATCAAAAAATGTTATTTTTGCTAACTTGTGCTTTAAATATCTTTGATGTAAAACAACTTCTCCTGTTCACAGAGATTCTGTTAGGCTTCTTTTGAAAATCCAGTAATATTTTTAAAGTCCAGGAATATTTCTCCTTCCCAGATCACTGAAATAAAACACCATTTCGCTGACCCTGGAGAACATAACATTCAAGGAAATCTTCATGTCTGTGTTGAATAGGAATTTAAAAACAAGATAACCCTGGACTTTAACCATATTACTAGGTACAGGATGCAGTGACTCACATACCAATGCTAGGAAAGCACAAACATGCCTGTATAGATATGAGTGAATATTAAACTTAATTTGTTGTATTGTAGCTACTTTACTCCCGAAATACATTTCCTTTTATCTGAGATAAGAAGAACTCCTTTTCCCTCTCTTATTCTCTAATGGTAATGTTTGTCAATACACCATGTCCTTGTGATTATTCATCATAAGAAGATGAAAAAAAAAAAGGAAAATGGTGTGTGAGAACCAGAAAATACAGTTTAGTGAAGCACTTTGAAGATTAATTTATGATGGGATACAGACATTATGCAAAGCAAATTCCCATTTCTTTCTCTCATTGATTGCAAATTAAGTTTTAAAGTACAACGTTATTAGGGATTATTCATCAGCTCAGGTCCAGGCTGCAGTAGCCCCCAGGTGTCACTCTCAGATTTGACAAGCATGCCATGCAACAACCCATAGCACAGCTGTGGTCACACAGCTACTCAGCCCTCTTCAGGCTCGGGACTGTCCACACATTTTAATTTACATAAAAGTGAAAAGGTGTCATATAAAATATATTTCATGTTTGGCAAGTGGTTCACTGTACCCCTGGTAAATTGTTAGAATAAGATGAATCTGGAGATAAGGATGGCCTGGTTTCTAATTAAGTTTGTTCTTTTAAATTAGTCTAAGAAATATTGACAGATTACTTTTTGCCTGTACAGAACAAAACAAGATGTGAATTTACAACTCAGTAATTATGAAGTAAATTTCTGAACAAAATAAAATTCTTATAAATTTTACACTTGAAAACATTGCTTTCCTCCATAGAAACATGATAAAGGACACTTAGCAGTGACTTCTTTGCTTTTGTTCTCTCTACATACAAGTAATTTAATTTACAAATTCTTAAGAAATTCTTAAGAAATCTTAAGAAATTGGTTAAAACTTTAGGAACTTATCTGAAATCCAAGCTGTCTTACTGACACATTATGATCAGAGTCATGGTTTACTAAACACTAACTTTTCAAAAAGCAGACTCACTTTATCAATGTCTTGTTAGGAGATTTGAAACTAAAACTTCCCTACTGTCAGTATAAGCATCTATTTAAGTCTTTTGTAAGTAACAAGTCAGTAACTTTTCATGCAATTTTCTTTATTATCCCCTAAACAGGAATTGTGCATAGGATTCATTTTGCTGACTTTACATGTTTATAATGTAAACATGAATGCCTGAACAAGTGTCCCTGGGCTCCCCTCAGTAAAGGCACTTTTAGAGTGATTCGGGCCACATTTTCTAAAATAAATCCTAAGAGGTTTGCTGTAGAAATGTCTGTTTCTCTGAATGAAAATACAGAAAGCTGAGAGGAGCCAGTTCACCTCTAAACACGGCACCAATAACCTCTAAGTGAAATGACCCCAGCAGGAATTTCTTCATATGGTCAGCGCTGAGCCAGAGCAAACTGCGTATTGGTGTCCCTTATTTTAATTGTGACCTTATGTCTGACACAATGATGACACCAACATTCCACATGTTTCTCACAAGGGAAGGAGATCACTTAGGCCTCCACTCAGATGGTTGGGAGGCAAAATCACCATTGCTCTTCTAACCTGGCTTAATGGAGGCAGCTTGGAGAGATTGTTTTTGTGGGCAGTCCTTGCATGCTATTTTTTAAAAGGCAACAGCCATCTTAAAGCTTGGTAAAAGGAAAAGGTTATGCGCTTAATTCAGACTGACATTTTGGTGATTTTATTTATTTATTTATTTTAACTTTTGTGCCCATATCTGTAGATGACAATGAGGAATTTCACAGAGCACCACTTTGGTACTATTTGTTCTCACCTGCACTGAGATGGGAGCAAAGGGCCAAGAAACTGAGGTGAGGGCCATGGCAGTGTCCTGTTTAATAAACTGAGAAGAAGCTCAGGGCAGCAAAGAATCCTGCCTATATACCATCTATGTAGTCAAAACACACGTTTGTATTTAATGCTAATGAAAAGATGAATTTTTTTAAACACTATCATTGCATATCAGACACTTTACAAGGCTCTGAGTTAACTGTGGAGACCTTTGTTACCTATAGAAGTAGTTAAGCATCCATAATTACTCTTTAGCTAAGTATTTGGTCTTTCAATGGCATATCAATGTACATGAAAAAATAAAGCTTCTTTGTTAAGCTTATTCCATTTACTGGGATTGCCTGCATTGTAGGATGCCAGCTCTTATTCAAGGGTTTTCTAAACCTGATATTTTCAACCACATTCAGCTACCTAACATACAAACAAAAGAAGTACCAAAAAAATTCAAACCATGTTAGAAAGTATTTACCCTGACTCTAGATTCAGCCTTTGCAAAACATTCAGTAGTCACATAATTGGAGAGAAGAACATAAGATCTAATTACACGGGAAAATCATCCAAAGCTAAGTCACCCCTTTTCTGGAAATATCCCAGACAAGCACAGAAAACTGAATGTCCTCAGCCATTCAGGAAGGAAAAGAAAAAAAAAAAAAAGTAAACCATAAGTAAACAAGTCAATACATACAACCTATTTTCCCTGCACAAAGCACCACACTTTATAACAGCAGAGAGATATGTTTAGTACCTAGTAGACATGTCAAATAGTTGTCACAACCAGTTCATAAGACATTTGAGAATCACAGTATCTGTCTGTGGCCAGCTCATTTCAAATTAGATTAGTTCAACCTAATTTTCTGTTCACGTTATGTACAGTTATTTAAAATGGAAAGCTATCAGCTCAGGGCAGGCAAATAAGACTTGGAGCTTCAATCCTCTTGAAGAGCATATGTAAGCAATGTGCTTCCCCCCATGTGTCATTCCTGCATCCCTCATATAAATATCACAATGAGTGACGTTAGTGAATGTGTAAATGTGTAGTGAGTCTGGGCATGGCAAAGCAGCCCTAGCCTGCCATCTCAGGGAACTCTGTGTGTCTGTGACTAAATGGGTATTTATCATTTCCTGAGCTCCAGGCTGGCAGCCAGCCAGCAGTGTGTATACATTGAAATCAGAATGGATTGGGAGGCAGGACTTTGTTCCAAATTGATCTGGATGACGATAGCAATTCTGAAAGCAGCTCCACGGCTTTAAAGGTTCATTGTGTGTTTCCAAAAAGGAGACAGAAACATTTAGAAAAATAACAGGAGGGAAATATTAGGCCAGGATATATACAGGGGTTTACATACTATTGTTTGATTTTCTTATAGCATTGGGGTTTTTTCATCATCAACATAAGAGCTTGAGCTTGCAAATATCATATACAGAAATGAATGCAGCAGGGATGAAGAAAATTATTTTTCTAGTAATCTATTTATTATTTGGTAATTTTTCCTACTGCAAGTGTTTGCACTGTACAGTCCAAAGGTTTTTTTCTCAGTTGTATCAACTCCAGAAAAGAAAACAATGTTAATTACTGTTGATAGGAATCATCCATTAATGTCATGTGTTTGATAGGTCTTTACATGTGAGTTTATTATTGCACTTTATTCTACCCTTGCAAATAACAGGTGAACACATGAACCCAGCCTAGCTTATTATTCTCTGTAACATTCAATATCTACAGTACACAGTAGGATATTTTAGTAAACGTATGTGCTATTTTTTGTCATTTCCAGTCTTCCATAAAGTGATTTATGAAGTGGTAAGTCAAAACCAATAAATATAGCAAGCATCATCACTAATTTAATTAGCATACCAGAAACACTGATAATTTCTTATACTTTGGATTCTTGCCAGAAAGATAGACCAGGCACACAGTTCATCAGACATCAGAGTACTCAGGGTGTAACTGCTTAAAAACAATATTTGATACAGTGGAAAAAAATATAATGCCTGAGGTGACATGCTTTTAAATAAATAAGACAAGAATTGACTTTGTGGCACTATTTTTTCATTCCTATTGGAATATAGGAGAAGATATATACTCTTAATATAGGAGAAGAGATAAAACTAGATGAAAAATTTCTGTCTTCACCAAGTGCCGGAACTCTGCATATATAGTACCCAATGTGATTCTCAAACTGCTGTCTTCACATTGCCTGGACAGTCAACAAGCCAGCTCCATGTTCTAAGAGATACGATAGTAAGAGGATGGCTACTACTATGCATGTTGTATGCATAGATTTAGACCTCAGTTTTGACCATCAAGAAGAATGCAGTTCATGGCACATCTGAGCCATTTCCAAATCATGTCTCAGGAACTAGACAGACATCTATGACTAGCTGATTTGAACATAAACTTGCCAAAAGCAACATATTCAATTCACTTAGTGACCTCTTTGACCATCCCTTGGTATGACTCATGCTGAGTTATATCTTTCTTTGAATATTAATACCTTCTTTAGGTCTGGGCTCCTGTTCTAAAGCACATGTTAAGTGTTTTTAACATGTAGACTTAAGCTATGTAATTTCCATGCTATCAGTGGAAAAGAAAAGTTGGGGAAAGCACTGTTCTCTTTACATCAATAAAATTCCTTTTCAATGCCAAAGCAACTGTTTTCATGACCCTTTGTTATCATCAGTTAACACTGAAAAATTTCCCAGTCAAAAGAGTCGGATGCTTGACTTCATTCTCCTTCAAAACACCACAGACCGGGGCTTTCAAGTTTAAAGCCATGCAAGGCATCCTTTGGAACAATAACTTGAGGATCTAAGCAATTCAAAGGAAATAGCTTCCTCAAAACTGGAATTCTTTTTAGCATGGGCTCCACCGTGTCTCAGTGGAATATGGTTTCCCATCCTCCTTGCAGCACACAAATGCTCATTGCCTTTGATCTGGCTCCCCTAGCAGCTGCTCAGCAGCGGATCTAGGAGATCCATAAGTATGTGATGCAGCTCTGAGCTTTATTAATGCCTGGCCTGACTTGTCCCAGTTTCCACATATAAGCTGAATAGGCTGAAAACAGCAACACAGCACAACATCCCCTTTCTCTGTTCTTTATGTGTCCACGCTAAGTCATAAATCTCTGTGGAGCCTGGACTCAGATGAGATCCTCAGAAGAGAAATTTCTCATGGTCCAGAGAGAAACATAAAATGGCGTTTAGGAAACATTACAGCTTCTTATGTGAGCAGGTAGGGTTGTACACAAAAAACAAAACCTCAAGAGAGCAGATACTTCACACAGATAGTGCCAAAACATCCAGTGCATTCTGGAAGGACTCGGTGGGAACCACACCACATTCCCAATGGTGATTAATAAGTTACTGATAATTATAAGTATGCACCTCTCTCCTTGTTTGCTAATGAAACAACAGTGTTAACTCCAGTTTAAGTTAAAATTCCCCATTTACTGATGATAAAGGGAATATGCTGAAGACATAACATGACAGATAAGCAGTAGACTACCATTAAGTTAGAGCTGATCATTCATACTTTGGGCACCTTCAGCCTAGCATCCTTCTTTGGTGGTCTGGACTGGCTTGTTTCTGTTCTCTCTCAGGTAAGAGCAGCATCCACATTTTTAGCTTTCTTGAAAGCACTATTTTCATTCCCATATATATCACACTTTTACTAAGCATGCTTAAGAACTTCTCAGGCAATTTTTAGAAGTGGTCTCTCAAGTTCAAGGGGCATGATTTTGTTGCATACACAAAGAAGAAACATGAGAAGAATAATTCTAAACTCTATTTTCTTGCTGTCAGTTGCTGTGCGATTGCCAAAAGAAAGAAGGATTATGTGGTGGCAATGTCCATTTATTAGCTCCTTTAGTGACTTCTGAATCCACTGATTTTCTACCATCTTTGGTGGATGACAAAATATTCCAGATTTATTACGTTCTAAAACAGTAGGTGAGGGCTGAGTAAGTCAATTAAAATCTCACTGAGGAAAAGGTTAAAATGAATTCTCATGCTTCATTTGTCATCACAGATACTATCTATGAGCCCAACTTTAATACACAAATCCATAGAAAAACAGGTTTTTAGGATTCCTGCTCATCAGCTTAACTCAAAAGTAGAAGAGAAATTTGTATTTTTATGTACAAAATAACACTTATAGAAAGGGGTGGATTGTCTCAAATAAACTTTTTGAGTATTACATAGCTTCTGCATGACTCCTGCAGAAGAAAATCTCAAGCAACAATAAAATCAATTTAGTAACATGCAAGCTAGGTGATTTCTGAGTACCTATATGTATCTTAAATATGTCTTCCAGACTTCCAACAGCAAAGTATGTACCCTGTGAAAGGGCTGGAGTAAAATGCAAATAAAAGATGGCAACAAATTAAACTTGGCAAACAATCCCTAGCAAAGGATCCCCTAAGTGAATATTGTATCTATTTTTCTGTACTCAAACTGTTCATAGGCACACTGAAACTTCAGTATTCAAAATTATTTAAATTCTCTTTTATGAATAATCTGTTTCATACAGTGGTTTCTTGTGGGTATTGAATATTCAAAACTTAAACTGTACTTGCAGTTCTGTTGCATAAATCAGCAACATCAGTTGTTACCCCATTCTCCTCCCATTCTGCTCCCATAAGAATAATGCCATTGCAGTCATCACCATGGTACCTGCTGAGTACATATATGTATTTCTTAGTAAATTTTAAGATTTCAGCAATTTTACTAGATCAAATATCTTTTTGATTTAAAATTTGATGATCAAAATATCTCTTAGCTTTTACTTAAAAGCAGATAAGTTTAAGAACTTTTATGAATATTGGTGAGTAGCAAATCCCACACAATATGCAAGCACAATAAAGCAGTGGAACCTATCACTTTGATTATATATGAATATTTATGGATATTTTTATGGTAACTATGTCACACGACACATCTAAATATCTTTTTAAAGTTGTTCTTCATCTAGAAAGGTTTAATAAGGGGAAACGTAATTTATTCAATCCTTTGCTCATTTCATTGAATCCTAGATCCTTTTGACAGCTCTCTTTTTCTCACTTCCTCCATAGATCATGCTGCTGTCCTTGCCAATGGCTTCCCTCAAGTAATAACCCAAATACCCTTTGATGGAAGGTTACACAATAGCAGGAGACACAAAATCTGCAGTCTTATGTGAAGATGTATATTAAGGTTTTTTTATAAGGTTTCCTCCCTTTGAAGTTCTGAGGAAACTACAGTTTCCTTTCTCCTGCTGTAAGACATATATTCACTCAGAGTTAAATATATCTTCCATAACAATCCATTTCCCAGGCCTTAGCAATACTTTGCTGCAGTTTTGGTAGAGCACCTTTGATCTGCACACAGTTCCTCAAAAAAATCTTTGTCCTTCTATTCAACGGATGAGGAATCTTGCCACGAAATGGTTTCTTGCATCTATCTAAATGAGACCATATAACAGTTGAAGCAATGCCATATTAACATGTATATGAGAAGCCCACGTCAGTAATTTATTAGAGCAATGTGGAACATGGTGCTTGGTTAGACCAGTAGAGAAAGCAATTTTAAAATCATGAATTCACTTGCAGTACTGTGCATCAAATAAACCTTTATATGCCATTCTGTATCAGATTGTACTCCACAACAGCAGTGCCTGCTCTTGGAAGCCAGCCATTTAGCATGTTAAAAACAAGGACTTTCAAGGCCAATGGGCTGCAGTAGCTCTATATAAAAAGCAGCTGTATTTTTATGGCTTTGCTAAGTTTTGTGGCTAAGTGGCTCACCTCGTAAACACTATGCTACATAAGCCATACACAGAGTGAGTATTTATGCAAAGCATCCCACTGACTTTAGTGAGGCTATTCATGTAGACTCTCAAAAATACAAGTGCAGTTCATACAGCGTAGCCCTCAGCATGTGTCTGAGACTGCACAGAGCTTAAAAAGTGATGGCCCTGCAATCTGCTGGCTGGAGCTTGCAGGGGAAACAAGCAGAGAGCAGTAAATTAGAACTGCAACTCAGAGCTGTGCCATCATCACTTACAAGTACTTATAAATTGTTTATCCTCCCCCTCCATGCTGTAGCTATAGGCTTTCATGTCCTTACATCTGCTAAATATGACTGCTCTGCTTACTTACCTATCTCCCAGAAAGGTAGCAAGGCTCACTTACAGCCTATATCACATGGTTAGGGGAAGAGCACCAGTTTTGCCTTGAGCATCATCATCTGTCTTAATTTTGATTGATTTTCTTCTACCTGTATTTGATCAGATTACAGGCAAACATAGTTCAAGAGCAACAGCTAACATGATAAGGCTGAATTTTTCCTACTTTGTAGATGCGAGGTTAACCACAAAGAGAGGGCAGGAGAAGCACAAACCAGTATTAAGTGGCTTGATTTTTATTCTCATACTCACTTTGGCTCATCATCACAGAACTGTCTTTTGGCTTGCTACAAGTCACCCCTTTTGAAAAGCAGCTCTGCAGAGCAAGAGCAAGTGAGACCAGGGCCTCATCATTCACCAATACCCAGTCAGATGAAAGGCCAAGTTCAGTTTTGCATGCAAATGTGATGCTGCTCTGATTTCAAACAATATTGCTCAGTCACTGTCAATGCAATAACTGGCAGCAACTGCAACCCAGAGCCAATGTTGTGTCCTCACCTGCATGTGGAGGTATGGACTCCACTGTGTCCTAAACCATAGGATTACGGTTGGCATAATCCTACCACCTGGATCACAATAAATTGTTGGGGGGGGGAAAGCAAAAACTTGTACTTACAGACTCTCTTTCATCTAATGAGCACATCATGCTTTGAACTGCTTGGTGTTCTTAGTGTCCCCATGGCAATCTGATCTCATAAAATGCAGGAAGGATTGGCTTGATCAGTCCAGCTAAAGGTTCGTGACAGAACTGAGATATATCTTTACATCTTTACTCCCAGTCTGCTGCTTTGACCAATAGATGATGTTGATGACTCGATTCTTTGAGGTTTTATGAAAGCTTGCTCATACACATCCGTTTCCATGCAATACCACGGAGATGCCTCCTTCCTTTAAAATAGACTACAATTGAAATACTACAATAAATTCCATTTAATATATTGCCAAGCTGACACACAGCTTCAAATTCAGTCTGTGAAGTCTCATCTTTTTAAAAGCAGAAGCCTTTCAATCACTGAGAAAGATCTGAAAAGTTCCCACAGTCTCATAGGGAGCATTAATCTCTGGTGGGGATCTGTCCCAGTACACCAGAGAGCAAGGGTCAATCTGGTTCAATAAGAAGCATGGGGGACTGGTAGAGGGAAAAAGCCTTCTAATAGCCTTGTGTAGAAATATAATAAAGAAAATTTACCATTTTGCCCAGTAAATTTTAAGTAAACCTCTCAAGCTGCATTAGGATTTTAACGACATTTTCTCTTACTACTAAGGACACTGTACCAGAAACCCCCAGGCCTGCCTGCAGTCGTGTTACTCTACTTGCAAAACATACTGACTCCAAAGACAGTGCAATCTATTTCTGTCACAGATTAAGTGACCTCTGCGCTTTTTGTGTCTAGCTGTGGAGAAAGCTGCAGGTGGAGGAATGTTCATCCCTCGGTTAAGCTAAACCTTTGTTTGCTGTGTTCGCATGAATAACTTATGGGGCCTTGGCATCATGAACAGCGGCGCTGACACAGTTGACATGACAGCACTATAGACTGAATCCCGATCTGCCCTCCGAGGAGAAGATGGGATGTTTGCTCGTTTCACATTTCACCAAGTCGGGCTGTTCAACTATTTATAAGATGAATAGAAATTTCCACTACTTCAGCTGACACACCTGCCTTTACCTAGCAACTGCTCAGAGGGAGCCAGCTGAGACAGAGGAGGCTTTGAGAGGCACAGCCCGGCGGGAGGCTGCTGCTGCTGCCAGCCCCCTCTGTGCTGCTCTGTCCTCTTGGCCCCTTCCTCTCCCCTCACCAAGAGCTATTTATAGCTGGCACCATCCAGGAGAGGAAGGGCCTCCCTGCATTGCATTCCCTGGGCAGTGAGTGGTGCGAGAGCAGCATGGAGCTCTGCAGACCCCTTGGTCTGTGTGGGGCACAGCATGGGGACACTGGCCCCTCTGGCATGGGGTGATCATGACAGCAGCACGAAGTGACTTTCTGAGTGGCATGATGCTACCTCCCATATGTATGTGGCCCCTTTGGGGTGCCTGGCAGTCACTGACAGTATGGGGAGAGCCCATCCAGCACCAGAGACAGGACATTTTCACCCACATCCAGACTGTGGGAATGTGCCTACCAGCTCCTGGTCTTTTGTTGGTTTTGACACAAACAAGGGATGGTGATGAACACCACCCAACCTACTGCCCTTGATCAGAATTTGGTTTCCTCCTGAACTGCAATCTGACACATGTGTAATGCCCGCAGCCACTGAGATTTCATCTTTTTCTCATATATCTGTAGGGACTCTCAGGCAGCCTGCTGCCATTAGGCTCCCAGGAGCAGAAATTAGGGTAGGTGCCTGTAGTGGTGGAAGATAAAGAGAAGCCAGTTACACAATGCCTTCTTTGCTTTGGTCTTCATTGCTAAAGCTGGCCCTAATGAATCCCAGACCCTGGAGATAAAGAAAAATATGTGTAGACAGGAAGACTTTCCCTTGGTAGAAGAGGACCGGGTTAGAGACCAGTTAGCCAAATGAAACATCCATAATTCCATGGGCCCTGATGGGATGCACCCACGAGTGCTGAGAAAACTTGCAGATGTTATTGCTACACCACTCTTCATCATCTTTGAAAGGTCATGAAGAACAGGAGAGATGCCTGAGGACTGGATGAATGTCTATATCACTTCAGTCTTCAAAAAGGGCAAGAAGGAGGAGCCAGGGAACCATAAACTGGATAGTCTCACTTCCATCCCTGGAAAGGTAATGGAATAAATCATTCTGGATGTCATCTCTAAACACATGGAAGAAAAGAAAGTTATTGGAAGTTGTCAACATGGATTCACATGGAGTAAATCATGCTTGACACATCTGATAGCCTTCTATGATGTCATAACTGGCTAGTCAGACAAGGAGAGAGTAGTGGATGTGATCTACCTTGACTTCATAAAGGTTTTGACACTGTCTCCCATAACATCCTCATTAAGTAACTCTGGAAGTGTAGGTTAAATGAGTGAACAGTGAGGTGGATTGAGAACTGGTTGAGTGATGGAGCTCAGAGGGCCATGATCAGTGATGCAGGGTTGGAGGTGCCAACTGGGATACTACCTTTTGGGGTCAGTGTTGGGTCTGGTCTTGTTCAACATATTCATCAATGACCTAGATGAGGGGAAAGAGTATATTCTCAGCAAATTAGCTGATGATACAAAATTGGGAAGAGTGGCTGACATGCCAAAGGGCTTTGCTGCCATCCAATATGACATGGACTGGTTAGAGAGCTGGGCAGAAAGGAACCTAATGAGGTTCAAAAAGGGCAAATGTAGGGTCCTGCACCTAGGGAGGAATAGTCCCATACACCAGTACAGGTTAGAGGTTGACATGCTAGAAATCATCTCTGTGGAGAAAGACCCGGGAGTCCTGGTGAACAGGATGACCATGAGCCTTGTGGCCAAGAAGGCCAGTGGCATCCTGGGGTTCATCTAGAAGAGTGGGGCAAGCAGTTCAAGGGATATTATCCTCCTCCTCTAGTCTGTCCTGATGAGGCCCTGTCTAGAGTACAGTGTCCAATTCTGGTCTCCCCAGTTCATGAAGGACAAAGAGCTACTGGAGAGAATCCAGTGCAAAGCCACTAAGATGGGAGGAAGCTGGAGCACCTACCATCTGAGGAAGAGCTAAGAGAGCTGGGTCTATTAAATGTGAAGAGAAGACTGAGAATAGATCTCATCAGTGCTTAAAAATATCTAAAGGGGGAATATAAGGGGATCCAGACTCTTTTCAGTGTTGCCCAGTGACAGGATAGGGAGCAATGGTCACAAACTGGAACATAAGAGGTTCAACCTGAACATGAGGAAAACTTTACTGTGAAGGTAATAGAGCAGTGTAACAGACTGCCCAGAGAAGTTGTCAAGTCTCCATCTGTGGAGATAATGAGAATCCTCCTGGACATGGTCCAGTGCAACCTGCTTTAGGTGTACCTGCTCTGGAAGCAGATTTGGACTAAATGATCTCAAGAGAACCCTTCTGAGATCTAATCTTCTGTGATTCTGTGAAGGGACAGGGCTCCTTGGCATAACCACATTTCTGTGCAGTGTCTAGGGATCCTAGACATCAAAGACTAATTTTTCAGACAAGACTTCCAGGAGCAAAAAGCTTCTTTAACAGTGATTAAAATATAGATGGGGTAGAACAGATGGAATCAGGGAAGAGCACATGGAAAATTACACTTATCTACTTTCATCCTGTAATATGGAGTGGGCCTGGCAAAAGTCTGAGGACCCAGAGCTGGAGGAGCAATAAGATCTGCTTTTTACAGTAATACTGAATCTAGTTCTTGTGAGGAATTAAGTACCATAGTCCTGGGGGACACAAAAACCAAACAGGGAGAGTCCCTTCATGGTATGCTGCAGTTCAATTTAAAGTAGGAATAGACAAGGACATTGAACAGACAAAGAGGGGGTGGCAGCAAGAGGAATATGTGCTAGCACAGATTCATCATGCATGTTGTTGCCAGGCTAAGCAAAATAATAATATTATATTAAAAAAAAAATTAAAAAAGAAAATCCAAATCAATCCTGTCTGCATTTTCTAGGTGTCCCTTCCTTGCCCATTCTCAGCAGGAGAAACATGGGGATGCAACCCTCAGCAGTGCCCAGAGCCAGCCAGGACACCTTGAGCATCAAGGTTCCCTCACTGTGGGGAAGGGAATCCTTGAAGGTGGCTATTTTCTTTATTCTGATACCTTAAGCATTTACCCCACCAGTGTCTGAAGTTTTTGGAGAGGGAGGACTGTAGAAAAATATGAAGTTCTCTTGTTCACAATATCACACTCATGTGGCAACTTTACAGGAAGGTTATTTGACTACAGAGTTTCAAGGCTGCAGATGAGAAGACTGTAATTGCTGCAGTATTGTGAATTATGTTTGTGAAAGAAAGAGTTTACCAAAAAGCAGCCAGGAAAGAAGATAAAGCAGGGTAGGTTTTATGGTTAAAATTAGATTGACCTGAGTTCAGATTATTAATAATGGGGAAAGGAGTAAATGTGGTTTGGAAATGGAAGGGAAAAGGTGCTTCCAGGAGTCAGGTTTCCGTTCCAAAATATCTTGTACTTTTTCCCAAAGAAACAATCTGTGCCCAAAATATTCAGCAGCTTTTCTCCCTTGTGTTTGACACAAGCTCTTAAATGTAGAGCTGAGATCATATGTGAGGGAGGGCAAGGGAGAAGGTTCCCAGCAGCAGGTGAAGCTGAATTAACAGAGTCATCCTTTTGTATTCCAGTAAACTCGGCCAGGGACTGATGGCAATCTGCAGGCTATTTCTTCCATCCCTCTCTTCTCCCCCCTTTTCTCATTCCTCCTCCCCAGCCCTAGCACTGCTGTTCAGCTTAGTAGCGAGCTGTTCAAGCTGTTAAAACTGTTCACAGTAGCTGTGGGTGCTCTCTTTAAAGCTGAAAATCATCCTTCCATCATCCACCTTGCTTTAACACCCACCCACTTCAGAAATCTGAAAGCTGTGTATCTCCTCCAAGGATGCTAATGCTGTTAATTCTCCAACCTTAACAGTCTATCCAAAATGTGAAAGCAGGTTTTCTGCAGATTACTGGGCTATAGCACATTCTGCTGAATTTCCCATACACATTTCATTGTCTGTTTCCCATGGTTAAAAACAAAAAAAAAAGCCTGATTCAACACTCTCTTATTTCATTTTTACATTACTGAAACACCACTGATTTTCACTTGCATAGAAGAAGTCTGTAACCCCTAAGCCTTGTTGTGATTCTTTCTCTGTATCTTGGCTGGCTAAATTACCCTTTCTAACCATAACCAGACCATTTCTCAGACTCAAGCTAGCTGATTTAAAGATATCAGCAATCTCTCCAGCTTGCAGTGCAGACATACCTGTGTGAGAGGCACACCCCCTGTTAAATGTACCATCCACTTGCCACAGGTTTCACACAACTGCCTAACCAAGCACTGTTTATGATATATCTATCAAATGAAAGTAAGCACTGAAAAATCAGCTACTTTGATTGCCCGCTAGATTTTAACTCCTTAATACACTAGAATAGTCTTAAAGTGCCAGAAAAATAGCCTCAAGGCTCTACAGTCAGCCCCCCTTTTCCATATCATCATTCAGAAATATTGAGCAACACCTGCCCTGCTATTTGAAAGATTTCTCTCACAGCTTGCTATTTACTTCCACAAGGCTCTCTCATCCCAAGAGGATACAGAAATGCATGCAGAGAAGCCAATTTGTTTTCACACAAGGGTCTTGCTGTTGAATCCTGGCTTCACAAGGGCTTTTTAAGAGACAATAAAAAGAGGACATACCATTTATATGAAAGCAGTTTCAACCATCCCAGATGCCATATAAAAGCCTTGGATTAGTTTACTCCCTTGTGTAAAGGAATGGGAAAGGTCCAAGGGGGAGCCAAAAAAAGGATTCAGGCAATGAATAGGAAGAGTCTGCTCTGTCACTGGCTCTCTGCTCCTCAGGTGTGATGGGGAAAGTGAAAACAGACTGCTTAAGCACACAAAAAAGATCTCAGAATGCTGTAGGTATAAATGAGGCAGGCATGCCTTGACACTGCTTCAAAAAGGCCTTGAAATGACCTTACAAACCCCTTAATCCTGCCTTACCATGAGGCCAATGCAGATACAACACACTCTGCAGCCAAAAGCTCCACCACATTTACTGGGTAGGAAGTGATGAAAATATTGCAATGATTTGATTAAGACAGCCTTAGCAACCCTTATATTATAAATATCCTTGATTCTAGAAAAGCAACACGTTTGACAATGAAGCAGGAGGCTACATCAGGAGACATATGTGTTGCTCATGACATGGCCAATAACTGTACTATCCAAAGTACAATGAGAAAGCTGAGAAGAATTAGGTGAACCATCTGCACGATTATTCTGATCTAAGGAGAGACTTGATAATACTGATCAAAGCTGGTAAAACATAAAATGTAAACAAAAACAATAAAATGACCAGATGAAACACAATAGCATGGGAATGGCTTAATCTTTCCAAAAGGTTTAGTTAATTCAAAAGGTAACTAAGACTCAAGCCTCCCTTGGGAGCCAACACTGTAATACTCCATTTCGTTCCACACACTATGACTGAGACAAGATCTAAGGAGGTCATGAACAGCATAATAGGAAAGATCTTATTTTAAACCTTCACCACAGGTGGAAATAAAACTTGCTCTTCTTTGGAGGAATGTTAAAAAGTAGGTTAGAGGTTTGTTTACAATAAGAGCTTTTTGTTTGTTTTACCTGATTTTCAGTAACACTGCCTCACTCTGTGTTGTAATAGCACAGGCCATTCTTTCCTCCTGGGTTGACTTCATTTAAGCAACATTATTCATTTCTGAGTAGTATGAATAGGACTGAAGCGGAAACCACTGAGTACACGGGCATGGGAACTGTACCAGACTGGGGAGGACGACCATCACTCCATGAATGTGAGGGAAGCCAGAAGAACATAGGTGGCTGGCAGAGCAACAAGCCCCTTTTTTATTGTTTTTATGATTACTAATAAGCTGCAGCACAGCACTAAGCAAATTCACAGCATGGGCCTCAATATGAGGGGTCTTAGGAGTGCATGGAATGGTTGTGTAAATGAGAGCTAAGGCACGTATTTTCTGACAGTCTAATCAGAGTTTTTTTTCCCTTTGTACAGCTAACTGTGAGAAGGTCTTAACAGCTTTTTGTAACAACAGATTTCAAAACCATCCAGAATTTCACTGTGAGTTGAACTGCAGCATTTGGAATATCAACTGGAGACACACATGACTGAGGAAAGCGGATCGAGTGGCTTACTCTGTAGTCTGAGCAACACAGGTGTGAGATTTGGAAAGGGAACAGCATGTTTATGCTAGCAGTAGGGTGACAGACATTCTGGATCTATGACATCCATGGTGGTACCCAGTCCAGAACCCCCAGGCACTCCACAGCCACAAAGTGTGGCAGCAACTTATCATATAACAGAGCATGAGAATATAATTACCTGGAGGGAGATACTCGCTCCTCCTAATTCCCACCTTCACTTGCCCTCTGTACTTGGGTAGGCTGGAGGCAAGATGGTCTCAGAAGGATGTTACCTGCCTTCAGCCCCAAGCTAGTTGCTGCTGACAGCACCATATTTTGTAGCACAGTCTGCTTTAACTCAGGGATCTCCCTGCTCTATTATGAGATGCAGAGGCACTCTGATTACCCCTCACCTTGCACCATCCATTTTATGTCAAGGGAGCTACACTCACAACCTCATTAAGGGCTGAACACTGTGGCCATGAAAGAATAAATAATCCTAAAACTGCAGTTAAGTCTAAAGATGCTTGAATAATTTCCCTGTCCAAGATGAAGTCTCTGCTTTGCTCTCAGGGTCATGTACTCACTGCTGATTGTTGAGGAACAGTACCAGGGTTGAGGAGATGCCTTTGAAATGTCATCTTAAGTGTCTCGAAATGCTGACAAATCATAAATCCACACAATTATAATTTAAATATTTGATCACTGGCAGAAGGAAACACATCCTGGCAAATATCAATCTGTTGTAAAAACAATCCCTTCAGGTAAGCCCCCTTCATGCCTCATATCCCTGCTTTCTTTAATAGAGTGTTTTAGAGTGCCACAGGCTCTCCCTGCACCTAGCTGGAGCCAGGCTGCTGAGCTGCAATGTTTAATGGATCCATTTTATTAAATTAAAAGGCCTCTAATCATCATCATCATTATCATTGTTCTTAGTCTCTGCCTACTACACAAGAAGATCATTCCTCTTTCCCTGTGGGATAGAGATCAGGTTTTTTTCTCCAGGGACTGAACAAACAAATTCACTGTAATGACAGAGACTGTTATTTAGCCAGAGAAAGTCTATAGCAATTTTTTTTTTTCTTTTTTCTTTTTTTTTTTCTGTTTTTTCTTCTGGAGAGCATCCAGTGGTCCTCCAGGTTATCCTCTCCTCACCCTACCCAATTTTTTAAATATTTCACTGATTGTTTTGCCTTCATGCATTTACCTGTAAAGCTCTCCAAGGACAAAAGGATGGCAGCTATTTAAGCATAAAGGTACTTTAGCTCTACATGCAAGGGCAAAAATGGAGATGGAAATGAGATCAGCAAAAGCACTGCAGTTCTATTTCCCTAATGAAGCAGAACTCACACAAAGCTGGGCTTACATGCTGTAATCAAGTATACTTCTCACAATGCTGGGGTTATGGAGAGCCCTGTGCAGAGTAAGATAATCATCAGCTTGCCATGGCTCAGAAGGACTTCATTCCCCTTTCTGTTTTGCTCAGTTGTCAGCTGATAGTCAGTATGTAAATGAAAAAAGCCTGCTTTTTAAAGAAGTGTTTGTAGTGGGAGAGATGCCCAATGTATGCCCTCCCCCTTTGAAGCCCCTCCCCCTCAAAAAAGATGGTGAAAGAGGGGGATCAGAGATGAAATATTATTAGTCTGGTCATGTTTTTGCAAGGATGAGCTAAGCCTAGCTCTCAACCCAATTTCTGAAGGACTGTTTTGTGGAAATGACTTCATAAGTGACCAATAGCATTGAGTAACTTTAACTGTTTTGAGAAGTTCATTCCCAGCACTGAAAGGCAAGGGCTCAAGGAGGATGAAACCAATGGGGAGATAAAGTAAGGCAGAGTAAAATGAAACCATTGACCCCCAGAAGACTGGAAATTTTGCTGTTCATTTTGACAAGATTTTATCTTGCTCTTCAGGAAATTTGTTTTTCCACTAGTTTGGTTAAAATTTTTTTTCCTTCCTAATTGCCTCCTTCCAGCTGATGCCCCCTTCCTTGCTTCAGAGAAGGAGATGATGTCCACCTGCATTCCCATAAAAGCTTAGACTTCCTTATAAAGTACAGAGGAAAGGGGTTTAGTTCTGTTGATTTTTAGGTAGTGATGGCAATAAAGAGTTATTTTCTTTATCTAAATGGGAAAAAAGTTCTCTGTGAAGAGTTTCTTAGGAAATTTCTGTGGGACTGCAGGACCCGAGACAAAGTAATGCTTTCATACCTCTATATATACAACTTCCTAGGCACTGCATGCCAAAAAACCTAGCTAGGCAATACACACAAGCAAAAGAAAAAGTCAGTGAGACCCAAGTTAGAAAATTTCACTGAGCAAATTGTTCCAGAATAATGAAATACATTCCATCCAAAAAAAGAACCAGAAAGTTTGATCCAAAAGAATTTAACTTTTATTTAAGAGCATAAGCAGATGTGAAAGAAAGAAAATAACTGGGAAAGCTGTTCTCAAGATATGACCTGTGGAAAAACAAAAGGCTTGTTCCAAATCACACCTGCATGTGATGAAAACACAAAAGCTCCTGAGCTGAACTGTCTCAAAAGAGCAAACCATGGAGGCAGGCAAAATCAGAAAAAAGTTAGGATCTTATGGGAGTATGAAGGAGAATTTCAGAACGACAGAATGACTGAGGTTGGCCAGAATGACTGGGGATCATCTCCTTCAATCGTTCTGTTCAAAGCAAGGTCACCTGTAGGAGGCTGCTCAGAGGTCTCTCCAGTTAGGTTTTGAAGACCCTCACGGATGGAGAATTCCCAATGTATCTGGACAAGCTTGACCAGTGTTCCATTATTTTTACAGTAAAAAACTTTTTCTTATGTTTAAATGATTTTCAATCATTTATGTCCGGTTCCTTTTGCATTCAGTGAACACCACCGAGACGAGTATGTCTAGATCTTCTTTATGCCCCTCCATCAGGTTTTTATACACATTGATAAGATCCTTCTGAACTCTGTCTTCTCCAGGCAGAACAATCTCAGCTCTCTCAGCCTTTCTTCATGAGAAAGATGGTCCAATCCATTAAACATTTGTGGGCCTTCACAGGACTCAATAATAACACATGTATTCGGTCTCAAGATTTGCCATATGTTCTTAGGACATCTGTGAGTTCCTGTCCTCCCATGCACTCTCACAGTAGCTTGATTCTACAGCTATTTTTTAGAAACATCTTTCCCCTGGCAGTTAATGGAGCTCAGTTTTTGCTTTGAAAAAGAATGTTTCAATGCAAATTAAAAAAAAAAAATGCTTGGAGAACTAAACCACTGGAGAGGAATGAGATTTTGGGACTTTGCTGATGAGTGGAGGAAGTGAGCAGAGATCTATGCATACAGGATGCTGGAGGCTGGAGGAAGGAATCCTGCAGGGAACAGTTTCACCCCACTTTGGTTTGCAAGTCAAATGCAGCTCCAGATATGATCATAATTAGACTTCTGCTGAAAGCTTAACTCTTGGTTTCTGAATTCGGCAGTGAATGAAACCAAATATGAGTAATGATGCCTCAGTACATCCCCCACCAAAAGCAGCACCATGTAGTCAGCAATAACAAGGACCAAATCATTTCAGTGGGTCAAAATAAGTATCCTTCGAACCTGGCCTACCCCACCTGGGAGGTATCAGTAAGGCCATATCACCCTATATTTTCTTTGACCATTTTGGACAGATTTATTCTCCAGATGTATATATTCCTCAGGAAAACTATCAGTATACTACTTTTATAGAAAACAATTTATGGCAGAAGTCCAACAATATTAATATAAATCTGGGTAGATGCCAAAGAGTGGTTCAGTAAACTTTAAATCTTTGTTTCATGTTTCCAAGAAGCTGTTAAATATAATTCAGCAGTTCCAACCAAGACAGGGTAATAAGAAAGATCAGTCGTAGCACTGAATGGGGACCAGCCCAGACTAAGAATCTTTGGATCTGAGTTTGTGGAAGTGGGCTGGGAAGAAGCTAACCTCAGCCTAAAAGAAAGGCAGAAAACCAGAAGGTGGGAGGCAAGAAGGCAGAGACGTTGCTTGGAGATAGCAGATACCAAAGAACTGGAAGGAAATGGAGAGGAAAGCAGAAAGCACAGGGACAGGAAAGATTAGGGAAGGGGTGAGGAGGCAGAAGATTGAAGGATGGGGGTACAGAAAGAAAGTCAAGACTGAGAAGAATGTATTATTGATTTTAAAGCTTTGGAGATTGGAAAATGGTAATAATTTTAGTGAAAATACAACACTTCCAAACCACTGTTAAATCTCTACATTGGGTGAAACACTAAAGGTGGGCACACTGTAAAATAAATGAAGAATTGCAACAGAAATTGTATTGAAGATGAATACCCATACTGTAAAATGCGACAGGTGATGATTAAGAGCATCTAGGGAATGTTTCTGGAATAAAAGGTAAATGCACATCTTTCTGATGAACCATTAATTCTATCCAATCAGGACCTCAGATAGCTTGCATTGCTGAAGAGGTGGGGGGGTATTAATTATTATTTTATTTCTTCATAACCATGAGCATGCTTTATTTCCATCAACATGTAGGGTATGATGTTGAAGCATATGGAAACACTGCTTTGTGGGTTGTGAGAAATGGTATTTTGATATGATAATAACACCATTTCTGCGTAACTAGCCACTGACTTTTGTTCTTCTCAACAGCAAATAGACCTTCATTGTAACAAAAGTAAAGCTGAGGGATTTGAAAATGTCAAAATAGCAGAGCAACCAAAAGCCCTTGGCCCATATAAATATTTACATTTGAAATATCCATTTACTGAACTGGATATTTCAGCTGTTGAGGGCAGCCTGAATCTCATTACATCAGTTTCAGAGACATGGTGGTGCTCTTGCTTTGAACACAGGCAAGAGCAGCACTTTTATTATGCGATATGCACATTCCAAGCACCCAGCACACTTACAGAGTTGTTTGTATTCCAGCAATTCCATGTCTCTAATATTCAGTTTTTATAATAGTATACAGACTTCACAGCTGTGTAGCTTTCTAACATTGAATACAGATCTCTCACAAGACAGCTGTCTTGGATTTTATTTTTTTTATTATTCATAAGGAGGGAAAAAAACCTTCTAAAATCATCTTCAGCAACACATTTCCTAGTGGAAAATCCTTTATAATGCACTAATTATTCTGATCTGGGGTTGCAGTAAGTAAAACATTATCCAACCCTTTCAGTTCAGAAAAATTAAGGGCATGCAGCCCTTCGTCTGGATGCAGCCAGCTCTTCTCCCTTGGACCAGTCTTCCTCATGATCAGGTCTCCTGTCCTGTCAGAGATCCTTTTGCTCCTGTGCCCTTGTGAGGCACCAGGTCTCTGGGATGACTCTAGAGGAGAAAAGGGAAGATGGAATATGAAAGTGTGTCTTCTCCCTTTTGAACTTGCTTTGCAAAAAAAAAAAAACCCATACAAAAGGCATGCCAACTCCTTTCTGGGAATATCAGTATAAGTGGACTGCAGGGATACCTGACAGGTCCACAGTCCTTGCAGCCATGGCTCTGCTCAGTATCTGCCTCCAAGAGGAAAGTCTGGGGGCCACAGGCCACAGCAGTTATTCTGGGGGTAAAGGGTGAGCAGTGGAGTAATCCTGACCCAATTTGTAGCTGTTGTTATCCTTGCCCCTTCCACTGGAGGCAGCCTGCCCCAAGAAATCAAACAGAAGCACCAGAGAGGAATACAGATACATTTTTCTCCATTACGGGTGTTTACTCAATAGAAAGAGATCCAAACTGGCATTTTTCAAGTCATGCACCATGGCTGCTCTATAGTTCTTCCAACATCACTGTGTATTTTACATTTAATGCTCCCAAGTATTCAGTATTTGCTGTTTCAGCTCATTTGGAAGTGTTTTGTTTAGGCTGCTTTGTTACTTCTGCAGATCTCAATATGCCAAATAAGCTGCTGAGATGCTGCTATGGGCCCCTTTCTCATACCTGTCTGTCTGTTTCCATACACATGCTAAATTTCTTCATTGTTCTGCCTTCACTTCAGGAAAGGCTCTAAATCAGGCACTACTGGCTTGAGTAACTTGATTATACAAAAGTCCTGCACTTTCATTTATTTCTAATAGATTTTACTTATTTCTTCCTGAATATCTAGGTGGAGCTAGAGAAGTTTCCTAGTCTTCAGAATGATATTTTAGTTTGGTTTTATTTCATCTTACTTGTTGGCATGTCTATGACGAATTCTACTGCTTCCATTAATATTTTGTAAACCAAAAAATGGCTGTAAAACAAATTTTACAACCCCCCTCCCTTAGATGAAGACCACCTCAAGAACCTGAAGATGGTCAAGTCCATGGGACCTGATGTGATTTACCGGCAGTTTCTGAAAGAACTGGTAGATGAAGTTGCAAACCCACTTTCCATCACATTTGAAAAGTCATGGCAGTCTGGTGAAGTTCCTGCTGACTGGAAAAGGGGAAATGCAACCCCATTTCCAAAAAGGGAAAAAAAGAAAACCTGGGGAACTACAAGTCAGTCAGTCTCACCTCTGTGCCTGGCAAGATGATGGAGCAGATGCTCCTGAAGGTTCTGCTAAGGCAAACAGATAACAAAGGGGTGATTGGTGACAGCCAACAAGTTTCACTAAGAGCAAGTCCTGCCTGACTGATTTGGTGGCCTTTTATGATGGGGACACAGCCTCCACTCTTATGAGACCTCACCTGGGGTACTATGGCCAGTTCTGGAGTCCTCAGCATAAGGACATAGAGCTCCTTCAGCATGTCCAGAGGAGAGATGATCAGAGAGCTGGAGCACCTCCCTACGAAGATAAGCCAAGGAAGTTGGGGTTGTTCAGCCTGGGGCAGGCTCTGAGTTGACCATATAGCAACTTTCCAATATCTGTAGAGGGCCTGCAAGAAAGCTGGGATAGGGCTTTTTGCACAGGCATGTAGTGAGAAGACAAAGAGCAATGGTTTCAAACTGGAAGAGGGGAGATTTAGGTTAGACATTAGGAAAAAATTCTTTCCTGTGAGGGTGTTGAGATGCTGGAAGAGGTTGCCCAGCTGCCTCCTTCCTTGAAGTGTTCAAGCCCAGGCTGGATGGGGTCTTCAACAACCTGATCTGGTGGTAGGTGGCCCTGCCCATGGCAAGGGGTTTGGAACTAGATGGTCTTTAAGGTGCTTTCTATCCCTAGCCATTCTGTGATGATTCTATGAATTCAAACCCAAAACTTATGAGTCTATCAATGAGAAACTGGTAATATATGTAAAAGCTGTCCTGATAGTGATATTTCCACTTTTTTCTAAAGTTCTTTATAGTGAACATTACCACTGAATGCATCTTAAGGGAACTCTGAGATAACACAATGACCCTCAGAGATATGTGGCTGCGACGATGTGCCGGAACACAGAGTGCGTTTATGTTGAAAGCATCATTCTGGCCCAGTGCTCATAACTATTAATGCTTTGCAAGTATGTTTTTCCTGGGATCAAATGGACTACAAATAATTGCCTGTAGTGTGCTTTACCTTTGTCCAGTTTCTATGAAAACACTCTGTTCCTTCAACTGAGTAGTTTTTTTCTCATTTACCATGGATTTCTTTCTCACCACTACCTAACCGATTGAAAGGAAACATACAATCTCAGATGGAAAAACACAGTGGCTGTGATTAGGACTAAAAAGCAATCTACAACTCACTCTAGTCACCAATAGATGACATTCATAATAAGCCTTGCCACATTTTCCACTGACTTTGCAATAAGACATTATTGTATTGTTTGCATTTAAAAGTATATAGTTATATAATGGAAAATCCTTCAAAATCAAAGTTCAGGCAGACAAGATTGCCTTTATTGTGGCAATTATGTAAGCTTTATTACTCATACCAAATGCATTGTATATGAGAGGCAAAGAAGAGATATTAATAATAAAAACTTGCAGGGGACTGTTCATAATTATTATAAATCATTGGTAACCAAATAAATGAGCATCCACCTTAACTCACAGACACCAGTAGATGTGGGCTAGTCACATAGTTTTACACAAAGGACAATTTTTCAATTCAAAGGTTAATGTTTATGCCTTGACAAGCAACTATTTGAAAGCTGTGTGTCATGTGTGTAACACTTAACAGCTGTTTGCAGTTCACACCTTTATGAATCCAGAGTAGGGAGTGGTGTATACCCATTTACATGCAGCTTTACAGTTCCTCTTGTGGAGGCCCAGAACTCACCCAAATGAATTTGCAGGTTCCAATGTTCATCCTAGTCACAGCCACTGCTTCACAATGCAACAGTCACAGCTTTTACACCTCATTGCCATTAATACCCTGGGTTATGTTGTTCTTGACCCTTCTCTGTGAGAGGGTGTTCAGGACACAGTGAACTTTTTGTCTTACCCCCTCAGACCCTTTCTCCAGGCAGACTGGGACTTCCTCACATCTGTGGATCAGGGGTCCTGCCATCTCCCACATTCCAGATGGGGAACCACAATGAGTGCCATGTCTTCCAGCCTGCCTACTGGCCTACAGAAGGCTACAAGGCAGCATCTCAAAGCGTGTGCTTCCTCACAAGGGAGGTAGTCATGAAGTAAATGTGTCTTTTGATGTACCACCTGAGGGGAGGTACCTGCACAGAGTCCCTAGCAGGAAATTAGATTCAAGACATCACTTGCATTTCTCCTTGCCTACTGTCAAGGCACTGAAAGACAACTTCAAGCCAGCTACAACAGGATATCCCATGTATTGTCTGGAACCTTCCCCTCACAAGGACTGACCCAACCTCACTCTGATTAGCCTGAGAGATCTGGTGTCACATATGTACATGAAAAGCATCTAGGCACTTATTAAATATGCATTCCCTTTCCTTCTAACATCGTTCCATCAATATTTTAATGCCATGTTGCCTTTTAGATTGTGTTCCTACTGTAACATGAGGTCCCTGCTGGGGCAGGCAGACATCACAGCAATGGTGTGTTTATGGATGACATTTGTTTCAATATGAAGAATTGTCATCAGTAGTGATTTGCTGATGCAAATAATTACATTTGTTTCATCTGGAAAGGACATCTCTATTCCTTTCTATCAACAAACCCAGTGAGGCAGCATGAAGGTGTACAAAGTAAAGCTGAGCATATTCAAGTAGAAAAATATGATTATTTACTTCCAAAGAGTTACTTTGTCATCAAGCCCATTAGATTAAACTTAAGTCAATGTAAATGCCGTCTTTATTGGCATATATGAGATTCAAATTCAGAACATTGACTATTTCTGTAATGAAATTCATCTTTATATGAAGTTTGTCTGTGGGATTTATTTCTTGGGTTTTTGGGAGGTTTTTGTTTTCTTTTGTTTTTTTCACAGTCCATTTCTCATTTTGTTCTGCGTTTTTCCTCTCCTCTGGTTATAGACTAATCATTACCAAGTCTCAATCTATGCTTGAAAAACAATAGTTGGCAGTCATTGTGCTTAACAGCCCATTTTGTTATCCTTTCCACAATCCATGGTGTTCTCAGTTATTACATTTGATAGGAATCATTAAGGTTTCCATGTTGTTAGTCACTTTCCTGGCTTTTCATGTTTTGTCTGCTCAGGAAGCTGCTTTCCCTGGAAACATTTGAAGAAAATAAAACCTATTACAGCCAGCAACTTGGGATAATGGCATCTAAGATCAAAATCCTAGTTTGTTTGGGTTTTTTTAAAGCTGATAACTCTAATTACAAATGTGAAAGACTGGCTTATGAAACTTTTATTCACACTAAGTTATTCCACACAAGTCTATAGAGCTAGTTGTGACAGAAATACTGTTCACTGTGAGTAATTTTTAGATACCACAGTCTGAATTTGTAGTACACTGTATTATCGTCATTTGGGATCTACATAGGACATTAGACTGGAATAGACCTGCTTATCTCAAATACTGTAAGTTACTTTGTGGCACTCACAAAAATCAGTGAAGGTGCCATGGCTGTCTGAAAGCTCAGGTTCTGTTTGAGGGATGGATGTGTAGGCATCAGACAGGGAAGAAGACCTTTCCCTTTGCTGATAAGAAGGTCTCTGGCATACCTTGTGAAAAGCAAAAGAAAACAGGATGAGAATGCTGCAGGAGATTGACATGGGTGTGGTGGCACCCATGTTCACAGAGTAAACTAGGGTTCAAATATACAGAGGGAATCCACATGCTCATTGCTTCATCTACCATCTAGATTCCAACCTTGAAACCAGAGATTTGCAGAATCATCTCAAATCTAAACTGCTTAGAACACACAAAACAAGCTGCCCTACCTTTGGTGGGAAAGTGCTGAGTGAAAGAAGAGTTTTTCTCTCCTTTCAAAAAAAAAAAAAAAAAAAAAAAATGCAGTTTGGTGTCACAGGATTCAGGTTCATATTACTTTGGCACTTCAGCAGACCCTCTCTCTTGAAAAATGCTGCAGGTTTTTAATATCAAAATGGAAAAGGAAGATCTTTGATTAGTTTAAACTGTTTCATCACATGCAGTAAACTGAACATAGCATAGCCATTGCTAAAGATTCAAACTACAGTTAATTTGCAATCCTAACATGAGCAACCTGTTTCCAACAGAAAAGGTCAAGAATTCAGATGATGCAGGCCAAATATTTCAATTTGTAAAAAAAAAATTCAGACAGCTGAGGTTAATTCTTGCCTCATATATTTTCCATATGAATTTATAGGTCTCAAGTATCTTACAGAACAGAAATGGCAAGTATATGGACAAAGCTTTCACCTTTGCTACAAAGCTGAGAAAATAGGCCATTTTTAGTTAGTAATGCAATAATGAGATATAAGTGCTTTCATTTCCATTGCAGTTTGTATCCCAGACAATAGTGGGATGCTAAACACAGCATTAGCATGTACAATAAAACAAATATACATTTTCTATCCTTCTCTACCATTAATACTGAAAAATTTTTTCATGATGCTGTAAATTTTTTGTGCCCAGGTTTCCTAGACATGATATTTGAGGAAAGAGGAAGGAAAAGACATTACGTAATTTTTTAATTTGACAGGACTGACAAAGAAAATGGCATATATATAAGGATATACATAAGCAGCAGTCATCATCAGCTGAACCAGTAATTTCAGATAAATATTTTTCCAGAAAGTTAATCTTTTAAAAAAGAATACACAGGTTTTCTGTTGGTCTTTTCACTGAAAGAAAGCCATCTGCAGGGCTTAACAGAGCAGGAATACTCTTTGTGTTTAGCATGAAAGTGAGGAGTGAGAGATGTGGCTGTGACAAAATTATGATCCTACAGGCTGGGAAATATTCTCCCAAGTCCTCATTGGTTAAACCTCTCCTGATAAAAGTGTAAATATTTTTTTTTTTGTTGAAGGGGGGAAAAGGGAGAACTTGCACTCAGATTTCTCCTTGAGAATCTGCCAGTGCATTTGCAGTTAGGAAATTACTAAAATAAGCCTTTGCACATATGTCCTTAAAAACACTTTGACTGCATTCCCCCATAATGATTAAGCTTCTTCAGAGTCCGTAAGCCAGTGAGAAAGGGATTAGAGGGGTTACTTTGTGCCTCTGTGCCCATAAAAATCCCTTGGCTACTGCAGCACACTGCTCAGAGTCCTGAAAGCTTTCATATAATCCCTGCCTCCCGGCCACCGCCACCACTGCATTCCCTTTATTTAGACACATTCAACTTTCATGCTGTAATCCAAAAGCAATCCAACATGAAAACAAGATCCACATTATAAATCACATTTAAAAACTAACCTGCCAGTTAGACTGGAGCAGCAAGGCAATGGTATGATAAAGCTGCCCTCAATTTTATGCTGGAAGGAAAACCAGGAGATGTAAATTGGCACTTAGCATCTTCTGACATTCCCTATTCTCCTGGTAGATCAGGAGAGGCATCATTTTCTATACCTGTCTTTTGTAGGAGAGCTCACGCTAGGACACTGATTCTGGACTGTGGTTGCATGTAAGCATAAACACAGGATAGCTACAGTAAAAGAGAGATCTGCTCCCTGTCACCATTCAGGGGATTTTCATGTCAGAGGAGAGCTTGCTATGCTCAGTGGTGTTGTGCTGAAAATAATTCATTGTATCATAAACAGCAGCAGCACAGGACTGCAAGCTATCTCTGGGTCACTGACTCTGTTCCTAATGCCAGCCTGATATTATATAACCCCTTTCACTAACTCATCTTTAGGAACCCTGATTTATTTAAAGGCGACATTTCCCAGCAATTAATTCAGGAAGGAATTCGGGGCTGTGGAGGTGTTTGAACGAAGCACTGCTGTTAAACACAACAGCAGCTGTAAACATACAAAGTGAACAGCTTCCAGATCCTGATGTTAAAGCAGAGAAACAACTGTCAAATGTGCATTAAAACAACATCTGCAAGACAGAATAGAAAAATCACTTTTGTGGAGCTAAACAGTCACAAATACTTCCTGGATAAACAGGAACCTGGCACTGCTTGGCAGAAGACAACTGTGAGGGCAAAACTGGGGCTGGAGCACCTTGAGAGGAAGCTGCTTGTCATGCAAACCCATCTGAGAGCAGAGGGAAACCCAGCAGCTCTTAGGTTTTCAGAGAGTGTAGGGAGAAGAATGGTCACAGTCAGGGCAGCCTGGAACCCAGCTTCAGAGCTTGGTTCACTCCTTTCCTGCCCCTCAAGTTTGCCTGTATCCTTTGGCACACTATATCAGCATATCTTGGTCACCATCTTTGGAGTGGAGATAATAACACCCCTTGTCAGCCTGTCTATTTAGGTTGTAAATGCCTTCCGACAAAGACCATCTCCTGTTTACCAACAGTATGTAACACACAGGCTTGGACTTGTATACAGATCTGGGTCACTAAAAATCATTATTTTAATAGTGAACATAGATTCAAAAATCATTATTTTAATAGTGAACATAGATAAAAATAGTAATTATCCAATGTGAATCTAACAAGAACATTCAAGCTGCTTTGGTTTTGTTCTTATGGGAATTGTTATCCTAAGTACACGAGGCCAGAGGAGTCAGAGAGACAGAGCAGTTCTGCCTGTTCTGGAGGGGCTGCTGGTGCCCTCCGGCTGCACGTGGAATACACCTGGGGACATGATACAGATGCAGACACATGTAGTGAATACATGGGTGTTCAGACACTGACCATGCCTGACTATTTAAGCTACCATCATTGCATCTTAGCAGAATGACCTTCATATGAAGGTCTGAAAAATAGGAAGTCTGAAATAGTATTGTATGACAATCTCACAGGACAAATAAGCAAAGAACATGCATTACAAACAGAACAGACCATCTCTTTTCATGACTAATTTACTCACCTCTTTCATGTTAACAAAAGTAAATGACCAGGAATACCAGTTCTTCCTCATTCCAAATAAAGGATTTGATAGATCCATGGTGCAGAGCAGAAGTTAAAACAGTAGTTAACTGCAGCCTGGTACAAAAACCCTCTGGGATTTGAATAAATGCTTTGCTAATTTTAAAAATGTCTACAATTATTTTTTTTTTATAAATGAGCTCCCAGAGTGACATATTTCAAACATAAAATCTTAATATTCCTTTTTCATGAAGTGTGTGTCATTGTTCATGGGGAAAGAGAAGGAAGCTCTGAGCTAATTTTTAAACCCAGGGGAATATCGACAGTCAGCCAGCTGCTAAGGCTTTCTGCTTGATCCCTTGCAAATTCTCTTCAGCTATTCATGGCCAAAATGTGTCATGTGCCAATCTGAAATCATGTTGGAGGAACTGGTGGAAAGGATCTCCTTTTCATACTGCCAACAGGCTTCTGTTAGAAGGCTGCAAGGGATAACCATTACTATTTATAGGTAATCCCCCTTTTGAAAGGTCACCCTTCATTGTGTGTTTGTTTTGACCCATGTCTATCCAAAAATCATTCTCCTGCAGCTCATTCCTAATGAGTATTTTTAAGCAGATAAAAATTAAATGCAATGAAGCAGAAGATAGCATCTGTTTTACAGCTGACAGCCCAAGGAATGCACAGCACTCACATTATCTCCTGTGTATTTTAATTCCAAAATAAGCAGGTTTATTTTGCTTTTTACCAACCTCACTATCTTCATTCAGGAGCAGGCACTTATTTTATGTGTTGTACTGTACTGAATCACTTCCATTATCATGAGTTACTCATGTGCAAGTGCAGAGCTTCTTTATCAGTCCCACAAACTCCAACTTGCCGTGAGACTGAGAGCAGAATGATGCCTGCTCTGGAGATCTCAGCACTTCTTATTCTCTGAAAAAGAACAATACAGTTTCCATAGTACGAATCTCTGCTTTCTTTTGCTCTTTCCATATATCTGAGTGGTCATCCTGAGCTAAAAGATAACTGCCTTCCCCATTTTCTGCTGGACTGTGAGCTGGAGGAAGCAAGTAAAGCGATGACAGCACTGAGCACTAAAATAACAGAAGCACTGAATAGACGAAAGAGAAAAGTGTATTTTTATGGAAAGTGGTGCACAGCAGTACACCAGCAGAGTGATGCTTTCTGTATTTTGACACCATCAAAGTTCAATTATTG
Organism: Calypte anna; assembly: GCF_003957555.1. Lineage (NCBI taxonomy): Eukaryota > Metazoa > Chordata > Aves > Apodiformes > Trochilidae > Calypte > Calypte anna. The sequence continues at coordinate 92,238,926 of NC_044244.1, forward strand.
GGACGCAGACAATCATCACTGTGGCAAGAGGTCAATACAGAGAAGAAGAAATATGGAAGGGGAGGGGAGATAAAACAGGGTGAGTCTTTGTGAAAGGAGAAGGCCAATGGGCAGGGGATTTAAGAAGATCTTAAAAGCACAGAGATAATGTAGAATGTTTTCTTCAAAAAAAAAAACCAAAAAAACCCAAAAAAACACCCCAAACCTCTCTTGTGCTACTATCCTTCTTAAAAGAAAGAGGCAAAGGCAATGAGTGAAGCTTTCTCATCACACTTCTAAGAGTGGGTAGACAGGGATGTGAGCTGGCTTTCCTCAGGACCAATAGTACTGCCTTCTGCTGAGCTTTATCATCATGTCAAGAAAATGGAGCACACTACTGCAGGGAAAGCAAAATAGCTTCAGGTTATGCCGGGCTGCATCAGAAGTTGTTCTCAGTATAATTGTTGTGTCTTTTCTCCTGATGAAATGTTGAGTGTAGATGGCAGGGTTTGCTCCATAGAGAGTAATGGCTAGACTGCAGAGGTGGACAAGGGAACTGGTGATCTCACCAGGGCCACTACAGTGAAGCTAATTCTTTAACATATACTGCAGATCCTTTTTTCTTGCTGTTCATTAAATAGGACCTGTCCTGGGGGCACTCTTTACATTTTCAAACTCTTAGGACAATTAAATCATTAATCAAAGCAACAACTGCGTTAAAGAGTACAGAGAGCACTAAAGTTGTTTCTCAAAAGAAATTGAAAACACTACAGAGATCATGTTTGAACAGGAAGGACAGAACTATGGTTCTTGGATAATTCATGTAAATAACTCATCTGGGGGGGTGGGATAAAGAAAAAAAGCCTGCAAATGTCTGATTTATGGATGAAGATTTTTGCTAGATTTCATTACGTAAACTGGTATTTCCAAAATTTCTTTATAGGTCTCCTCATCCAAAAACCATTTAGTTTCAACAGGCATGAGGGTTTAATTCAGTCACATTTGGTTTTTAAAGTGTTCTTCTGAATACTGTGTAGATGGAATTTAAGTTTAGATAGGGTTCACCTCACCTAACTGCAGTCCTGTGAAATTTAAGCTTTCAGTCAGAATTAGATTTTCATCTAGGTTACTTGAACAGACAGTACAAAGAAAATTATTCCTCTAGAGAGTTCATCCCATATACTCTACACACTTAATTTTTGATGGTATGAATCATTCTTTGAAAATGCCTGTACCTCTCAGCTAACTACAGAGGGAACATAAAGGGCCCTTTGAGAAGATACTTGTCTCCTAGAGGGTTGAAGTGTCATCTCCTGCAAAGACACTCACCTCAGGGTTGCCTGCATTTTGGATCCAAAAAGAGTAGGGAGAAGAATGCTGCATGCCCTGCACTGACAAGTAGGAAGAAGAAGAGAGGTGCTTCCACCTGCAAAATGCCTGTAGGAGTCAGAGGTCAGCAAGATGTGTTCTTCTTTTCTTGTACCTCATCTTTCCTCCCTGCAGGTGGGAGGAAGGAGGAAACAGTGTAAAAATCTTTGAACAAAGCATAAATCTAGCTTTCATTTTGTTGCAACAACCATTCCTCGGTGGTAAGAGAAGAGTATAGTTAGAGACTGTATCACAAAATGTGTTATTGAGCAAGAAGAGCCCATGAGACTAGCAGCAAGGTCTTGCCCTTCCAATTGCCAATATAAGTCTTATGGAGGATTCTATAAGACAATTTAAATAGATAAAGTAATTAAGTGGCCTCAAATCAAGTTAATGTAGACATAGTGAAGCTTCTCCTCTCATTAGTATTGCCTCATTACGGAAACATTTTTTTCAAGGTTGGTGCCAGGTATCACTTCAGGAATTATTTCTTCATCTTTCCTTCCCCTATCAGAAACTCCTTGCAGATAAATAAACCTTCTTGGGAATAGTCCTCCTCTAGTCCCCCAGGATAAGACTGTGTGAATAGCCAGCAATCTAGCTTACAAGATTTTGCATATGTTTAATGGGCCAGTAAAGGTCTTCTTCCATCAGGTCAGTGAAATAGCACTATATAGGCAATGCCTCAGACATCACAGGCAATTCTTCATAACTACTCCACTATTTTTGTATCCTCTTCCACTTAACCTTTAATACAGGTGGGGTATAAGTCCATTTCTTTTAATATTGCTTCCAATTTTTTGGTGGAAACCGCACTTAGAATGAGGTTGGATGACTGTAGGATTTGTGTTTGTCTTCATTTGATAGAAGCAAGCTGCCTCAGAGACCTGCAGATGGTGATTGATTCTGAGCTGTTAAAGTGCCCAACAGGGAGTCCTTCTCACCAAAAACATAGTTTTGATTTCCTGCTATGGTACAGCAAAGCCTACTTGCACTTCAAATTGAAGAGTGTTTTCTCCTTTACCTTAGCAAATGGAGAGGAGAATTTAACTGAGAACAGCATAGTTTCTGGGTAACACAAATATTTCAAATGGTCCAGAGATTTCCATATGATAATACTCTCAGCAGGCAAACAAAGCATGTGTCACTCTTTCATTACTGTCACTTCAAGCTAGAATCATCAACACGTTGTAGACGTTGGCATAAGTAGCACCAAAAATGATCATGGTCACCTAACTGAGAAGGTATCCATAAAAATTCTCTGCTGTTTCTGTTACTATTTTGTGGAATAGTCCTTGGCTTCTTTTATTCCATAGGAATTTTAGGCCCTTAGATTCACCTGTTTTGAGATTTTGTCTCTGGCTGTCTGCCCTGCCCACCTCCAGTGAATCAGTTACACTCTCAAGCATGTAGTTTAGTTTCTTGATACATTCTTCACAGCTAAGCTGTGATTTAATGTTTCCTATTGAACAAAAAAATTAGCATTCCCCAAGTCTTTGGCCTTTTCAGTCCTTTCCCCTTTGTGGGCACCTCACAGATCTACTGTCATCACATAGGATACACAGGACACAAATTTAAACTTAATAGATTTGCCACATGTGCTACACTGTGGCCATGATACAATGTTGGCTTCATCTGTCGGTATTACCAGTGGGTGGATAACTGCTATTGGAAAACCAGTCTTACAGAAATTGCTAATCACTCTCATTCTATCATGAGCAAGACTTTTGTTTAAGGAGTAGATTACACCACTTTAGGCCTCAGATCACTTCAATTTTATGCAACAAGTTTTAATCATTTCACTGCTATCCAGTGCTGAAAAGAAGCAAACAAAAAGCTCTATCTCACCTCTTTTTAAACCCAGACATTTTCTTCTGGTCTTTTAATAGGCAGGGAAGGTTAACAAAACTTTTAAAAACAAATAAAACAAAACAAACAACAACAAACAACACTAAAACAAGCAAATTTAAAAATAAAACAAACCTGAACTTTCTAAGGTCTACCTGGTCTTCAGCTTGTAAATGAAAGATTTACTTGATCTCACTTAATCTTCATCAATACTCCACGGCATCCCATACCATAGAAATGTATACCTTTGTTTGTTTCACATTATGTCTCAAAATACCTTCAGAGTACTGCAAATGTACTGGCAATTTTTCTAAGCCTCTACAGATCTTCTTGGAGTGCTTTTAGAAAATACGCTGGTGCTTGGGGGATGATTCACAGGTGCAGAGTGTTCTCCTAAATACAAACCTGTACAAGGCCAAAATCTGCCCATGAATCCTCCAATCTCTACAACTACAGGCACCACTGAATAAAATTCTTATGTCCTGCCTCTCTATATAAAATACTCTCTACCTTTCCATGTACCACTATGAAACAGGGGAAGAAGGAGAGAGAAAGTTCTTACATTTTGTGCTGGTTAGAGATACCAAAATGTAGAAGCTGACTTATGTACAGGCCTTAACATTTTGTGCGTCAGCTATAATTAATACTTCCCAGAAGACTTGATTCTAACACCATTTCTGATTGTTTTCCTCTCCAGGCTCCCTGCGTAACATTAAGCAGCTCTGCTATAAAGTTGCACTGATAAAAAACAGTATCTGCACTCTACTCTGCACATTGCTATTGTCAGCAACAGCTAAATGTGAATCTACTGTCATTTATAGTCCTGCACATTTAGAAGAAACACTGAGTTCAAGTTTAAACCAACATTGCTAATACTGACAGGTCCCATTTTTGACCATCCATTCATTTGAGGATGCTGTTTTTCTCCACTGCCCTAGAGAACCAAGGCTCTCACTGGCAACAAAGCTAAAATTTGTCTTTCCACATCACACAGGCACCACAGCAAACCCAGAAGCTGACTGGTCATAAGCTCTGTGATACATGCAAGTCATACAGCACTGCCACTCTCCTTTGTTCCCCTGCACAGCAAGGTAGTGAAGTATGCAAGAATCTCCCTGCCTGGTGCTCTTGGGGAGTACAACTCTTACAATGTGTGCTTCAGCGTCTGTTTGCTTATGGGAACTGAGCAGACAGGCAGAACAGAAGGATGGGTTTGAAAAGCACATATACAATTACAATCAAAAACCCATAGCTGATGGCTCTAATTTTAGTCTTACCAGCAACCTCTCTTTATGATAAGAGGAACAAAAAAGATGTTTGGCCCAGTACTAAATGGAATATTTACAGTACCAGGAGTGTAGTCATTATTAATAAGCATGGCTCTGGAACAGGACAAAGAAGCTGATGTTTGAAGTCTGATCTTATGAAACACATAAAAGAAAGTAGGAAACTGAATAAGTATCTAGCCCAGATCAGGCAGAGTCATCCTGACCCTCCATTGGTTTATTGTCACATCAGGAGATGTTGTCCTCACTGGAAACATTTTAAAACCAGGGACTTAGGAAAAATTTTTGCTATGGACAATAAGCCTCAAGGAACAGAAGTCATAACATCTAAGGTCACACATCTACACATGAGCTGAGAAAAGCTTATTTCAAATTTCTGCTCTGGAAGGAGATGAAGTCAACTCCAAAACTGCCTGTCTCTCCATTTACTGTATAGGGAATTTAGTTATTACCTGACATGTAGCCTTCATCACTTGGGAGGCAAGGAAATTCCATCCTGTGCATCAATGGACAGGTCTCCAAAATGTAAAATTTTTGCTCATATTTTTTATTGGTCAAAAAAGTTAAGTTCTACAGAGTTAGGCAATACTGGGCATCAGAAAAGAAAATAAAGATATATATGCGAGCAGACTAAGCAGAAAAAAAAAAAAAAAAGTTAAAATAAACAGTAACATAACTATACCTATGCAAAAAGCATTTGTCCCACATTACTCTAATTGCTACTAACTCTGGGCATATAGCACTGGAACAGTATAAAGGATCCTAAGAAGTCTTTCTTAAAGTCCTTGCCAGCTTTTTCCCATGAAAGGATGAAAGAATAGAAGTGTCTATACAGAAATATAAATACTGGAAACAGAAATTAGTATGCCATTGATTTTTAATGACACTTAGTCATACAAGTGCTTGACATGTCTATATCATCAAGGGAACTCAGTGGGAGATCTCTGAAGCATCTCCATACAGGTTCACAGAATGGTAAATTGCTAAGTGAGGTTACTGCCTTGGGTCCCAAAACCCATACTTGGGGTGTCCCTGCACAGAATGCCACAGCACAGAGTATTCATGATCCAACTCCCTTTAAAAATAAGTTTTATGATTCCTAAGTCACTGAGACAGTCTTAAAAATTGCGCCACTTGTTTTCACATAGTGGATCTGATTAAAACAGAAATGAAATCTTAGTCCTTGGCATGGATGCATAAATGGCTTCAGAACTGTTTGGGGTTTTTTTCAAGTTTACTATACAAGTCATGTTGAATGAAAGAATTAGAAGCTATCCCAACTTGTATGGTCCCTTGTTGCTGTCCAAATTGAAATAGACTCACTCATTTCCTAGTAGAAACAGTGGAAAAACAAATTAAGTGGTTAATTGCTACTGTAGATAGATCTAATCACCAGGAGAAAGCTGAAAGTAAATTGCACATTTGTCAGCATTTAAGCGATACACATTTTGCCAACAGTAAAGTGCCTGGAACCCTGAGAACAGATTCCCTTTTTTTTTTTCTAGGGAAGACAGTGTTACTTTGGATGCAACAGTTAACTTGTCTTATCTTCAAAGTAATAAAATTCATGAGTAAACATAGATGTAGTAACTCTACAGCTTTATAAGCGGAGAACTTTAACTGGAAATGTTGGTTTATGCTAAGAATTTTTCTGAAAAATACAAAATGGTCTGGCAAAGACAGTCCCAAGTCTCTGGAGACGTAGTTGAAATTTCATATGTAGTTTCAATCACAGCAATAACAAGAGACAAGCTAGAACAGTATCACTCAGTGCAGATAAAAAACTGATCATGTGGAAGAGAGATTCTGTAAAATATAAGCAGGAGAGGCAGAAGACAAACTATCACTTTGTCTTCATCACAGTCACAAAACCTGTGTAGCACAGAACCAGCTGTGCCACAGTCATGGCTGGGGTTCCTTATTTTGTTGCTTTTTTATCTATTGCTTTTTCCTTCAACAGTATTCAGAATTGGACAATATCACTTTGCAGGACTAAGCTTTTGCTCAGGTGTCTGCACTCTGTCCTGCCATCTCTGTAACTGTAATATACACTCATGTACAGAAGGAAAAAAACCTTAAAAGCAGTGCAGACATTACATGAGTATGAAGCAACTTGCTACCCAATTTTACTAATTTTTTGGCTGCTTACAAGATTTGAACAAAAGAGAAGGTTCATAGAATTGGACCTGAAGCTGGGAAGCTTTTCTGTAACGTTTGTTATCCCTTAAGTACTTCATCATAGTTAACATCTGACTGAACTTCCTGTAGCAAAAACCTGATTAAAGAAGTATTGCAGCAAGGACTAAAATACTGCACCTAATTTTTCTTCATTGTTATGGTGATAACAACTGACAGATACATCAGAATGCCTTGGAAGGAAGGAAGGAAGGAAAATGTGTCTGCACAAAAATTCATAATTCTGTTATGTCTTAGAAACCAAAGAAGGAAAATCAGAGGCAATGAAATGAGTGCAGCTGTTATATTGACTTAGTCTCATGGGCAGTGCCATAGTGACTGACTCTCTTGTAGGGCAGCTTTTGCACAGCATTTCATGTTTCCCACAGAGACTATCATTTCCACACAGCCTTCCAGGCACTCAGTTATTTTCAGAATCAGATCCCTACTCATTTTCACATTCTGTGTTATAATAAATTCTTTGTTACCTCACTAGTAAATAAATTAAGGTGTGTATTGCTTGCCCTGGGAAGTAAAGGATGCATTCTATCTCCTATGTTTGTAAGCATGTGTTCCTCTCTCTTTATGCAGGTGGGTGGATAAGTTCATAAGCCTTGATCCTTCCACAGGTGTAATTTGAAGATTCCTGCAAAAAAAGTTATAAGTTACAAAACTGCAGACTTAAAGTCTTAAATGTGACCTAGGAAAGTTCATGGGAGGATTTCCTAAGATTTTTGAACTTGGGCTTATGCTTTCCAAATACATGTCTCAAGCCCTGATGATATCAGTGGTGCTGGCTTTAACCAAATCCTCACCTTGCCTCCTGCTGCAATTAATTTCTTGTTAATCTTACAAAATACTGCCAAAAAAATTGTTATTCTTGCCTGCTGCTCATCACCTGTTGCCAGGAACTTCTTTTTATTAATGTCTTTGCACTAAGTTACAAATCTATTAAATATGTCCCAGTGAGACAGAGATACAATAGTACAAAAAACACTTGAGGCATTGAAAAGTGTGTAAAAGGAGCATTGTGTTTAATTATTAGAGTTAGGACTGATTGCACCTATCAAAGAGCAGGACATCTTATCTTTTCAACATTTCTCTACTCTGTAAAGAGAGGCACTTCCAGAGCTGTGCTCTCCTAGGAGAACTTAAATACCCAGTTTAGAATAAGACAAATTGCCAAGCAAACTTGCCTTCGTTTTTTTGACAGCAAAAAAACAGCTGCCCAACTTTTGGCATTACACATAACTTTACATTCACTTGACTTCATACAGGGCAAGGTTAATAAAGATCACTTTTGTCATTTGTGAAAAAAATGCCTGAATTCATAGGCACAGATCTATAGAAGATCTAAATTTATTCCAGAAAGCTGATTAAAAAGTATGTGTCCATATATTTAAAAGGTTTTTTTGCTAAAGCTTTGGAAATGGCTCTACAAAGAGTAGAGATCTTAATCATAGTTTCATTTTTCCGTGACATTCTAAAAATGTAGACGGCTTGACACTCCTCAGTACCAGAGTATTCTGTTTGGTCTTAATGATGATTATGCATGACACATTGGAGCAGACATTCTGTGACCTATACAAGCATCCTATTGGAAGAAATTTAATGCATGTCATTTTTTGATGCCATATTTCTGATGCCATGTTTATTTTTCTGATTGTTACAGTGCTGGTAGACTTATTTTTCATTTGGTAAACCTCTGGAATGGGATATGAAAAGTCACTGATCTCAGTGGATGTCTGTGCCACATTGTGAAGCATAAAGAGGAGGAGATTTCATGGAGGATCAGAAATTAGTTGCCCAGCAAAGACTGATGATAATTTCTGTGGTATAAAATGATCCCACATAGACCTCATATGCTCTCTATGGAGTTACAATCTGCGCAGAACTAAATAAATGGAAGAGAGATCAGGAGTGAATACTCCGTAAAATCATACATCAGCACATAATTTCTTGTTTGCTAGTATTTAAACTACTGGACTAGAGCCTGGAGGTGTATTCAGAAGTCTGAGAAGTTTTCTCTGTGAAATCTGAGGCTGCTTTAGGGCATGCTGGGAAGCACAGCATGGGTGTAAGGGCCCCAGTGCCTCCTCATGAGCAGCCAGCAGCTGGTGCCTTCCTGGGAGCCCAGCTGGATCTGTGAGGTCTGCAAACTCTGTCATGCCATCCACTGGGTCCACAGCAGGACCTTCCTTATTTTGAAACATTGATGAAAAATCCAGCAGGAAAACCATTCCTTTTTTGTTCAACCACACTACCCCTTCAGAATTTGCAGGTAGGACAGATGGTGGGTGTACAGGTGGCAGACTCTACTCTGCTCTTCAGGTGGCACTGGTGACAACTTGAACCATCCTCCAGCAGAAAAAAAAAAAAAAAAGCCACATTATTCACACTGCTAGGGAACATGTCTCCAATTACTTACTATTACTGTTTGTTTAAGAATGATAACATGGCTGTAAATAGCAGCAAATAAAATAGAAGTGTCTGTGCTGAAACTAGTGTGTTGGTTCCATCAGTCTGGTTATCAGGAAATCTCAGGTTAGAGTCAACAGAAACTATGGAGTTAAAATCTGTTCTTCTGAAGGTGTGATCTCAGAACATTGAGCTCAGTTTCTTGGAAGCAGACAATAAATAACCTCAGGTTAGCTTCTTTATGAAGTAAGGCACAAGCTTAGATCCAAAGACTACTCTGACCATGCTCTGAGTAAGTTTGTCTGCCGTTTTCAAACAAAGGTCCTACACCAAACATAAATGCATAGGTAACTCCAAGCTCATCAGTATTGTCCCAAAGACAATAGCTGGCTGAGTATAGAATCAGAACATGTTTGGCTGGGAAAAACCTCTAAGATCATCAAGAAACAGAGCAGGGAAACAAGCAGATCTGAATTTCACCACAGAATCTCTTTTAAGGGCCCCTCCTTAGCTTGGCCCCATCTACACTGTGGTGTTGATTTTAGTCAGCAGACACAGGAGAAGACAAATAGTGGAATTTGCCTTTTGTTTAATAGAGGGAATAATGAGATTTATGTCATTGGGGAAGGGGTTTTTTTTGATTTTCCCATATTTTTAATTGGCCATTGGACAGAAAGGGTTATGAGATTTTCTTGAATGAGATGTGCAGCAAGTAAAATGGTCTATAGTAATCATAATTTTATCTTTATTCTGATTAGTTACACATTTTTTATGCTTTCAGTCTTGAGTGGAAGCAGTTTACTTTTGCTCTTCTTACCTTCCATTATGTTGTCTCCACATATTCAGTTTTTCTCCATACTTCTTCCCAAGATTCAACAGTCTCCTCTAAACGCCCCTTACATGTATAGAAAAATGTTTCTTCAATACAATTACCCTATTTTAGAGCTAAGGACAATGAGTGAAGCAGCTGCCATAATAGTATTGTACCCACAAGATACATAGGGAGTTATGTACTGCATAAAAACCCCAGCACTTGTGGAATGCAACCCACCCTATAGCCCTTCAAACCTCTGACCAGTGTCTGCTTCTTGAACTTGAATCCTTACAGACGTGGGCCAAAAGGTCATAAGCATCCAGCCTACATCAGCAGAACTCTAGAAATCTTTACTGCCAAATTTGTACTGCATAAGTCAATGAGTTCTGCAGGTTTCTAAACAACTTTCAACTTGCTTTCCCCATCATTAAATTCAAGATAATGTATCTGACTGCTTAAAGGTTTAATGATTAAGACCTAAAACTTTTGCCAAATTATTGTATTTTATTTTCCAGGTCGTAGAGTGTTCAAATAAGCAAACCTGATTTGATTTTACCTTATTCTATTGCTCCGTGACTAATTTATTGCTTCATAAATGAACTCCATGGATATTTCACTCATAGTTCTGAGTGCATTTTTTATGAAACTACTCTATAAAGTTTTGTTTGTGGAGTGATAATGTTGAACATGTTGGCATAAGCTACAAAGAGCTACATGATCTGGGATCTGGTTTTTTTCTTTCCTTTATCTTTCAAGCCATAGAGTTCACCTGGAGCAACTCTATTGTCAGTTTCAGTTTCAGCAATGGAGGGAAAAATACTTTTTGTGAAGAACGCTCAGCTCTAGAATTTGTTTCCAAGCTGGCCTGCTAGTCCTGCTAGCCTTTAGGGCCTAGAGAATAGCTTATCTATTTACTTGTGCTTCCTCCTAAGCAAATCCATGGGGCTTGTTATCTTAGTAGACTTAGTGGGCAAATGGGTTAGACCTGACATTTCTGGAGGGCTTTTGTGCTCTCAGTTACTAATTAGCTCCAGGATTCTTTTTTCTCTAGCAGTTGTGGGTAATATCTGGTGAATTATTTATTAGGCTTTTTGTGAATGTAAATCCACTCAGATGCTTGGGCAGTGGGCACATGTTTTATAGATATGAATGCCAATCAATATATAAATAGCTGTAAGTAGCTTCTCTGTAAAGGAGAGTCAGAAAATTATCAGAAGAATAGGGCAAAAACCAGGAGTATTTTGTCACTGAGAGCCTTTTTTGGCTGGAATAATGGCTTTTTTTTTCTCCCCTCAGTATCTTATGACTTCTGTTGTGGTATTATCTAATAAACTATCTCAGCCTTGTAAGGGGCAGGTGCCATGGTGTCTTTTCTAGTACTTCACATCAATTACATTTCTCAAAGTGATATGGATATATCAGTTACAAGAACACACCCAAAAGGAGTCATCTCCACTCAAAATACATTACCTTCAAAGTCTAGATACAAGGCCTTAAGATTTATAAAAAGTATTTTATGCTATAGATATAACCACCTTTTCTCTATGCAAGTGATCCAAGAGCAGATATGGGTACTTTTAGTCATCATTTACAGCTGTCTCGCAAATATTCCCTGTGAATGTATTTCGGACTACAGGTGGTTCATGAACTATTCAACTATTTTTGACTATATAGTTCTCTCAGGACTCTGACTTACATTCACTAAGCAAACAGCTGTGGTGTTGAAGACCTCACAGCCACATCTCCCCCATCCCAGCTGTTTCTTACTGACCCCTTGCCAAAAATTCTTGTTGCTGTTCCAGATACAGCAAAACCTGCTGCACCTCAGCTGCTCCAGTTCATAATCTGGCATTTTACTACAAAACAACTTCTATTGCTAAGTTAAGCTTATATACAGGACTGTGAAATGGAACAGCTGAGGCATAGTAAAATGCTCTATTCTGCCAGAGCTGCAAGAAGGGGCCATGTCTTCTCTAAAGGAGTGCTGATTACCACCAGAGCCTGTGTGTCAGTGATTCCCTTACCATGTATTTGCCACCACACCATTCAAAAACATTATAAATAAAGATAAGGACTTTTGCTGTATGTAGTGATACCAACGATGGTGACATCACTAAAGAATTTGACAAGTTTTGTTACTTGTATGGATGTTACATGTATGAGTATATTTGCCTGAAAGAACAGGAATTCGCTCCTCTTCAAAGAAGAAAACACAAAAAATTGATTGAGAAGCAAAAAATATATGGTCGTATGAACATAAGATGTGGAAATTGAATCAGAATGTACAAAACTATTCTTAAATGATTATTCATATCTATCTCAAGCTTAGCTGAAATATAAACTGAAACTGTCTGGGGGAAAAGTAACAAATTACAAGAATACTGTGGAAACAGAAAAGGCACAAATCCTAGCTATACACTAATAGTAAAGTGAAACTATGCATTTCTTTGTACCAAGTTTCTAAATATAAAATAATAAAGAGGGAAAAAAAGCTTCAGTTTCAGTGTCAGTGAAACATGTAAAGGAAGTTTGTGCAAAAATAGCTACTCCAACCTAGGTAACTACTAGGTACACCAAATATTTTCAGGGATGTCCAATTAAGGTTTGTGCTGTACCTATCTGTGCACAAGGGAAGGTAATACACAACATTTATCACTGTTCCCTTGACTAGATTGCAAAAGGAATACAGCAACAAAGAGTTGTGTCCATACCTATGACTGAAGTCAGTCTCTCATTATATTCAAAGGTGGAAAACATCCAGACAGAGAGTTCCCAGGATAGGAATCTGTTGTTCTTCATAAATATCATGGCAAAATGTTGAATTAACACTCACCAGACAAACAGAACAACCACTGAAACACAGCCAAATTTGCACTGCTTTATAAACATAATGTGCTGTGAAGTAGACTAAAGCAGCTGTTACTTAGAATCAAACTGAAGAGAAATTCAAATGATTTACACTGTTAGACACTTCTCCATTAACAGTTGCTTCAGACCTTTTTCCCTGAGGGAAAATACAGATGGATTTTACAATACAAAATGTACAATACATTGGACTTCAATTATTGGAAATAACGAAGTTTTTAATAGGGAAAGATTAATACAAATGATGCAGCTTAATAAGATTTTCATGAAAACAAATTACTTTTTCCAGCATGCTCACAGCTTGGGATATAAGCATGTTGGGTATATAATTCCTCCAATTACAGGGAAAATTGAAGGAATTTTATTGTAATTGCCCATTAGCTAGTTGTCCTGAGCACAGCAGTCACCATGCTTGTTTTTGCAAAAGCGGATTTCTGAAGGGCATACAATACTGATGACCCTCCATTCTGCTATATGGCTATTGGTTATGCTTTCTGCATACAAGAGTTAGTGCTTTATGGATGTAGTCCCATTCTCCAGCACACTCTTCTGGTGTGAAGTCCTGGTGTGAAATCCTTTTACTTTGACTAGGATATCCAGGAAAAAACAAAAAGAGTACCCAAATTTCTTACTTGCCTCCCACATATTTTCTGTGTTATATTATTGCTGCACTTCATATTTACAACAACTCTTCATGCAAAAAGTATACAAAGCAAAAGTTTTTAATTGTTCCTAGAGCAAGATGGAGCTTTTAAAGCACGAAGTTTTAGAAAAGAGCATATTTTATCTTCTTTTAAACTTTCCTGTTGACCCTGAAACTACAGAAGCACAGAATCACAAAAATTGCAAAATGGCTGAGATTGTCAATGACCACTGGAGAGCACCCAGTCCATCCTCATAACTAAAGCAGTTTGCTCAGAACTGTGACCACTGAAGTTCTGAATATCTGGAAGAATAGAAAATAGCTTCTCTGAACAGCCTCATCCAGTTGGGACCTTACCACCTTCTCTCTAAAAATATATTTTTTGATGCATATAGCTGCTCATAGTAATTAGAAATTCATGAAAACATGTAGTATCTCCATTATTGTTTAATATGGGTAATGGTCTATTAGCTTCACTTATTCTATATTGTTTATGGACTCAGTCATTAATCTTCTGTTTTAATCTCATATGTTACGGAAAAAATAGGCAACAGCTAGTAAACAAAGCTGGATACAGTACCTTAGGAGTCCTCCTGAGATCAGTTGGGAAAAAAAATATGTATGTAATAAATGTATATCTGTAAGGAACCATCTGATTTCCTAGTTAAGCTTTTACATCACTGGAACAACCCCCTAGGGAAATTGTGACCACTGCAACAGCTTTGCTCAGTTTGTAGTCCTTTGTATAGCATCAAGCAATCCAGAAGGTGAAACAAACCCAGGCCCTAAATCTCATCTCAGTTATACCAGACTTCCCTTGGAATAAAAGATTTTGGACTCCCAAAGGTCACTTTCCAACATACAGCAACTATAATTTAAAACAGGAGGAGGACCACAGGTTAGAACAGATCTGTGAAATCTTTCTATGAGCTCAGAAGCTATGTCACCACTACTCTTGTCTCTCAGAAGGAGGACCTTGAGCTCCGGATGTTCTTGTATCTTCCCAGAGCCACAGCACACCATTGCCAGTTTCTCATTGCCCAGAAGACATCTAAAACCTTCCACCAAAAAAGGTTTTAGTGGAATCATCATTATTAGAACAACATTTCTTGATTTGTTAAAAATCTGGAATCAGATCCAGTTCTGATCAAAGGTTATCAGTGTATCTCCCTGGTCTTTTATGGAAAAAATAGAAGATCTTAAATAAGATCTTACACTCTTGATGCAGTAAGCAGCTGTCTGGGGAAAAAAAAAAAACCACGTAGCTTCTGTAGCTTGCTGTTTCAGAATGTGTGGTATTTGCAGTGATCAGAAGGACAAAAAAAATTGCCCAAAATATCCATTTTGCCTCACTTCTAGGCCAGGGCTGCTGCCATATGGTGGCATGGAGAGATTTGTGCCCATCTCTATATAAAACTGGAGTTGGGTATGTTTAGAGTCAGCACACTGGGGGGCATCCAGAGGGTGAGAAGACAAGGTGACACATGATGTGTGCTAGGCTGCAGTCATCCAAAGACCCAAGAAGCATTATTCCCTAAAAGAAAGGAATTCATATGAAGAGTGTACATTTTTATGCAGCAAATGTAGTTGGGGAAGCCAACTGGCCTGCATGTCTGCTCCCTGGGAGAGCACAGAGAGCACAGTGTCAGCTGCTGTCAGCTTCCCCACACAAATCCTATCAACACCATTCGGAGAGGACAGGAGAGGAAAAGAAGGAAAACTGGATGTACTGCTCGCCATAGAGCTCTCCTGAGCATCTCTCCCCTGAGATGATACGTCTCTGCATCCTCCCAACCTTCTTTTTCTCCCTGGAGCAAGCAGCTTTCACTATCAGACTACACAACCTGCACTGGCTGGGATGAACAAGGTGAAAACCCCAGGGGAGCAGACATAACCTGGAAAAAGGCAAAACTGTCATGTAAAAGGTGTTGGTGATGAGCTCCAGCTTGATTCATGAGCAGAAGGACAAGGCAAGACCACCATGAATGTTACTAAGGTGCACACACACCCAAGGGGAAGCAGCCAAAATGACATTTTTGGTGTCACTGCACAGTAACACAGCTGACCAGAACCCCCAAGGCAGCTTCACTGGTGATTATGCCTTTATCCTTTACAAAGGCTACAAAGTACCCCCTCTTCATATTTTCTCCTAGTGCCCTGGAGGTATTCAAGCCACTGCTGCTCAAAGGCCATGCATTTTTACATTTCTTCTCTCTTCTTTTCACCTCCTACTTCCTACTCCATTTTAGGCCTTAATATGGATATTTGAGTAGTGGTTTGGTTTAGCTGTTCTAAACAGATGAGAAAGTACAGCCGAGCTTTTAGCAGCATGGCTCCCTTAAAAAATAGTTGTCAAGACAGTAGAATATTTGAAGTCAGGATCCATTTTGCATGTGCTGGAAGAGGATTCACAGCCACTGTGCTGTAGGAGGATGATGGGAGAGTAAGTAACTACAGGCATCCTTGTGCCCTTCTAGGCTTCTGCAGAAGCCTTTCTCTGGAATTTCTGTGTTCCTGCAGATGGGAATGACTGAGGATTTATAGCAGTCCTCTGGAGAGGCAGGGGCTTGAGGATTTAGAGGCATAAGGGCAAATTCTTCTCTTCAGCCCACATGGTGGATTGAAAAGGAGAAATTAGCCGTAGGAAATAAAGCCAGGTACTGTGACTCTTTTTCATAGGTAAATATTTCTTTAATCTTTTTTTTTTCTGAGGGTTATTTTTTGGTATATCCAGCTGTGGCTTGTAGCAGAAAGGAGTATCTCATAATGAGCTCTGTTATAAATGGCTCTGAAACACAGAGTGTTGGAATGCCACTAAAAATATTTTGTCTGTGGCTTTTGCTAAGGCTCAGCTCCTCAGGAAATACTTTCATTGTTTAATGCTGTCATTTTGTACATATCCAATATTTTCTTAATCTGTCACTGGGAATAGTTTATTTATAACAAGCTTATTTTCCAATTGCATGCTGTAAATATGTCTTAACAGCCTTGCCAAAAAACACTAACTATTCACTATAACTACACAGTTATAAAGATTTAACCAGTTTATTAGCTTTTAAAAATTCCAGAAGCATGTGTCAAATCCTTCCTTAACTCCTCTTTTTTTTTCTACTGAAATAGTGGACATACAAGTTTGGGTCAGGAGTCACTTTGTTGATTACACACAGTTATTGGAATGAAGGACAATTTTGTCTCAAGATTTAGCCCTGAGTTTGTCATTACATCTCTCCAAAAGTAATTCCAAGGGGCAGTGGGACTTAAAGACACCTATTCCATGTTCCTTCCTTAGTCCTTAAAAATTTGCCACTAGCCCATAATAAAAAGTAGCTTATGGCAACTATAATGCAAGAAGCCCAGCTGCTTTTGATTGAGTAATTCTTGGGGAAACTCCAGCGCTGTCATTAGGGCTTCTCTTGCTCTCCCCTGGGAGAGGTGAAGGAAGAGCAAAAAGGTCCTCTGTTTCTTATATCTCAGGGTTACTGCAGAATCACAGAATTGCCAGAGTTGGAAAGGACCTCTAGAGATCGTCTAGTTCAACTCTCCCACTAAAGCAGGATCACTCAGAGCACATTACACAGGACTGCATCCAGGCAGGTTTTGAGTATCTCCAGAGAATTACATAAATTGCCTGCTGAATTTTACAGCTGGCAACAAAGTAATGCTTATAAAATGTGTTTCATTAGCAGTACATCCTATAGCATATATTCTGCAATGGGATCTGGTCTGTTTGGGAGAGCTAACTGATCAAAATTATCTCTCTTAAGAGTCTTGTACTCTTCAAATGTTATTAAACCTATATACACGTGTGCATGCATTTATGTGAGTCTACACAGGGAATAAAAATGAAGCCATGTAGAGTATAGAGAACTTGTTGAAACATTCATACATCTGCCAGCAAGTATGCTGACAGTTTGGGTTTTTTTAACATATTTACACAGATGTAATATATATAGTTTTATAGGGAACATTTTCCATCATTAGTTCTCCAAAAGGCTAAAAGGGTTATTCATAGATATATCTACACACAATGAGCCAAATTCTGGTCTCAGCTGTAACAATGTAAATCCAGGGTCACTCCATTAAAATTGATTGCTTTTTCTTTCTTCCTTTCTTTTAATTTGTACCAAGTAACAGAGAGGAATTTGTCTTCCCTGTATTTCGAGATCCCAGCAAGACTGCTGACCTTATGTGCTACCAGATAATCTGCCAGCCATTTCTATGTCATAGCTGTGGAAACAACTCTCAGTGCATTCTGCAGTCATATGCTTTGACTGATAAGATGATAGGAATCAGCCTTTCTGAAAGCAATGTCCAAAGGCTCTCTATGACTGCTTTTAATTCACAAGTACAGCCTCTATCTCATCAGTGTCTGAAAAAAAAAATCTTCAAGAATGTGCCCAGGTATTTATTCTTCCCAACTAAAATCCAGATGCATACTTTAACCAAGTATGCCAACCTGTGGCAAATTGTCAATAAAACCTCAGTAAAATGTGGCTTTTGATATGGGGCTCTGTGATGGGTTGACTGCAGCTGGATGCCAGGTGCCAAGCAAGCTGCACTGTCACTGATCTCTTCAGCAGGACCTGGGAGAGAAAATACAGCAGACTTCTGGGTGGAGGTAAGGACAGGAAGAGATCAGTCACCCAACACCCATCATGGGCAAATTAGACTCAACTTGGGAAAATTAGTTTATTTTACTGCAAAACAAAATCTGTGTAGAGTAATGAATGAGAAATAAAACTAAATCTTAAAACCACCTTCTCCCCATTCCTCCCTTCTTCCAGGGTTCAACTTGACTTCTGGTTTTCTTTACCTTCTTCCACCATTAGCACAGAGGACTGAGGAATGGGGGCTCCGGTCCATTTATCATATGTTGTCTTTGCTCTTCCTTCCTTCTCAGGGCAGGGACTCCTCTTCCCCTACTCCAGCACAGGATCCCTCCTACAGAAGACAGTTCTCCATTAATTGGTCCAACGTGAGTCCTTTCCACAGACTGCAGTTCTTCACGAACTGCTCCAGGATGGGTACTTTCATCTTTTCAACAGAATGCTCTGATGTTGATCCTCCACAAAGTCAAAAGTCCCTCCAGCCAACCTGCTGCAGCCTGCATTCGTCTCTCCATCGGTCTACAGATCCTTCCAGAAGCCTACTCTGGTGTGGGTTCTGCAAAGAATCACAGCTTTCCTTCAGCATCTGCCTGTGGGGCAGATGTGGGGTCCTCCATGGGCTGCAGAGGGACAGCACACCCCACCATGGCCTTCATCACAGCCTGCAGGGGAATCTCTGCTCTGGCACCAGGAGCACACCTCTCCCTCCTTCTTCACTGACCCTAGTGTCTGCAGTTGTGTTTCTCTCACACATTCTCACTCCTCTCTCCTCTTCTGTTGCTCAGCAGAATTTCCTATTTCTTAAATAGGTTATCAGAGGCGCTACCCCCCTTGCTGATGAGCTCAGCCTTGGCCAGCAAATAGATCCATCTTGGACCCAGTTGACATTGGCTCTACTGGGCATGGGGCAGGGGTACTTCCAGCAGCTTCTCACAGAAGCCACCCCTGTAGCCCCCCACTATGAAAACCTTACCACACAAACCCAAAACTGATCTTGCCTCTTGCAAGTGGAAATCTTTTATAACTGCACTTTAGTCATTAGAAAATAACTCCAGATTGCTGCTGCCTTCACAGAGACTGGAATTTGCTCTCCTTTGTCAAGTGACTCTTTTTAACTAATATGGTTAGACAAGTTTTTAGAGAAAACATTCTTTTTTGTCTGTGTCAGGAGATTTTTAAAAGCTGTCTTGTCACTTGTCTTAATGTGGCAGAATGATGGGGCTGTAGGGATGCTGTCGCTCAGCAGCTCCTGCATTGCCGTTTCTTTCTACTGCAAGAAAGTAGATGGGAAAAAAGAGATGAGAAAAACTAAGTTGTGTTGGAGGTAGAGGTCTTTCCATAAAGAGTAAACTGTGCTGTTTTCAGGGTTGCATTACATTAATCAGTCAAAACTGTCAAAGTCATCTGAGAAATCTGGGACACACTCCTGTGGCATATGAGCAAACTAAGCTCATGATTGTGGGGCCTGGCTAAGATTTGGAGGTTGCCTAAACCTCTATCAAGGCAACATTTTCTTTGCAAAAGCTGGTTAAAAAACAGTAAGTTCCTACAAAATGAAGCATTCCATCTCATTGCAGGACAGGCTGCAAGACAAACACAGAAATTATTGAAGTGAATTAGACTGGAAACTATCTTTTACATGGGTCAATTCTTCTCACATATTTCTACTCTACCAGATGGAGCTAAGCCCTGGCCCTCCACTTCAAGTCTCTCATCAAGGCTGGAGTAAGCACTAAATAAGCTGCCAGATTTCCTATTTAGTATGGAATGTCCTTTGAATACAGTAATGTGGGGTTTGTAGTTCATGGGGATGCTACTCATTTCTGCATTTTCCGTACATTTTTAGTAGGAACCACAGAGTTTGGGACTGAAGTATCAGCAATCCTCCAGCCTCCTCAATCCTGCTCTTCCTAGCCCATGCCTCACAACCTCCATCACACCCACCTGACAGCAGCAGGGTCAGCAAGAGGACACAAGCAAGGGGACCAGAAAACTGCTGCTGGATGCTCAGGGCAGTACCTGGGTGGCAGCACCTGAGTAATGAGAGGGAAAGGAAAGGGGGTTTAGGTAACAAAATAACAAAATAACTCACACAACAAAATAACTCACTGAACAAAATAACTCACACAAAGCTATTGCTGTGATCTGGTTACACACTGATTTCTGTCACATGAAAAAGGGGAGGAATTTCTTCCCTTCCAGGACCTGAGGGGGGCCTGCAGGAAAGCTGGAGAGGGACTTTTAAAAAGGGCAAGTAGGAATAGGATTGGGGGTAGTGGTTTTAAACTGGAAGAGGGCAGATTTAGGTTAGACATTAGGAAGAACTTCTTCACTATGAGTGTGGTGAGGCACTGGTACAGGCTGCCCAGGTAACTGTGGATTTCCTCTCCAGGGAAGCGTTCCAGGCTTATGGGACTTTAAGCAACCTGATTTAGTGGGAGGTATCCCTGGCTGTGACAGTGGGGCTGGAAGTAGGTGATCTTTAAGGTCCCTTCCAACCCAAATCATTCTATGATTCTGTGATTTCTCAAGGAAAGGTTATCAAAGGTTGCAATAAGGTGCTAAGAAATCCAAACATATGCTCCCTCAGAAATAATAGTAACTGGTAGAAATCCTTTGTTTCAAGTGCTTCTAATGGTATAGCTTTCTATGTTCTAGACTACAGTTTTGAATAGCGTAATCTTAACCATACACCAGCATGCATTTTTAAATGTATTTTGATGTTCTGTTTGCATTGGAGTCACTATTGTAAGTCTCTGCAGGACATTCTGTTTACAAAGGAGATTACCAAAAATAAAAATTACAAAACAGAGTGGTGTAAGTTACAGAAACAAGAATGCCTCACTCCGGAAGTTTTTCCACAATTCCAGATACAAACAAGGCCAAAGGGACTCAGTATAAATCAAGTTATTTTCCTATTACCTCAGTAAGACAGGAGCTCTATAGCTATCCTGATTTTATTTTACAGGCTATAACCTGGACCTAGTTGAAATCTATTTTCATTCAGTTCATGAAACAGCTGCACTGAGATGGAAAATTTTTTTGTGTTGAGTTCTTTACCTTATAGACACCAGTGTTTTTATAAAAAGTGGTTCTTGGTTGTGAGTCATTTGTCTTTGCCTTTCTACAAATCTAACAAGAAGAGGCAGCTTTTGAAAATTAAGTCTCTTTCCACCCCATATACCATGCTCTGGCTTTTGCACTGACTTTAAGTGGGAAGCACATTGAATCTTTCTCTCTGTCTCTCTCTTCCAGTCTCTTGCTCTTGTCTCCCTTCCCCCCAGATTTCCAATTTATTTCACTACAAATACAAATTTATGCTGCACTTGCTTTACTGTTGTTCCCCTCGCCCTGATCTGTTCAGTTACTCCCTCAAGCTTGGAACATTCCTGGGCTGTGAAGGTTCCTAGTTGGGGAACCCTAGTTCCAGGGCATTGCTGAACACTTAAATGTTCTTCACGTTATTTCCTGTCCCTGCAGTAAGTAAAATGGGCGCCACTTGGTAATGTCCTTAGTTTATATTACAGCAGTGTATAGTAGTCCCAGTCAACATCAAGTTCCCTTTTGACTAAATGCTCTTCAACTAGATAAGCCATAGCAATATGGCACAGCAGAGTGCAAGGAACTTAGAGACAGTATAAATTTGTCACTATGCTATTTGCCTGGATTAATTAGTTTCCACAGCCATTTTCATGCTCAAACACTGTGCTTGGGTAAGTACACTGATCTGGGTTTTGAGGCATGTACCAGAACCCTTGAGGACTCCAAACTAATGCACATGGCAGTCAACATTTTGATAGAAACAATCCCCACCCCCAAAATCACTTGAAGTCTGAATAGGCAAGACAGACAAAGTGTACATGGGGAGCAAAGGCACACAAAGCAGAACATCCACAGCCACAGCCAGGAGCCTGTCCTGACACCAAGCCTGTGCAGTCAGTTTGAGTCCCCCCCCCGCAAGCTGCCCAAGGAGCAGAGGCAGCTGTGAGCACACAGATGACTAGTGAAACATAACTCAGTCAGGCAAGCTCCCACTCTTCATAATTACTTTGTGTAAATAGTCTCATGAGTGAAGTACTTGTTCGCATCTGCACTGAAGAAGTATTATCCCACCTCATTTCAACAACTCCTTGTCATAAGCCTAATATGAGACAGCTTTAAGCAACATGAGGTCTAGGCCACCCATGAGGTCCCCTGCATTGCTGTGTTGCTACAGAGCCTGACAACAGGGAAGAAATCTGCCAGAGCAAGGATTTAACACCTCAGGTACTCTCATTTATAGGTATAAATTCCTGCAGATAGGAGAATTATGTCCCTCACCCATAATACATGCTGGTTTGTGTCTCAGATGGGGTTCTACTGTGCTCCTTGATGACAGCAATAAACTGTTATGATAAGTGGATCATAGAATCATAGAATGGTTTGGGTTGGAAGAACCCTAAAGATTATCTAGTTCCAACACCCTCTGCCATGGGCAGGGACACTTGCCAGTAGACTGTGTTGCTCAAAACCCCACCCAGCCTGGCCTCACAGAAAAGAACTTTTTCCCATTATCTAACCTTATCTAACCTAATCCTACCCTCTTTCAGCCTGAAAGAGTTCCCCCTTGTCACTATGTGCCGTTACAAAATTCCCTCTCCAGATTTCTGTACCTTCCTTCAGGTACTGGAAGGATGCTGTGCTGGCTGACAGCTTTGTAGAGGCAGATGAGTAGTATGGTTATCACAAAGTATTGAATAATCACCAGTCTGTTACCTTGCCACTCTGCTCAAGAATTAACTCTTCTCTTCAGATTAAGGAGCAAGTTTACTGCAGCCAGACTCCCTGGTTTTGTGCAGACAGGACTCTGACCAGAACTTGGCTTTACAGGCACTCTTCTGAAAGGTTCAGAATAACATGAACATATGAAGACCATACTTCATTTTGGAAAATTTAGCCTCTGAACGTAGGTGTTCAGGTTGTCTTCAAGAAGTGTGAACCACAGATCAACTGAGCTTAATGGTCCTTTTTTGTTAGCCTGTAACAACTAGTACTGTGCAACAGGGCCAACCAAATCACTGGGATTTTTCACTATGACTGGAAAATCTTTTGGGGTTTTTTTGGAGAAAATTGTTCAGTTCAGGTTAAATGCAGTAAGAGAAGAAGAAAAAAGGTCTGTTTACTGGAGTAAGCAAATCACAAAAGCTTCTGGCAGTCAGCTGAGCTCCAGTATCTCTGTTTGGATGAATGATCCACAGAGTGCAGTTAAAATGCAAAGGAGAATCTGAAAAAATACAATCCCGTGTGGGTGACTAAGCTATTTCTTTGAAGCTTGAATCCTACATATATTTCAGAGCTCAAGAGAAGTAAAAATCAATTCTCAGATTACTCTTTTTCTAGCTTTGGATGAACTTGAAAGGAAAGCTAACATCAGCATGTACAGACAGGTCCACAACTGTGTCTGACCCCTTTGCATTTCCAGGAACAGGCGAAAAAAAATTGACACAGAAATATCCTGGCAAAAAGTCAGCACATTGCCCCCATTTTCTTACTCCACTCACCTGCCTGGACAGATTCACTCTTGGGAGACCATTACTACTTTATAAAGCTCCCAGCTGAGTAATTGTTCCCTGGGGAATGTCAACTACAGATTCCAATTAGAACAGAGGCAACACAGCTTTGCATTCCACACCAGTGTCTCCAAGATCAGAGAAGTCGAGAGATTTGTGTTATTCATCTTTCCCTCACCCTCCTCCAGCCAATAGACCTTTCCTTTGTCCTTGACAAGAGGGAAAAGGAGGAGAAAGTAGAGAGGGAGGTTCAAAAGGAAGAGCACTTCATTGTTTACCCAAAGAACTGCCCCAGTAGATTAAGGCCAATGGATGACTGCTTGAAGCAAAGCCTGGGGCTGATAACTAAAAGTTACATATAGAAGAAAAATTTACATATAAAAAAAGAAAAAGTTACATATAAACTACATAGCCAGCTTTGCAGTTGGAGTCTGAGGTTCTGCTAACACCCTAGAGACAAGCATGTGTTGAGGACACGGTCTAGCATGTTACTCCACAAAGAGTGGCAGAATGCCACAAAGGCACAACATCATCACCCTTGGCCAAGTAGCACTGAGGGAAGGCTCTGGTCTTTACCCATCCTATGGGTCATATGTTCAGGACCCACACCTACCCTTCAGATTCAAACCCTTACAGAAAATGTTCATGTGCCATTTGAAGTCTGAGGGGCAGCATGAAATGCCATGCTCTGAAGTGGAAGCAGTTTTGTGGAAAGTTTATTCACTTTACAATTCCTGAAAGGGGAATGTAAAGTGACAAGCTCTTCCCAGCACTTTACATTTGGCTTTCAGCAACATCCAAGTTGAATTCAACATTAGTGACCCTCTTCCTTGTGTTGTTAGGTGGTAATGGCTTTCTTAACCTGAACTGTATTTGTCAAGCTGCAGTTTTAAATTTTTCTTTGTGCTAGCCATGTGAGATTGAAGATCATGAGAATTTAGTAAATCTTTTAGGTGTAATTAGTGTTATCACTAATTAATGGTCTTTATTAATGGTCTTCACTATAATAATAGACTTTATTAACGGTCTTCAGTCCTTACTGGATTTGATATTGAAGTGAGTAGAACTCAGTAACAACAGAAATAAGAAACACCCTGCAGAATATTCAATTTATTAATGTTTATTACTTTTCACTCATAAAAACAGAGATGGGTGAACTGTACAACAAGCAATGAAGAAAAAAGTCTGTCTTCTTCTCTGCCTTGCTCAAATAAGATATATATATGGATATACAGTATCATAAAATTTTGTTTTATGACCTTTATTCAAGGAAAGGTCCAATAAAAGCAGATAAATTAAGTTTTTCTCGGTTGCCGTAAATCAAGTACCATTGATTTATGTAGATCTATCACTTTTCAGGTGGCATCAGCTGTGGAGTTTATTGGATTTTTAGGTATGAACTCCACCTTCACAGAGCATGCAGGTGTTGCTCTGTAAAACATCTTGCCAGAAACTTTTCTAAGGATTAGGCAGCTGCCAACCTCTGTAAACCTGTCATCATTTGCCCAACCTCTCTCACCACCATCCAAGGGAAATTTTCTTCCCAGGAAGTATAGCACTAATTGCTTGCCCAGAAAGGAAATTAATGACTCAACAATTGTGACCAACAGGCTGCACTTTGGATATAGCCAATCCTGAGAAATGTCATCTTTGTCAGGCTATAATTTCCATTCTGTACTTCAGGGCTTTTTGAGTTTGCCTGCTTACTTTTTACTCTTGGAAACACATGCAAAAATGCCATGTGACTGTGAAGCTGTGTCACAGGGCAGCTGTGGTAGTGTGGGTGTACTGGAACTGTTTGTGCTGGGGGATATCCATGTGTCCCAGGGGCACCACTCTGCCAATTTCAGTGCCAGCCTTGCCTCTGCACTGTGTTGACTCCACATCAGCACTAATCAGAAACCAGAGCACAACTTCTGTGCTACAGCCTGCAATAGGTCCAGTTGGGAAAACGTCTTTGCCAAGCAGAGCTGCACTGTTTTGGTAAGCCATCACTGCACATAGTTTCAGGAACACATCAAGCAAGGAAACACGGAATCACAGAATTGTCATGGTTGGAAAAAACCTCTGAGATCATTGTTTTCAACCATCAAAACACGTTTGGTTTTTGCTGTGTGTTGTAAGTGAGAATATGAAAAGGAGAAAGGCTTAATTTCTAACAATCCGCTGGTGGTGGAGAAAGCCAAAATGGCAGCTGATTCCCATCCATGAGAGATGAGCCAGCAAACATGAAGATAAGTTTATTAAAGAGTTTTTACATACTGTTTAACCATATCAAATGGCCCATTGGTAAGGGCATAAGCACAGTCAAAAGTTTTCTTCTTCCACTTATTATAAAAGTGGGGTAGCTGTTCTGTGACAAATTTATTCCATACAGGTTATTTTCTATTGAGATATTTTGATTCTTAATTAGTACAGATTCCATTCTACTCACAGCACCAAGTGATTCTGCAGCCTGGAGCTGCAAAGAAGAGCACGGGGTTTTTGCATGGCTGTTTCAGTCAAGAATCATTCACCAGTACATCTGTTTTTCTTTTTCTTTTTTTTTTTTTTTTTTTTTTACAAGATCACCAGCTGCCAAAAGCTGGGGGGAAACAAAGCATAGTTCTTTGATTTTGTGAAATCTAGAAGGAACACAAGATAAAATGCAGCTGTGATGGATCAGGTTAAATTTCTTCAAAGACAGAAGTTTCAAGGTTTCTTTAGGATATACTCATCTCCGTGAAATTATTTTGGTGAAGCCACAGTAATGCCCCAACCAAAGGCTTTTATGACCACAACCACCTCACTTGTACATGTCAAAATTTCTCTGGCACTGGTTATTATTGTATGTATTATAGAAGAGCCAGCAAATTAACTCAGTAGGGAGATAAAAGTGAAGAGAGCAAGGAAGAATGAGAAGTGGAAGAATGCTCCCAGAGGAGAGTTTAGAAGTGTCACCAAAAGAGTGGCTTCTAATGAGTTTCTACTGCATGAGGGGAAACGGGATTTTGCATATTCCTTTCAAATAAACAAGATGATGAAAAAAGGATACTATCTTTCACAGTAAGCTATAATTTATTTTCCTGTTGGATCCTGTCCAAAAGCTATTTCATGCCATGGAAAGATGAACACTGATTTCAGTTCCAGTGGATGTTGCCCCTAGGCCCCAGCCAGAAGCTTCCCACTGCACCTGTCTTAATGCAGTGCTTACAGAGGAAGCCATAGCCTGGCCTTCATTTGCCCCTCTGCAGGTCTGACTCTTAGCAGCAATGGATCCCAGAGGTACATCAGGAAAACAATCTAATTTCTTACCTACTTTTTATCCACAGAGGGGAATATAGTTCAAGAATTTCCTTACAGGCTGTAAAGCATGCAAAGTATCTATATGACAGAGATGTTAAAGTGAGTACATCTTTCTATGTCAGTAGCTATAACTTCTTATCTACAGATCTACCCAGAGACACCAGAAAGGGAAGTACTTATGTCTTTAAGCTGAATTCCATTGAGTTAGGCACATATGCAGGTGCTTTACAAGCTGACTTCTCTTCTGTTATGTAGAGTACATAAACAAATAATATACATAAATAAATAATGACAATATCCAAAATAATTTTATCTCAGACTCAGAATTTAGCAAGCTCAGAAATTTGTGAGGAAAACAATTCCTGGGCTCGACTCAGCTTTTACTGGGCATTAGAATGTTACTAGCACCTAGTTATTCGTTTAAAACAAGGATCATGATGTCTAAATTAAGAAAAGATACCAGATGTAAGGAGAACAGGGGAAAGCGGTGTTCCAGGAGGAAAGGGTAATACGACAGATGACCTAAAATCTTTTTGTGCCTGTTTATTTGTTACCTTTAAAGCTAAATCAAGTAAGTAGAAGCGACCTCCTTTAGCTGTCAGCCCAGCAATGCTCCGAGCAGCTGCAGGGGCAGAGCAGCAGACTCCAGGTTCTGCAGACGTCAGGAGATGATGAGAGGCTGCAGCGTGTGCATCAGGCACAGCCACATCACAGCCTGGTTCAGCTCCCAAGGAACTGCTGCATCCCACAGCCCTGTGAGCTATGAGGTATTTGTATGGCAGGCTCTCACAGCTCCAAAGGTACCCCATGTACAACCCCATCATTCAAGCTCTCCAAAACATGCATTTACTGAAGGGGCCGTGTGCCATTAAAAGGAAAGGACTGGGGATTGCTTATTGTCTGGGAGGAAGGGGAAGCTGTTTCTGAAACAGCTCTTTTCTAAATATGAAGACAGACCTGTAAACCTCAAGTGCTTATCACTAACAGCTAGAAAGTTCAAAGTCCTGCCTGCCACTATGTCCTTGGCTGACCCTTTGATGTCCTGGGATCACAAGAGCATCAGCTCAGTGTGTGGGCTCATGTATCATATGTGTCACAGTTCTTATCAACAGGGGTGTAAATTCTGCCTGCCTGTAACACTGATGCTTTATTCTGTGTGCATCCAGGATGAATCTGCCCTAAGGCATAAGAGAATTCCAGAATCCTGCCCTGACGTTGCAGGCTTTCCCCCTCTTTATCTCATCTTTTTAGAAGTGGTCTGCACAGACTGATTTAAACCTTCTTCAGTCATGTGACAAGACACACAGAAATGAGACCATACAGCAAGTGCTTACTAAGATGCCAGCTGCAGCTGACCTACATCCACCCATCTGTTACAAACCTGATTTGTGAAAAACTGAAATTATATCACTTCCTGGAAACCTAAACACTTGCAACTTGGCCTGATTTTGTCCAGTCACATCTTTTTTTCTTTTTTTTTTTTTTTTTTTTTTCTTTTTTTTTTTTTTTTTTTTTTTTTTTTTGATACCTATCTGTCTTTTTACTAACCCAAGATACTTACACATAAGACCTAGAATGATAATGTTCCTAAGCCACAGCTGATTATCTTCTCTGATGTCAGACACAAAAGACACAACAGCTTAGAAGTCAGGATAAGGGAATGGTGGAGCAGCACCAACTGGGAGAAATGACAAGCTTTGCTGTCTGATTGCCAGATAGGAGCCTTAGCAGGTCAGTAATCTGAATGATTATTTATGCAGAGCAGCTTTGCAAGGAATCGCACGTTAATTTCCAAGTCAGAGCCATATGATGCCCTGTCACATTAGGAAAAGGAGGAGAGAGAGAAAAAGTGCTACAGGAAATGGTCAGGGAAATGCAGATTTTAATAAAATTCTGCTGCAGTGTTGCCCTCTGTTCTAAGCAGTCATAAATCTGAGTGTTGTGGCTAGAAAGACTAAGGTCATACAACTTAAAGTTGTAGGTTCTGTGTCGTGAAAATCACAGAATAGAGATGAAGCAGTAATGTGATGAAGCTGGACTCTTCACACTGGTTAGGAATACTTCTTGAGAATGCTTTTCTGACCTTTAATTAATTAATTACTTAATTACATAAGCTCTGTAGGTGACAGGGTTTGTTAAAAAGAGCTACCAAAAGTATTGACAAAAAATTGACCTGCTTGCATTCACTGTGAGTAGTTAGTGATTTTAGTAATGTGTTTTCTACTCCTCCTGGTTGGCAGAACTTTTATAAAGGAAGAGTTTTGAAGAAATCATCAGATCTTGGACTCTTTCTTGGGGAAAAGGTAAGAGGGAAGCTGACAACAAACAACAATAAAGTACCTGGGAATAATCTGAATCTTTCCTCTCTGTGTCTTTAAAATCCTACTTGACTTGACAAAAGTTAACAACAAGATGCAATTTAATTAATTAATTTTTAATTAAACATCCTATTGCCCACAAACTATATTCATAACAAGTACTCCTTAAGGGAGCAAAAATAAAACAAGAATGAGTCTCTGTCCCTTGGAATTTCTAATATCAACTATTTATTTTTATCTTTTATTGTTCTCATGTGCACAAAGTACTTATTAAATGTTGATTAGAACAGGGATAATCACATCACAGGCAGGCTAATTTGCCTCCTCTGTGACAAAGCTCTTCTAAAATGGGTTTCTGTCTTTCTTTTGTGTCTATCAGCACCTTGTCCAATGTAACACAAGCCAGTTCTAACACAAATGTCAATGGACTGTCAGTTTCATATTTGCTTTTTGTCAGTACCAGTGATGTACAGTTCAGTCAGAGAAATGCTGTGGAAAATTCTGATAAACTTGCAGGATTTCAGGAAAAAAAAAAAAAAGTATCCTATTTTTGCAGAACAGTCACTGTTCAGGAAATGCTGTAGCCCACCTAGATCTGGAACAAGAACTAATGTATATAGAACATGCAGCTACTTCAGATAGTATTACATGTCTCTTAAGCACCCTATAAACAATGCCTTCCTCTCTATATTGCATCAGTTTTCACAGTTCACAGATCCAGAGTTTGAAAAATCCCTTTTTCAGCCATGGAGGAACCCTGTTGTTTGTTTGTTGTTTTTTTTTTTTTTAATTTCCTATTATTCACATATGTTTGTTGTGATAGTGAGTAGAAAAGATAAGCCTATTAAAAATCAAGCTACATCTCTAAGCAAGCAAGACTTGAATAAAAATGAGCACACTGAGGTAAGATCAGAGCTTGCACATAGCTAGTGAGACAAAATAATAATGTAATTTGTATCTTTATGTGGTTATGTAATGTAATTGTACCTTTTAAAATACAAAAAGTGGTATGTAAATGTGCAAAAAAATCCACTTGTTTATTCATGTAGGACAGTTTCAAGATAAAGAATGTTTAACAGACTGGTAGTGTAAGCCAGATTCTTTACATAGTGATATTAGTAAGCTTTTTTCCAACATATCATGTTGCTTACAAAATCATTATCCTTTTTAGATTATCCTTATGACTAATGTGCAAGACAGCAGAGCATAGGATGTGGTTAATTCTCACATCCAGTGGTTCTATTGGATCAAATCCCTGGATAGATTTTCTACTTAGTACCCAGCACTTCTGCATTTCTTTAGTCCAGGAACCCACTATCATGAGGTTTCCTGGGACATGGTGTTCCTGGGACAAAGATATCTTCTCCAGTAGATGGTTCCAGGAACC
The DNA here is from genome assembly GCF_003957555.1 of Calypte anna. Taxonomy (NCBI): domain Eukaryota; kingdom Metazoa; phylum Chordata; class Aves; order Apodiformes; family Trochilidae; genus Calypte; species Calypte anna. Next base: position 92,269,468 of record NC_044244.1, read on the forward strand.
AGCCACCTATAGAAATGTGGAAGGTTCAGACAGTATGTCCACCTGTGCTGGAGTTTATATGCACTGTGGAACTGTGGTTTACCCATGCATCTGAACACTCAAAAGCTCCTTGTCAAGGTGTAGTGACATCAAAAAAAAAAAAAGGAAAATACATTAGTGTTGACTTCTATGAGAAGCAGATAAAGTATACCTTGTTCAAACAAGACATGGGATAAAATTTCCCTCTTTACCCTCCCCACACCTTTTTTCTTCAGGTAGATGAGTGGAGAGGACTCTGTGAGAGGTGGTAGAATGGAAGATAGGAAGTTTCAGCATTGCTCAGAGGAAGGTGGGTTGCTGCATCAGGGAAATGCTTTGGAAAACATTTTGGACTGCTCTGCTGCAATAACAATCTGAATTTGAAATGCAGTTGCAAACTGAATAACCTGCAACAGCCTCATGAGGTAAAGACACAGCAAGTTGGAAATAGCCACTGATTTTTCTGCTGGTATCATACTAGGATGGTCACTGAGCAGGAGGCTTTGGCAAGCACATAATGAGCTATAACAAAGATAGTTAAAGTTTTTGCTTCATTCTGCAGGACCCATGACCTCAAAGAAAAGGTTTGTCTTGGTGAAAGAAAGGTAAGAAGCAAATGCACCTATCCAGGTTCTCAGTATATATCAATCCGTGTAAAGAACACAGTGGAACTGCAACAATATACAGTACCTGACAACATTCAACCAGATATTTTGGCTCAAGAGCTGAGGAAAATTTAAGAGATGCATAAGAGTCTTCTAAAAATTTTATGATAGGTTTTCACAGCTAAAATGTAGACTTTCTCTAGAAGACAAGTAATTGCAGTCATATTGTCTTAAAATTTTGATAACCACTGATGAGATTACAGTTTTATATCATTTGTGTTGCATAGGAGACACAGAAAGAACAAAATTAAAGACCTCTGACCTGTTCCTTTGAAGTAATGTAGGCACCTAGGTGTGTGAGGTAGACCCTGGTCACTGTTGAATGAATTGAGGCTTTTGCCTGTCACCTTGACTCAGGTGTCAAAGGTCTAGAGTTCACTCAAGCATCTAAGGCTTTGTGCTTAATAGGAAAGCTATTTTTATATACAAGGCACTACATAGGAAGCCTAACTACTTCCAGACACAAAGCTCTACACTCTGGATGCCTGGGCATTGCCTTGCAGGGCACTGAAGTCCTTTCAGAGAATCACAGAAGAACAGAATGGCAGAGGTTGGAAGGGACCTCTGGAGATCATCTAGTCCAACACTCCTGCTAAAGCAAGTTCACCTAGAACAGGTTGTACAGGATCACGTCCAGGAAGGTTTTGAATATCTCCAGAAAAGGAGACTCCACAGCTTCTCTGGGAAGCCTTTTCCAGATGCTTTTCAAGAATTTTCCAGCAAAGAAGTTTTTCCTCATGTCCAGAAGCAGTTTGTGCCTGTTGCCCTTCATCATATTGCTGGACACTGCTGAAAAGAGCCTGATCCCATCCTCAGGACACTCACCCTTTATATTTCAATAAGCTTAAATAAGATTCCCTCTTAGTTGTCGCTTTTTCAGGCTGAAAGACCCAAGTCTCTTAGTCTTTTCTCATAAGAACCATCTCTATAGCCCTTCACTGGACTCTTTCCAGTAATTCATGATCTTTTCCTTTTTTGGGATCTAAACTTACCCAGTATCCCAGCAGATGTGAGTGGTATCACAAGGAAATGAATTCAGATGTCCTGACTCCTAAGCTAATACCTTAAAATCCTATTTCTCATAATAGAAGTTCAGTGGCAACCACACAGAAAAGGAACAGGCAGGCTGTTTGTTGTTGGTAAGTTTATGCTGTACTAGGCACCCTCCTTGAACTGGAGGCTTATGTTCATATTTTGAGGTCATTATCTGTATTATGAGCACCATTTGTCATAAAATTATTTCATTCAATCAATAACTGGAGACTGCCTGGAGACTGAAGTGACAGGACAGTGAATGTCCATGATATGTCTCAGGAACTGTTTTGGTCTTCCAGTGAAGAATTCTGGAAACACAAATGAAAGCTAAGTCATTTCCACCAGGCAAGAAATGCATCATTGATTGGAAGCACCCTGATTACTGTTTTAATACTATTATACAACCAAAATTGTGAAAAAAAGGGAATAAACATCAAGTTTGTTGATAGCCATTGCAGCAGGATGACATCAGAGAAGTCATTCATCAAGCTGTCTCTTTGGTTTGTATAAAGATAATTAAACATATGGTACTTCAAAGTCATAATTTCTGCCAGGTAATGATTTAGTAGCTGTACTGTATTCTAAAGAGTCCTTATTCCCAAAGAGCTCAGGAAAGCATCCCACTCCTGTAGCTCCATTTTGCATTCTTATGCTATTGTTGAACTCTCTTTCTCTTACTTCTATAGTCACTTTATAATGACTTCATAGTCAAAGTCATAAGAGGCATAGAATCATGGAATCATAAAACCATTTGGGTTGGAAGGGATCTTAAAGATTATCTGGTCCTTACCCCCCTGCATGAGCAGGAACACCTCCCACTAGACCATGTTGCTCAAGACCCCATCCTGCCTCGCCTTGAACACTTCCAGGGAGGGGGCAGCCACAGTTCTTTCCTCACAGGAAAGAATTTCTTCCTAATGTCTAACTAAACCTCCCCTCTTCAAGTTTTAAACCATTTCCCCTTTTTCATTAAGTTGAAAGTCTATGCATATTCCTTTTTAACATCTTGTGCAGAATTTTGTCTACAACACCTGCAGAGGAGAAGGTCAAAGGGAGTTTCTTATGTTTGACTCAGGGAGGAAACACTGAATCACCTATGCAAACAAAAAAAAAATCTATATAGGTTGACCTTTAGACATGGCAGTGATAGCAGAATGGAACAGTCATAAAGATGTTTAAGCAACTCGTTTTATTTGACAATCTCAAATAAAAATGAAAGAAACTTTATCTTCCATTTTTTAATTAATTTTTTTTCTTAAATAAAATTAGTTTATGTGGACAAGTTTTAGTTAAGGGTCTACACAAATTAAAATTTTGACATTTGTCACATTATGAGCCCAGAGTTTGTTCGGGGTTGGTCACCTTCTGAACTTTATTTGTTTACTATAAATATTAACACGAAGTCTCCAAACTAAAGTTTTATAATCCTAGGCATTGTGATAAATGATTACAGGATTGAAAATGTGAACTTTAATCTAAAATGAAAAAAATCTCCAAACACAGCAACAAAAATGTCAGTAGCTTCAAAGCTGGACCTTAAAAGCCAAATTTAAAACTCTGGGTTTTTAGAGGGTACCAGTGATGTATAGACTGGAGTACAATTTCAGTGCAGACAAACATGAGTTGGTTCCACAACACTAAAAGCGTTGTGCAGTCTCCCTTTTGATACACTCCATAGAAGTCACTTAAGATCTGAAACCAATATGAAAATAGCAGAGTCAGGCCTGAAAAATTTAGGCATTACACTCTTTCTGCAAGAAATCTGAAATGCAAATAAAGAGGATAAGGAATGACAGGAGGAGAGAGCATTGAGGAAGTGATTTGTCTGGAAGAATGATGGCTGACTGCAGCAGAGCATCTGTCTCCCCTCACTTTGTCAGTTCAAGTCACAAATGTTTTGTTCATTTTATAGCCATCTTATTTGTCCAAACACAGTTCTGATGCTTACTTTACAAGAAACACCAAAACATAGTGGTGTTAGCTTCCCAGTGAGGTTAAAACAACTTTAGAAGGTGTACTTTTCAAATCTTTCCACCTAGACAGCAAACAAAACACAGTTTACAGAATCTTGTGTTCCAGACGCCACTGGACTGCCTTTATTTGCTCTACTGGTTGAGTTCTCAAATGAGCAATGTAAAGAGGGATGTATCCTGTGACTTGGGAAAGATATGTTCTTAAAAGAAGTGTGCCACTCATTCATTTAGATGTTATTTTATTTGCTAGATTATCAGGGGACATGGAAAAACTGGAGCTTCCCTATATAAAAGGAGAGAGAGAGTAGCTAGCACATTGAGCTGAGACAGATTAGGTTCTTTTTCCACCAAGGTGCAGTGCAAGATGCTTTCAGAAAAGATGCCAACCCTCTCATAATGGATAATTGTTTTAGATTATTCTGTTGTCTACCAATGCTGAATCTCATCTTACTGGCAGCTTGAGAGATATGTGGTCTGCTACACAATAAGACATCCTCTGAGAGAGCTGTTCATTCCTCTTTTGTATTCTCAATAGATGCAAATAACTGACAGTCAGTTGGTTTCCCTCACTTTCCCTCACTTCCCTCCCAAAAGAACTACTGGGAAGATATCCATAATCTCAATCAGCAAACACACAAGACCTTCTGTATTAACAGCAGGAATGACAAGATGTACAACTGGGTGAGATGGAGAGGAAACACAAGGGCAAACCAGAATTCCTTATGTTTATCTCATAAACTGTCCTCGTGCTGGCTGGTTACTTGGTAGAGATTAGAAGCAATCTGGGAGGGACACAACTGACATCTCAGCATCATGAGCTCTCTGATCATAGTCAGCTCTCTCAGGCTTGTTTACAATGGACATTGGAAATTGCTGTCAGCAGCTGAACCAATAGATCCAAGAAAGAAATATTTAATCCTGAGTTCATCTTCTCTTCTTAACCTCTTTCCTCTGTTATGCCTTTAAGTTGCAAACTCCTTCTGAGGAATTCTTCCTACAAAAAGCATGCACAGCACCCAACATATTCAGGACTTGCTCCTGGTTAAGACCTCAAGTTTCTAGCTCAACAGTGTAGTCAACACTACTGGTACCATCCTAATTCAAAGAGAAGCATGAAATGTTTGCTGTTTTTCTTTTCTGAGCATTTTACAATCCTTAAGGAAAGATGTCAGAAAATATTGTTATCAGACTATTTTTCCTAATGCTCTAAGCTTCCAATCTGGTTAGAGGTGCTAAAGAACATTGTGGGCATGTTTAAAGCAATGCCAGAAGCACCAAAGAAATAAGCACGTTGTCCAAATCAGTAGAAACCATTAGCCAGGCAGTTAAGGCTCTTAACTGTGAGGAATAAAGACCTGGAGGCATAGTATTGGTGAGAAGGCTACTGAAGGCATCCTAGGGGATGATTTTTTTGTATTCTCCTGGGAAACAGAAGACTTACAGTGAGAGGAAACAAAAGACCTGAACAGCAGGAATATTTTGGGACTGGAGCCAGGAAAAAGAGTCAGTAACAAAGACTGGTAATTTTGCATGAATTGCTGTTTTGTGTTGCTGAGCACCAGGACACAGCTGGTGTACTGGCAAACCTGAGGATTTGTATTAAGTGTATTGAAATGATAATGAAGTTTTTATTTTATGATTGCAGATGTTAGTGGATTATTGTTATTAAGCCTATTAGTGTAATAGTACAAATATAAGTTTCTCCTAGCCTACAGTCTTGTTAGTTGTAGGTTTGTGAAATTATATTTAGATAGCTATTAAAAAGTTGAAAATAACATAAAAGGTCAGTTGAGGAGATAAAACCAGAGAGACAGAAGTAGTCTGATGGATTCTAATTCTTGAAAGTTGGGAGTGAACTCATGGCCTTCCTGTGATAAAATCCAGGCATGCATGTAGAGGTTCTGTGTGCTGATCCCAGGAACACCAGAAGCAAGAGGGAGATCTGAGGTTGTTTTATGGACTATTGAAAGACCAATGGTCTGTTTTACAAAATAGTTTTTCCCTTTGTCTCACCCGAAAAATAAAAATAAAAAAAAAGATTTTAAAAAAACTCTCACCAAATATCTAATTCCTTAGGACATCAAGATTTCTGGATTTCTGACTGCCTAGTGTGGAGCATCTCAAAGTTGTCCCATTTTCACAGAGGAGACTCTGTTTTCAATTAACTAGTCCTTTTTAGTATCTCATCTGTACTCCCAGCATGTTAACCATGGTTGTAAGTATGAGTTTACTACAGAATAGTTGCATTTTTCATCTTATTGAATATAGAGACTAAGCTGTTTCTTTTCTTTTTCTTTTCTTTTCTTTTTTTTCTTTCCTTTTTTCTTTCCTTCTTTCTCTTCTTTTCTCTCTTTTCTTTTCTTTTCTTTCTTTTCTTTTCTTTTCTTTTCTTTTCTTTTCTTTTCTTTTCTTTTCTTTTCTTTTCTTTTCTTTTCTTTTCTTTTCTTTTCTTTTCTTTTCTTTTCTTTTCTTTTCTTTTCCTTCTTTGTTTCATTATTCTTTTCTTTCCTTTCCTTTCATTTCATTTCATTTTTATATATATGAAGCATGGCAAAATGAGTCTACTAGGACATTTCACTTGTTATGTATTATTTAGGTATATATTAAATACAGTAAGACAGTTCACTACCTTTATGAACTTACTATCACTATGGCCACCAGAGAATAGTTAGGGATTTCCCCAACACAAACCCATGGCTGGCTGCAGTTCCCTAAGTGATGGGATTTTTTAAGACAGCACTTACTGCCAAGCCACACCCACAAATATGAAGCTCTATTTTTTTTAATATACCTCTCCAGGCCATGGTAAGCAGCCTTTGGAAGCAAACCAACCAGCTGGTGACAGATGGTGGGATGCCAGAAGAAAGTCATGCTGCAAAGAGAGTGAGCACTGCTCTCCCTTATGAAAATCCAGCACAGGAGTCCTCAAATCTGTTAAGAGTAAAGGAAACCACAAAAGGATCATTCTGGCCCACATATTTGGCTGCAAGCATTTGGATAGACACCGTGGTCCAGCACCTGAGCCAGGTGTTGCTGATGCCCCTGAAGCATTGGTTAGGGCACAACCTTTGGACAAGGTGTGTTACAAGAAGTCTCTCTCCCTGCTCGTGTGTGTGATTGGACAGCTCACCTTAAAAAATCATGATAGATGATTTCTTCTAGGGAATACTGAAACAAACCCTTTCTCTGACCTGTGGGTTAGGTCTCTGCTATCAAAATGAGGAAGAAACTGATGGGTTTGAACACCATAGGAAAAAATTTTAAACTCTGTGTCTATGCATATACTTTGAGATACATAAACAGAACAACCATTTAAAACCCAGTCCTTGGAAATAATAAATATTTTCTACTTCCTTTTAACTATAGTAATTCTTCAGATGTTCTTCACATACCACTCTCTCACACAGAAAATTCATAATGATAAAACTCCAGAAAAACTTGTATTGGAGATGAGGTTTACAATTCTTAATGTTTCTCCTGTGCTGTAGCCATTCCTTCCAATTTTTATTCACTTTGCAATGAAAAAAATGAAAAAAAGCTAAAATGTTGATTGAGGGCTGATAGCTGTAAGGTGCAGTGAAAGGCTGCTGAAATTCAGGGAAGGGTTATATGAAGCCCTGTAGTAGCAGAGCCATTTACATTCTGAGAGCCTGCATGTATATGTTGTGCACATTTGTGCGTATGCAAGTTATATATAATTATTCATTTATACAGAGATGTGCACGCTCTTCAAGCTATTCTTGAAGAGGCTGTAGCAGTGTTTCCTACTTTAAGGCAGTCAGAATAAAATAACCATTAATCTTCTAGCACAGCCCAGGCAGTGACAGGATAAGCTCCCACATTATGCTGCCAAAAAGCTTCTAGGGCTGAGAAGTCCATTCCTTTCTTGTCCTCTTGGCTGAGCTTACCTATAGACATGCCAACAAGCACTAAGAGTTATAGTGTTTTCTATTACGACACCTGATTCATCAAGGTACTAAAGCACATGCTTGATTTTGAGCATGGGAAATATTTCATTATTCAGGCACATCTCACCTCCCCTAGCAGAGCAGGCACTGGATTAGTCAGAAAATGTACCTGGCAGCACTTACTATCTCATTTCACACAGAATACCAAATGGTGACAGCAAATAGTGCTTTCCTGGGCTCTGTCTGAACTGGTGGTTTGGAGCCAGCAGGCAAAGTAATGTTTTCTGCAAGTTCCATGTTCCAGATTTTTTATATATCGCTTTTAATTCAGAGCAAATTTCTGTTTCCCATATGCACAGGCAGTTCCCATTGCTTTATAAGATACTATCTTTGCAAACATGGAAGGCCAGTATTTTCCACCTCTTCAGCACCAGTGATGCTGAAGCCACACTATTAGTCTTTGATTGCAATGGCTGCATGCTCCATGTATTTCCCATATGTAGTATCAAAGCTTATGGCTGCTTAGCACAGTTCCAGGTCAAAGCCTAACAGCAAAGTACTGTAATCTTAGTGAGAAGATCATGTTAAAATGCAAGTGGAAATGGGAATGACCCTTTCTTTCAAAGTACAGAAAGCTCCTGATAAATTATTTGACTTCAAAAATGGTAAACAATTTGTAGCTTCCCCTGAAGCATATGGCTGTCAAGAGACAAGTCTCAAAAAGATTATATCAATTTATTTCTTTCGCATGACTCAGCACTGAGAAGCACTGCAATGCTCAAAATGGTTTCACAACCAACCGAGTGGCTTAGAGCCCCCACATGCTGCAGAAGACAAAAGTAAAAAAAAAAAAATAGATGAATAATAAGTGAAAATGAAATGCTTCTGTTCAGTACTTAAGGTGATCCTGTATTTGTATCAACAGAGTGCTGTTGATTTAGCATGATTAGACTGATGCATAATTTAGTTGATGGTAGCTCGGAGCCAAAAGTGCCTTGTGATTTCAGTGTGTATCAGGGTGTTGAAGTAAGGCCAACAGAAAATTCAGACACTAAGCAGTTCTGAAAGATCAAGCTATATTTGTTCTTTTTGGATGCCCAGATAGACGTTCAGTGACAATATAGTGACTGCTTTCCAAAGCTGACCTTACATGACTAAAACCATCGTGTATCTACATTAATATTAAGTCCATGTAAGGGTTCTCTGTGAGGACTTCAGATTATACTAGGAATCTTAAAAATTAAAATCCTGCAAACAGGCCAAAATAAAACCTTGATGTAAATATATAGCTATTTCATTATTCAGCTCGTTTGTTTATGGATGCTTGGACAAGAACATAAATCTAAGTAGCTGGAAATACATAGTTTTCTTCTTACTAAAATATATTCACAGAAATAGCTCTGCAAGAAGCTGAACCTGCCTGGATAAAATCTTGACTTGGGCATATGTTCAACAATAATTGAATAAGAACCAAAATCTGCACAAGAAATTAACCTTCATGAAACAAGCTATGTAAGAAGAACTTCCTCAGCTTCACACTGTGGCACAGAAATCCAGAGACTACCTCGCACTTACAAGTGTATTGACAGTTCTGATCTATGATTACCCTTAGCAATGCTTCTCTTCTGTTTTTGGAGTAGTTGCTCCTGGCAGAATTCACAGCAGTTATTTACCTTCCATAGCAGGTATTATGTATATTGGATTGTGCACTAGTGCATTGCCCTCGGAACATGATTAAACTTTTCAGTTTGATATTATAGCATTAGGTCTGATTTTCCTAAATAAAATGGAATAATTTGCTTTACTTAACACTGCAAGAAATACTTCTGTAAATGTTGGCAAAATGTATTTTTCAAACAAAGTACTTTGGGGGTCATTAGTTAATAAGATATTTTATAATTCCTAATACATAAATAAAACAGGCTATGTCTGCCATCCTGAACACAAGTAAAAATTAAGCTTATTTTTGAAGGAAGAAATATTGCATATTCAAATACATGGGTGAGAATGTTCTGTTTCACATATCACTAATAACTGTACCAAGGAAATACATATTAATTAATTTTTAAGATGCTTGAATCATAGTCTGAAGCAAATAACTGAAATTTGCCCCAGAAATTAACTCAACAGGAACAAAAACAATCCAGCAATACTTGGGGGGAAAAAATAAAATTCAGGATTGTTTTCTCCTAACGTAGCATGAAATTATTAGAACTCAGTTTTTTTAAAATGAGCCAGGAAAAATGCAGTGTACTATGTTTTTGAAGACCCATGTTCATCAGAACAATGGCCAACCAAACAAGCTGTTGCAACACCCTGAGATTCCAACAGAGTCTGTATTGACTCTTCTCTCTTTCCAAAGAGTTTTCCATTCAATATGAGTTGCCCTCCAAAGCAAATCTTTTTACAGAAAAGAAAGGCTTTTTATGAAAAATTTTCTATAGTTGTAAATTAGTGTATTCCAGTACAAAAGCATTCCACCTGTTCAGAAAGGTTTCTTACAAGCTGTTCCACCACAGAGGCATAAAACCAGTCACACAGTTGGCCACCAGGTCAGCTTGGCACCAGACAGACATTCCTCAGGCCATACTCCAGCCAGCAGATTAGATGAAGTCACTGTGATATCTAATCTTATCACCTCAATTTAGAAAATCTGAAAAGGTAATATTCTACCCAGTTCTCAAGAAACTGACAATGATATTGGTCTTCAGTTTTTAATCCCCAGGTTTTTATATAAGCATCTTCATATCACGAATACTTTGGGAAATTTTAATTTATTTAGAGGTATCCTATACGTTTTCTTATATGTCATGTGTTTCTTCCAGAGGTGATACTGACATAGAGCTACTGGATATGTGTGAATTTGTCCTGCATTCCTTGAGCAGCTTCTGAAGGCTGAGATTATTTAGCTGATGGTAGATCAGACTAAGCATGTGCAGATGTTCTTGTCTTATATGAGTAGCAGCTTTGGAGTGTTAGGTCTAAATCTACTTGTGTGAAGTATATAGAGAACACAAAAGAAAATTGCAATTTTTTTTTTATTATCTGCAGGAAAATTGATACTGATCTTGAGAAAACTCTAAGAAAAATTAGCTCATGGGAGTAATTTTTTGTTACGTACCATGTGTACTTCTGCTTACACTACTGGAGAATCCTGTGAGGAAATCAATATGCACCAACATTTAATACACAATCTGTGGAGTATTAACACTTAATTTGGGATTATTCAGTATAAACTCATCTTATGTCAACAGTAATGAATGTTTTTTTTTCATATTGTGGCAGTATTCGTTCTTTACTGTACAATGACTGTAGGCTGATTGAAAATTTCAAACTAAATACCAGTAGCCCAAAATAATGTACTCCCACTCCCAGCTTGTGCTTGAATACTCAAATTTGCAGATGTAGGAGTGAAATAAAAGACTGAAAAATGGAAAGAAAAAAAAATCTCACTGAGATTCCAGGTGTTGATATTTGACATATGTGGTGTGTCTCACCACAATGAACGCTCTTTTTTATTATTGAATGCTTCTATCATACCAATAGAAAACTTTCAAATTTAGGATTCTAGTCTTGCAAATTACTGTTCAATAATAATTCCCACAGAGTGGACCAATGAACTACTAAGCTTTTCTTAACCATGTCAGGATTGATAGATTAAATCCGGAAACATCTTGAAAAGATTCTTAAGAAAATAAAAGTTCTGAGTCTTAAAATCAAACAGCTCACTGGGGCAGGTTTCTGTACTCTGAGCTCTTGGATCAGAACTGTATCGGCAAGATATTTTGTGCGTATGACTCCATATGTCCAAATAGCTGCAACCACAAAATTTAGGCCATGTTAGTATGTTAATATTTGGCACTGTATATGTGTGCAAAATGAGTTTAAGATAATAATCTCACTTGCATAAACAAACAACTTATTTGTGAAACAATTTAACATCTGGCTTTACAGCACAAATTAATTCTGCATGTTCATTACTGCATTATTTTTATGGATAAAAAAAGGAAAGCCCACTCAAAAATGAAGCAAATTCATAGTTATATCTTAACAGTCTTATACTGTTTACTTAACACAAAAGTATCTGTGATATTTACCACTTCCATTATGTAAAATGAAAGCTACGGAGACTGAGAAAAGAAATGTTCCCCCACCTTGTATATCCAATCAAGACTGATACATGAAGAAAAGACTTAACAAGCCTAAATTTAGTCTAGTTCTTCATGCATGTGGGGCATCAGTCAAATGCTACAACCCCCCCTACTAAAAATTAACCAACAGATCTTAACATATTCTGTCTGTTATTCTCCACGGAAGATTGTAGAAATAGTGTCAAGTGGCCTTAGAAATTCAACAGACTCCATGGTCAAGCAGCAAGTTTGGTATTTGGGACTTTCTAGTCCTTCATTAATCTCCTATCCAGGCAAAAAATGTAATTCTGTCAAGAAAGAATTGGATTCAGGAAGTATAGTGAGGTTGCCATAGTTTGGTTCTCTGAATTGTTTTAATCATATTACAGAGACTAATAAGTCAATGGGAGACCCATAAAAATAACTTCCATCAGTATATCTTTTCATATTCATGAAGGATTGCACCTTTATGATTAATCCTTTCATGACAAAGAAAAAATATTAAAATGACAACTTGAAACATACTCTTAATATTTACTGATTTCTTTGACATGCCAGTATATGAGTAGAATACCAATTGTTTTGCAGAGTAGGAAAAATGGCAGACTCTTTTTGTTTCCTTCCCACTTCCATCCTTCATTTTAGGTGTAGGAAGAGTGAATGTTCAGTATATAGAGAACAAGCAAATTACAGGTTAGATTATCAATATATGTAGGTTGTCATAGCCCAGCAGAATCAAAATTTACTCCAGTTTACACTGACTAAAAAAATCTATCCTACAGGTAGGACCATCTAAACAATTTATAACTGTGGGTCAGTGGCAGAGAGGAAAATAAATAACACATGTAAAATGGATTATGAGTTTTCCAAACTTTTTTGACATGTAAAAATATAGTGAATTAAAAAGATAGATTTCTCGCTTTATTTCAGAGCATCTGTGATGTAGAACTAAAAAAAATTTGGAAACTAGGCTAGAACTACAACAGAATAAAACAGAAACACAGAACAGGGATGTGGCAGAATTGCTGATGTTGTGATAGCTCCTCCTCTGCATCCCTAATGAGAGCCTAAAAATCTATCAAGCAGGGAGCAGCTACTGTTCAAGATCCTAGTGTAACCCTGTGTAAATCTTAGTAAACCAAGGAGCTCTCCTCTTTTATAATAAACAGGACCATTTTTTCACAGGTAGGCCTAGTTTTGGGTGACAGAAGTATGAGTAATCCGAGTAGAAAAATAGGAGAGCAGTAAGGCTGAGTTCACTCAGGAAGAAGTTGTGGAAAATAAGGAGATCTAATAAAAAGGTAATGATGTTGCCATAGAAAATGCCAGACTGACAAAAAGGTAAGCATGAGTCACAATATGGCACAGAATGTTTTTATGTTTATAGTTGAAGGGATGCATTCCAGTTCTTGCAGACACACCCAGTGTAATTTTAAACTGTATTTCAGGTCTTGATTTCAGTGGTGGAAGAGACAGCCAAAAGTTCAAAGGTAGCTGCAGCAGCTACCCCAGAAGCTGATAAATACAAGTGAAGCTGACATGACAGTGATGCCAGCAGGTCCTAAATTAGCCAGTTTATAGCAAGAGCAGCTGTTTGACCACAATGTAAATATACCTACAGCACATGAAAAGGTAAACACAAAAGAACAACAGGCAACAAACAATCCCTGTCTTGTGTAAGTACAGTTTTATATTTCACTCATCTGTAGGTTTTTCATAATGGTATGTAGGAGGAAGCTTCGAAAAGGCCAAGAAAAAGATCTCTTTGGCAAACTAACTGATTAGGAAGGATTAAGGACTCAGTAGTGCAAATTCTTCCTGGAGTATAGAAGGTAAAGTTCAAGGGAATTACATCCTTGGGTTTCTCTGAGTAACAGTTCCTAAGCACATGCATTAGCATGTGTCTTCACCTTGTGCTGTCACATATGCCAGTGTCCCCAGGATAAATGGGAGAACAATAGCAAGACAAATGATCTACAGGTAGTCCATGGTTAGCACTAGGCACAAGAATCCAAAGGAGAATTTGAATTTGAATGCAAAGCCAGAACTTCAGCACCTCTCAAGACCCCCACTAAGGACTAGGCTGGTGTGATTTGCAAACTGAAGGACAGTTGGAGCACAAGCTCTCCCATGCTGTTAAATCTATTCTGAAAGTCCTCAATTCTTTTTTTTTCTCAAGATGAAAACATTTCTAAAAATCTCCGAAGTGATGACCCTTGAGTAGGCATATCTAGGGAATGGGAAGCATACATGTTCATGAATGGGAAGAACAAACCACAGAGCCTTACATATATGATAAACACACTTCTATTCAATCCTCAGAGTTGACCTAGACTTGTCTGTGTACCTTAATTCTTCAGTAGGACTGTGTATCAGATCTCTTGGAATACACTGCCTGGCTTAGTGGGATTAAAAAATAGCATTAAATCACTCAGCTAATTTTTTTCTGTTCCTAAGAAATTTTCAGTTGTACATCTCCAGGAAATATGACCAGATGTCTTGAAATAAACATAATTCACCACCATTATACAAAGAGGTCAACTTTTTTGTGTGTTTGTTACTTCATTTCCTTAAGTCTGATATGCTGAGAGAGAGTATGTCTTAAGTCTCCATTTCATAGAACAGGGATCACCATTCAATTACCAATATGTCCCTCAAATGGTTAAATAAGACCACCATAGATCTTTCTTCTATAATTATAATGCAAAGTAACTATGGTAACAATAGTTGGCAAATCTTGTCTTTTAACTAGCTTCTGTTGCACAGGTTTTTATATCTTCTTCCCCCACACATTTTCTCATTATTATAACAAGAAGATACAGGTAACTATTACAAGACACATGTCCTCAGCACTACTGAAGATCGTCCCTTCATTGAGAATAGCAACTGCATTTAACCCAAAGTCTGCTTGATACACCTTCATATTTTGTGTTCTCAAGACCCATGCAATCCTAGATTATTGCTCCCTCATACCTGTACTACATCAATTCATATTTCACCAAATACTAACACTTTCCAGAGGCATTACTGAGCTAAAGCAGCTTCAGACAGAATTAAAATAATGACATTTCTTGCACGTTTTGCATTTCCATCATAGCATTAAAACACATATAAATTTCCTTTTTTATACTGTACATAGATATTGGTACTCATACTCTATCTGAGCTATGAATAATCTATTAAGAATAATCTATATCTAAAGACTTTTCAATTTCTGTAGAGATTATAGTCATTTACTGGTATTTTGACCTGAAAGGAAGGCTGTGGTAGAAAGCCGCGTGACTCAAAGGTTTATGCTGCCCGCAAGCTGACTGCCAGTGTCTCCCCTCTTAATGTCTTTTTTCCATTCATTCACCTTTGGTTTTTGGCAGATTCTGAACAACCTGTTTATTATAATACTGGTTATGTGATCACAGTATGTCTGGCACTATTTTTTTATAGAACAAACCAGTACTTTGTTCCTCTAGCTAGTTTAAGTTGTATTGTCAAATCACCTCATTTTAATCATGAGCCAGATGTCAAACTAAGTTTAAAAACTTGGCCTGCACGTTACAAAAATTGAAGGGCAGAGTTAAAGGGTTTCTATAAGAAAAGAAGCATTGATCTCCTAATTATAATATGTAATGTTATCGTATCAGTTATGTACAAACTTATCAGTTTCATGACTATTAAAAAAGTAAAGTTTAAAAACAGATAAAAATAAAGTGAGAGATGCAGTATGCAAAGAGATATGGAAAAAAATTAGGTATGCAACTTGATCTGCAAAACTATATATTTGGGTTTTAAAAATGGCTTCAATCACAGTGATAAAATTCCAGTGGGTTAGGAAACCCACTATCTATGGGGCTAAATTCAGCTCTGATATAAATCTAGAGCAATTCAACTGTAAGCAGTGGTGCTATTCCAGATTTACACCAGCGTAATCGAGACCAGAATCAGCATCATTTATTAAACTGTAGAGGCCTTGTTCGTCTCTCAGTATGTTTATTTAAGTCTCATTAGCTACTGAGAGGGAACTGTATATCTAATGGCCTGCAATGGATAGCAGGCATGGAAGCAGGGAAGGCAAATGGATTTTCAGAGCTGAAGAAATGCAGACTGCTTCCCAGGAGAGGGACTGCTGTCCCTCTCTTATCCAATTATCTTATTTACAGAGCCATAGAACAGTAACAATGGCCACATACAGGGGGATTATGAAGTTACAATTATATCTGCATATCCAGTCCATGCATCTTGGTAAAGTGGATGAGTAAAATGTAAAAGTTCTAGCTTGTTTTGATAGGACATTGCTGGCAAATGGCATAGCCTTTTGGAAGGAGGTTGGTCTCTTCCTCTATATTTACCTGTTTTGTTCAGGCCTTTAGGCACCTGTGCTGAGGCGAGTAAGAACAAGGCCTTTTGGGAATGAAACAAGAAATATAATTTTGCACCTCTTGACAAGTGCCATACTCTTGGGTCATGCCACTATAATGCCAGATCTGAATAAAACAAATAGAAGCTGTATGATATCTTTACTAGGTACAAATACAGCTACAGAAGTAGTCTTCCTTCTATTTGGAGAGAACTCAGGGAAATGTAAAATTAATGAGCCTATGCGGCTAAAGAAAGACTCCAATTTATCATGAAAAAATGTGCATTGCAAATCCAGAGCTCCTTATTTTACATAGCAGATACAAAGAGACCTGGATTCCTGTATTTGTGAGGTAAGTCTCTGTACACTGAAAATCATTCTCTCTGGTCTTGGTGTGTAAGCACATATTTTGTAACACAACCTTTGTACTAAGTGGTGAAAATATAAAAGCCTTATAAATATATAAATTTTCTTCTTGGTCCTCAGATCATTTTACTGTCAGTCTAATTTGAATTAACAAAAAGGTTCCCAGATGCTATTACAGAGTATAATTCAGCCCTGCTCTTTCTGTTACGCCAACAAAAAAGTTCACCCCATGCTGAAATCTGGAAATCTCCAGAGACTAAATTTTTCTATAGTTGAAACTGCATTCATCATTGTAGCAAAAAGAACAAGTTCATTCTTTATTTGTTTATCACAAGCATTAGATTTATCTAGGGAATGCATTTGTCCTTTTTGCCTTAGATTACTTTCTCCCTTCTCATGCTGGTCATTCAAGAAGATTCATAGTTTATTTTATTACAAGTAATAACTTACATTTACCACAGTGAAGGCTTAAGTATATAATTCTTCTGCATATAAAATTCCTTATGCATGAAAATTACATGTACTCACAAGAGTAAAAATAAAGTCTTGCAGATCAAATTCTTTAAGAGGGACATTTTACTTTGTGTTTTTAAAAGCATCTAAAAGCAAAGCCCCAGCTTTTCTTTAAACCACTCATATTGGTAAAAACCCTCAAAACAAAGAAATCTGCATATACAGAAAGGTATTTTAAATCTTCTGTCTCACCCCCTTCAAAAATGATGTTTCTGAGCAGTTAAGGTCTTCTGATGAGAGGGAACGGAAAAGCTACATTTTTAGTTGTCTTCTAGCAAGACGCAGTGACCACGGGAGTCTTGGAAAGACCCTCTTCATTGGCCTGTTTCAGGACAACCTTTGGTGTTTTCTAAGTCCTGAGCTAGCTGGAAAAAAAATTTTAAAAACAAATTAAAAATTAAAAATTAAAAAAAAAAAAAAAAAAAAAGTAACTGGATTCAAATTCTGGAACAAGTGCAGCTCAGCTAATATGAGAGTTTGGCCAAACAAGACATATAAAGGCTTTTAAAAACACAATTCCTCTGCCAAGTGGCTTGTCAGACAAAAATCTTTTTGTAAAAACCTTCCTAGATTCAAAATCAGCATCACATTTAATCCAAGCTTCTTTTAAGATTTTTAAAAGCTGCAATGAAACATAATAATGAGAAAGATATGGATCTTTGTGCGACATATAAAAATGTCAAAGCTGATATTTTGGTTCAGAAATAACAGCATGGTATCTTAGCATAAATCTGGTGAGTCATCCACATACTAAACATTTGGAAAGTCCAGATGCTCTTGGGAAGTTTGTTTTTAATAACAAGAAAGATTTGTTTTCCTTTAAATTTTTTAGAAGAGGACATGATAATGATTCCCTTTCATCCAGATTCTGAACCTAGTTCACTCCATTGCTATTTCCTGAGGTAACTTAAAGCACCTTCTCACTATCGCTTGAGCAGGAGATGAAGTCATGCTGAAACCTTCCTCTCAGTTGGGTTTTTTTACATTCATTTTGACAAGAATTACATCAGCATTCAGACTGAAGTAGAACAACACAATTATTTTGCTGTTCTTTAAACATTATCACTGATTACTAGCAAGGAGTCATAAAGATACAATTATTCGCAGGGAATGGATCCTTTGGTGTTAACCTTCAGTACTTTCACTTCAGTAACTGGATGAATGATTTACCAAACACCTTTCATATTGCCATAAATGCAATCAGAATACTGCAAGACTTACATGTTTTTTTATTATACTTACCCAGTTCCTGGTTTGATGGTTTATTCAGTTAATATCAGCGATACATAGATTATAGATGGCGTGAAATAAGATAAACTTGTTAACCTCAGTACCTACACTGTGCTTCTGTTACATTCATCATTAATTATTTCAGCCTTCATTAATTAGTTATTCAAGAAAGAAACATAACATGCAGTATTTCGGGTGTGTGGACTCAATACAAGCAGGTAGGCAAGGCCCCAGAGGGCTGTGCTCAAGGCACTAACACAAGCAGTGTGTGGCTTCCTTGAGTGACTCCCATTCAGCTACTGCTCCACATGCCACTACATTATGTTACATGGCTTGTGTGTGCCAGGAAAATAAATAAATTTGGAAATGAAACATTTTCCAGTTGCATTTATCGTGGAAAGTTTATTGCCTTTATGGTAAACTATTTCTGGAGATATTTTCAATTGAATAGAAGTAGGCCACAAGCTATCTAGCTTAAGGAGATATACTGAGTAGTTATTCAAATGTGCTTTTCTCTCACACACAACTAAGCTTTGATTAACATTAACTTTTAAACAGATGCTTTGTAACCATAGCCTAGAGAAATACTTCAAACAGTATTTCAGGATTTACAGACATTTTTTACCATTTGAAGGACTAACAAACACACAATAAATAAAGAGTTTGTTCTAGTTCATTCTGAAAAAAATAATGCATGAGTCTTTCATACAACTTTTAGGCTCTCTCAGATTACAATTTAACTTAGCCATTTAATAAATTTATTAAGAAGCCAAGCCAACAGTTTTTAAACTAACAGTAGACAAATGCATCATGTTTATAAGCTGGGCACCACTCAGCTTTTGCATTACCAGAGTACCATTTTGGAAATTAATGCAGAAGAGATCACCATTCTTATACAGTGTCATTAGACATAACACCTTTGAATGTCAAAGATGAAAATGAAACCTTACAGAATACACTGTAAATGATACCAGTATCTCTCCAATATACTTAGGATACTTAGAGGCAATTTTCCCTGTTAAGTATGAAACACAGTAAAGGTTAAATTTGTTAGTGGCTTGAGGTGACACATTTTTCAGACGCTCTGGATGAGATGGCCCCTGAAATTCTATTTGAGGGGTCAAAGTCCTCCTTTTTTTTGCCTTATGGTAAGTAGGCAGTGACTAACCAAAGCACAAGAGGAATACAGAACTCCATTAGATGTTTCACAACTATTTGGAAAGTGCTTATGGGTTGACTTTAGGTGAATCTGATGGTGGCTGAAGCCTCTGATTAAGCAGAGGGTTTGGTAAAGCACAGTGCATTGTGAATGAAGAATAGCACTGGCAGGAACATAAGTGATCACTTGTGATTCTAGCAGAGGAACTGCAGTCATCATTTAGTCAATGGTGTTTATTATTAACTGTGAAGAATGAGCTTTAGGCAGCAGAGTGAGAAATCAGTGTGCACCCACAGTAAAAGTAAATGAAGATTTTTATCCACTCAAGATATGTTCTTATGCATTTGAGATAGATATTGATGTTTACTCTGAATAGAATAAATTATATTAAATTCACTCTGGTTTCCTATAAATAACATAGCCTCTGTGAGGTTCTATTCCTTTCCTCTATTAGGTCGACATTGCTCATAAACTAATATGCAAAATAGGGTAGATAAAATTATGAAACGGTAAAACAAGAAAAAATCTGCTACTGTCAACATAAGAAAACATGAAACAGTCTCTGGTTTTGTGACACTGTCAGCAATTTACTATTAAAAATAAGTTTTGGGAAGGTATCTTTGTTGTTCGCATCATTCCTAAACCATATGCTATTCACATGCAGTCCGCTCCAGTGCAATCCATGAGTCTTGGAGCACTCCCCAGACAACTACAGAGAGTAAAAGCAGACCAACAGTGGTGTTCCCCGCTTCCCTTGAGCCTCTGTCCTTAGAAAACATGAAAGTCAACTTGTGACTGTGCCTTGCTCTGAATCATTTTTCTTATACACGCCATTGTACTCTGAACAATTTCAGTTATGATACATTTGCTCAAAGTCAAGGTGACATTAAGCAGCAAGCTTGTTTCATAACCAATAAATCCTATTCACCATAATGTCATATTAAAATTTTGGCCATCTACCTGAGGTTCAGAGACTTATTTAAATTGAAATGAACCACCTAACAAGATATTAATCAATGGAGAATAGATATTAGGGTCTATTATAATTCATATTATTTTATCTTGTAGCAGCTTTATCACGAGAGGTATATTAACTGTAAAGGTGACACCTTCAGATATAGTCTTGTATAAAAGTTTTTCTGTTTATGTTTTCAACAAGAAGTATAAATTTATTTACAAAAAAGGTGATAGTATAACAACTTCAAAATGACTAGGCTGTCATGGTCATAAATATCCTAAAGCCATTAAAAAACCCCCACAGAAATGCAAAAATCAAAATGGTCAGCCTTAATATTTGTCAGTTATTTATTAGAAATGCAATGTGACTTGCCACTTCTGTAAACAAACACTGCACTGATAGGAGTCACAGGCTTTCCTGTGGAGTGCTATAAGTGTACCTTAAAGCAGATTGCTTCTCTAAGTTTCACCCAAAATCATGTGAGTTCCCATGCTGGCACGTGGTCCTCCCACAAAAGAACAAAGATGGATATTTATGCAAAACTTGGGGATTTCTTATGGTCTATAGTCTTGAGACTTACAAGTCTCAATCTATACCAAACACATGATCAGAATAAATATATATCAGATGCTTCTTAAGCATGTGGTTGACAGGCACCATATGAGAAGTGGGCTCACCCATGTTCTCATTAGATCTGATGGGTGCTTTTTCAACTTAGTTTCAACTGCAACAGCAGGAGAGCCTGCCCCAACAAGTGTGAGGAGCACAAATATAGCACATGTCCTTGCTGGTGCAGCCTGGTGCTAGGAAATAGTGACATGAAAATTATGTCAAAAGCAGGAGCCTGAGGTCTCTCAGTCACTGCAGTTGCTAATGAAGAACCACGAAGTAAATACTGACAGTAGGCAGCAGTAGCCTTCAGTAGACCTGTCATACCTCACACATCATACAAGTCTTGTGATTGACTCCTGTGTAGTAACATAAGCTACCCTGCCCTGTTTATTCAGCACCAAAAAAAGGTCTTCATCCCACTCCAACACTGCTGATCAGACTAGACTGTAGCTTACTTGGCCAGTTGCTGCTGTCACTGAGCAGAAGACTGAAGCACTATGCAATAGTCCAAGGATGTGTTAGTCATGAAGAAAATCATTCTCAAGGGATAGACCCATGACATGTATCCCCAAGAGCTACATCAAGCCACACAACCCAGTTCTGTTTTATCTCATGCAACTATTAAAAAGAAATTCAAACAGTCCAGTTCTCTCCTGAAACAGAAGTGTATAAGCTTGAGAAATTAATGTGCACTAAAAAATCCCAGCTGTCTTTTGTCTTCAAGACAAACAAGTATTTCAGTGACAGAAAGGACAGAGAGAAAGGGAATCCCTTTTAACTGTAATCTAAACCCCAGAAAGTCAAAATCTAAATACAAACAGCACAGAGATATCCAAATCTCTTTTGGAAGGTATCCTTCCATTTTTAGAAGAACAGATTCACTTCGCAGCCTCACAAGTGTGCCCTCCCTCACGCATAGACAGATGCCTTTCACCATAGAGGGGACATGTTGCCCAGTTCAGAATATGTCTGGACACCTGGACAGAGTGCCTGGCAGGTAGCTGTGTGGATGCCACCTTATCTGTGTCCACCCATTAAACACATTTGAGTTTTTCCATATTGTTGAAGCAGAACCAGTTTCTTCACGGATGCACCCGTGTGCCAAGAACCATGGATGAAACACTTGAAATGTGCCTTGAAATGCCAGCTTTCATTCCATCTATCAAAACATTACATATAAACAACTTCATGTGCGTTCAAGATGTATAGCTGCGGTAAGCAGAATTTTCTCAACTTGCCAGAAGCAGCTAAAAGAAATGAGAACAAAAGTGAGAAAATGCAATTGGCGTGAAAAGTCAAAGACTAGAGACCCTAGCAAAGCTACTCCTTTTCCTCCTTTGCCTTGTTTCATAAGTTCATTCAAGTATCAGAAATACACTTCCTTTCCAGGAATAATATTGTTGAGCATATTAGTGTTGAGCATGCTTTTGCCTTCAGTTTGGTTTCTGAGAATTAATGTTTCAGATATGAGGACTACACTAAAAGACGTCCATTTGTACAGGCAACTATTGCTTCTTCCCAGCTTTCAAAGAATCAACACCTGAAAATACATTTGGCTTCCTTTTGCCTTGTATCTTGAATGCTTAATCAAAGAGGCAGTTCAAGCAGCATTGAAGGAGGAGAGTTTCATGGAAGAAGTATGATGATATGACAGAGGCAGTAGGGAATAGTGGGAAAGGGAAATTTTGTAGCATTTTTGGAGAACTGAGACAGCCACAGTGAATCTCAGATACTTCCACAGTCAGCTTCAGTTCCAGCCCCACCAGTTTAGGTCAATAGAAGTCCTGTTGTTGCAACCAAACTCCCCTTGTTTCTAACCTGTCCTCTACTCTCCTTGCTCTCATGCAATCCTGATACTTGGTGAGGGAATTCCTGACCTACAGACTGTTTAAGGTCTGATTTATGTGACTGGAGTGAGCCAAGGCACACGGAGCAGGCAGGAACCACACCACGTTTCAACCTGGTATGCATTTTGAACAACCTTGGTATACTGAGGGCAAAGCACACCAAACACAACTTTTGCACTTTTACAGTTGTCTGCATGTCATATGGTTTTAAGCCCTCATCAGTAGAAAATGAGCTTAAATAAACCTTCCTGGTTTGGGATTCTTCTTTAAAGATGCCAGTGTGGGTACCACTGTCGTCCACAGGAGGTGATCTCCTCACCACAGGGAGATTCCTCAGGAGACTGTAGTAATTCTTGCCAGCATGTCCATTTTTCATTCATATACATGTTAGCACTGCATCACATACTTGCACACCTCAGACATTACTGGAATTAATAATTTTTATCTTTTTCACCATTCAGCATTAATGTAGAATGTATAGCCTCTGAAGTCCACACAGGGCTGGAAGAAAATCTTTAGCTGGATAACAAATTCCATGAGTAGCACACAAGTGGTTACAGTGCAAAGGAGGTTTCTGAAAGCCTGCCAGCAAAATATCACTGAGGCTTCTTCCTGTGCATGTGCTTAGATTTGCTTCCCACAAGGCAGTACAAGCAGTGGTGGAGTGGGCTGGAGTAAGAATGAACAACAGTGAATCACTAATCGTTGTCAATTCACTGATAATCACCAGAGCACCACTTCACAGATGACAACCTGGCATTGCTATTGATGTCTTGCTGTTGATGAGGGGATCCTTCACAGGACTGCAGGTGGCTTTACTGCAAAAATCAGGTAGCTGCAGGAAAAAAAAAAAAAAAGAAAGAAAGAAAAAAAAAAAGGCTGTTTTTTCTAGCCAAATGCAAGTCAATTATAATGAATTCACTTTGCAAAAGGAAGGAACAGTCTGTAATGTGACACATGCTGTATCCACTACTTCACAGCTCGAGATTTCTAGTTAGACAGTTCTTCTGAATTTTCTGTTATTTCTGTTTACCTTGGCTTTAAAGCATGACGAATGTACCACAATTAAGCACATTTTAACTGCCCTTTAAAAAAATTACCCTCTCTTTTAAAACCAGTTTCCTTGTATCCTAGCTTTTATCCCCTCTGCATGTAGCATAAACTACTGTCTCTGATGTCATCTACTGAACAGTGTCAGGCTGGGTCAATGCTTTAGTGAGAAACTTCCAAGAAAAATCTAAGAGCTGCAGTGACTCATTCTCTTCCCTCTGACTCAGTACTAAATTGCTCTCCCAAGATGCTCTCTTGGAGGTGTTATCTTTCAAATGAGGTATAAAACTCAGGTCCTGAACATGCAGGAATCTTTTTTAACAAGGGGAGATGTATGCTGCTTTTTGTTTTATACCACTCTAACCTGAATAGATATTCACTCAGAAAGTGGCTGGGCAGATAAGACATTGTCACTCCTACCTCAGATATTTGTTCCCAACCCCACTGGAGTGTTAGCACAGAGAGGGATTGCACAAATGGTCTTTAATCTGCTTCAGACAGAGCCAGTTTAAAAAACAAAACTAGATCGATATTAGCTATCCCAGCTGACTTTGGCTGAGTCAGATACAGAGAGCACACACAATTCCTCCCATCAAGGAAGCTGAGGGCAGGATGACCCCTCCAGAGCAGTGATAACAGTGCAGAATAGTGATGTGCAGAGCAATGTGGCTCTGGAGCCTCCTGGATGCATCCCAAAGAGGAGATTCTGCTAGTTTTGTTTGGTTGTGATAGTACATCACACCATTTATGTAATTTTTCCACAGGCAATCCATGAGTAAGGAGTTGCTTCGTCAGATAAATCATAGCTAAATAGATCTCTTCTTTGCATTCTCAGCCCATCTTCCTTTCTTCCTTACCATTTCTAATTTCTACCTTTTCATCTACAGCCCTCACAAAGTGTTTTGCTACAAGCCTAAGACTGCTTCTAGCCCAGACATAGTGAGCCAGATCACAGAACATCAAGGAGATGGAGTTTAATGAAGCTTCCATTTCATGTTCCCAGATCTTTTCTTTTGAAAAAACAAAACAAAACAAAACAAAGCAAGCAAACAAACAAACAAACCAAAACAAACAAAAAGACAAAACACCCACAACAACAAACAGACAACTAACCATTCCAAACAAACTCAACAAACTTCAAGATCTCAAAGTTATGGAAAAGTACAAACACCTCATGGTCAGCTTAGAAGTCAACTGATACCTTGAATTGGTACTAATAGGCTCAAAAAAAAACCATCCCATAAATGGAACAAACTGCTCTCAAGCCATGACAATTGGTTGTGGTGATAATGTTGACTTTTCAACCTTTGTTAGCAAAACATTATACACTGCTGGGCACAATATCTAGCACCCCCCAGGACATTTTCTGCTTGGGCAAGCATTACCATTGCTTTATCTCCTTAAAATTTTACCCAGAGCAGCAATGCAAGGGGAGAGCCTGGTTCAGTGACAAGTCCCCTTCCTCATTTGTACCTCAGGGACCAGTCAGCCTCAGCAGCTCCTCAAGAAGGCAGAAAATAGACAGCAAGCAGAGTTTGGTGAGGTAACTTTGCCATTTGCATCTCTCCCAATTCAAGCACAGTCCCTACGGATGCTGCATTTTTGCAGTGAGTAATGAAGACTGAACCGTAACACGATGATTCATTCCTTAAGTCTGCCTGCAGCTTTGAACTCTTTCATGTTATATGCATTCAACAAATTAGATGAATTATCTAAATATTATGTAATTAATCAGTAGAGTGCAGGATACCCCATCTGACACTGAGTTGAGAGCATTTAGGTGCTTGTACTTTATGGTCTTTTACAGACAACCTAAGCAAATATTCACTAGGTGAATAAAATATCTTGCCTAATTAAAACAGCTCCGATAAAACTCCATTTGTATCACATTGCATCAGCTTGATGTTAAACACGAGGCTAATGTGATGTAATGGTATCCTACAGACCATCATTGGAGCAAAGTAGTGGTAAAAAATTAGAAAAAAAATAATTAGTGGTACCCAATGCAAAGTAACAGGAATACATGCATATAAATACATCTATACTGTGTGGGTAGGCAGAGCCCTTTTCCAGCTCTGCATTAAAGCAAGCTTCTAGCTGCTTCACTGGTCTCCAAGGAGCCTGGGGAATAAGTGTTTCTCTCATCTGTCTTCCAGTTTTCCATCTAATTTTATGAATAATGGCTTTTTAGGTTTGGTGAAAAAATTTGTTTCAGACTGTTAATAAACCAAATATATTGTTTTCATTTTTGTTTGGGAATTCTCTTTTGTTTGAAAAAATATTTAAGAAAAAAATCAATTGCAAAGCAAAAAACATCTTCACACTGGAAAGGCAGTACATATAATTATTTAAATATTGAAACAAATATTTTGGACCTTTCCATCTTCTCTGAGACTATTCTGTAAAATTGACCTATCTTATAATTCTCACCAAAATTACAATCATGGTTTTTCTGTCACACACACAGAGAAAGTAATTGCTGTCCTGTACTGGTCTTTTGTGTCCTATGACTACTCAAAAAAAAAAACAAAAAAACCTTAAAGTTCATCATTATATTAGGTACAGACATCTGAGAGAGAAACAGAAAGAGAGAGGAAAAAAAAAGAAAAAAAAAAGAAAACTATGAAGGATAGAGGATTTACTCTTCACAAGGAGCAAGTGGCAGTCAGGAATTAACTGCTCCCATAACCCCCGAGCCATGTCCCACCTCCCGAGATTAGTTATTTAAATGACAGGAAGGCCTGGAAATAGAATTAAGTTTCTGAAGGGAAGCAAATTCCTTCCCAATATCTCATCCCTGTTGTTAACTAAGGGAGGCAGACATCTGCCCACGCTATCTTGTACCAATTAGCACTTATCAGAGACTTTCAAATAAGTGGCAAATAAAAACTGCAGCTGGAGACAGGGACAAGGAAAGATGACTTAACCCTGAGAACATCTGATCTGGAAACATATTTCTTTTTCTTCTCAGGCCAAAGCTAGTTCGTGTCAGAGGCACCAGAAGCAGCAATCAGTAGAGGTGTCAGAAAGGCCACAGATTCAGAACATCACTTTCCTGTGCCAAGAGGGCTGGAGAACAGGCTGCCTTCTGCAGCCAGGGGAGGTGTCAAAGCATGTGGTATGGCCACAACAGCTGAGAACAGTGAAATGGTAGAACCATTAAACCCTGTTCTCTAGAATTTCCATCCTTTCCTTGTTCCTCCTTCTACCACAGGCCCTGGTCTTTCTAGCCTTCCCATTCAAAGAAATTTACAATTTTTCCTCAAACTCAGATGCACGACCCAACTCTGGTCCAAGCCTGGGATGCACAGAAGGAGCAACGGGTGCATATTTGAGTGAAGTTTTTAGGAAGATGCATTTTCTTCACTCCTGACAGACCAAACACCAAGAAAAGGACTCAGATGACCAAATGCAAACATCAAGAGGGCAGTTATATGGTGTAACTTATCTCATCTGAAAGGAAGTAGCTAAAATAGGTCAGTTCTTTCTCTTGACTATGAAAGGAGTAGCTGACTTGATCAAAGGAGATATCTGCAGTGTGTGTGTTTACAGTTAGGTGAGATGTCCCTAATAATGGAAGACAGTAGAGTTCCATCAATTTCATTGTGAAAATCATCCACTCTTACATTCCCTTCCCATTTAAGTGACTACACGAGAATATCTAAATTTTTCTTTAATGATATTTGCCAGGTTAAAGCTTTCCACAATTTACAACTGGGAGAACAGCAGTGCAGCTGCTGGTCTAAACAAGAAACCTTGCCATCAAGCAAAATCTTCTCTGACATCTCACCACTCATAAAACCCCAGTAAATCTTGGTGCTATTATATGAAAGTAGTGTCCCTATGTAAAGGTGGAAAAGCAGATGGTAACAAGAAAGAAACAAACCAAAAAACCCACAAACCAACCAAACCAAACCAAACCAAACCAAACAAGCAAGCAAACATAAAACCCCAGAAAAGTTAACTGCCTTTTCTCCAGAAAATTACTTTGTTAGTTCTCGGGATTATGGGTTTTTTATTATTCCTTAATGTTATTTTAAATGTGAATCTAATTTCTTAGTATCATTTTCTTCGATCATTTGTGTCATCAGTCCCGCAAGAGCACAACTTGCCACATTTGAATAATACTTTTTGTTCAGTTTGATTATAATATTTTAGGTGTTGTCAAACAATACATTTTGTAGGGAAAAGAAGTGGCTGGTAGAATGCAGAAGGCAATGAAATACAAGGATTGTGCTGAAATATTATTCAAAATACGTATTCTGATCTTCCTTTGCTTCGTTTGTATTGGTAGGATGCAAGAAAGACAATCTCTCAGTAGGAACAGGCACATCTTTATGCACTAGACTGAAATGGCTTTCTTATTATGGTAATGCTTGAGGATGGACCAAGATTGGGTTCCCATTATTTGTAGAGTACTTAGCTAACAACAGCACTGAGAGTCAACAGTCCAAGTAGACAATACAAAGGAGAGGGAAAACATGCAGTATGTAAGCAGAATTAGCAGCAGTAGCAACCATCAGGTAGTTTTTCTTCTGTTTTTTCTTCTTTTTCCTTTAGTAATAGTAAGCAAAAAGAAAACATGTTGAAAAACTGTAGAGACAGAGGAGATAAGGCAGGTCAAGAAGGAGAAAATGAGGTAAGGACTGAAGCCATTACCAGGGGAAGTTTGAACCGTACGATCATTCAGCGCAGGGATGAGTGGGAGAAGATCTCAGCAAGCCTTTTCTCTTTGTTTTGCCATTGCTC
Source organism: Calypte anna (assembly GCF_003957555.1). NCBI lineage: Eukaryota > Metazoa > Chordata > Aves > Apodiformes > Trochilidae > Calypte > Calypte anna. Next base: position 92,298,032 of record NC_044244.1, read on the forward strand.
CTAGAGCATGTTGTTCCTGTCTGTAGTCCTCCACCTTCCTATCTCCATGGAAAGCTTTAGTGGGAAGGGGAGGCTAGGAAAGCACCCCCCTGGGGCCCTAATGCCCCTGAAGTTGAAGTGAGAGGTGGACTTGAACTGGATGGCACTTTAACCCTCCCAAATTTAATGAACTCATTGCTGCTTTAATAGCTTCTGAGCAGTAGGTTAAACGTGTGTTTAACTAGGTGCCTGTCTGAAAACTTTAGCAAGCATAAATTAGCATAGCCTTACTGACACTAACATGATTTATAGTCTCGAAGGAGCCTCAGGTTTGTACTTGAGTACCCAGCAACAGTCCCAAACCTCTCCGTAGAAAAAGAAAGCATCTCTGCAAGAATTTCTTTAGACAGCATGTGACAGAGAACAATTGCTTTGAACGGTAAAAGGTCTAGTTTGCATTCAGAGCTGCTAGAAGGAGTGATTAAGCAAGCATTTTTTTTCTATCTTTGATGTTTTATTGTCTCACTTTGTATGAAAGTAGTGGTTGATGGGGTTACAATGTCCTCATTGTTGTGCTGGTTTGAATTAATGAGATTTCAGATTTTATCTGACCATATGGCTCTTTTTTCCTAACTTTTGCTAACACTCTAAAAACAATAGCAATTTCTCTCCCTCCTCTTACCCTCTCATCCTACTTTTAGCACAGAGAAGAGCTGCAACATCTTTATACCTGTGTACTTATTCCAACAGATAAAAAGTAATCAAGTAATAACATTGCAGAGCAAAATTACTGCCTCAAAGAGCAGCTACTCACCTGGAGGTACAATGTGTATGGAGCTTGTACAAGCATCCTCTGGTAACATGCAGTAGCTGCCCAACATAGACCATAGAGCAATGTCTCTGGGAGGCAAACTCCATCAGACAAGGATTCCTGTCTTGATTTTTCAATCAGCATGAAGGTGTTTAACTCTGCATTAGGATAAAAACAATGAAAGAATAAGGTTTTATGGCTTTTTGGATAACCAACAATTTGTGAATTCTACTAACTGGCCTAGCAACATGTGCCAGTAAGTAATGATCCTTATTTTTCCATGGCACATAAAAAAAATAATGAGAGCAGCCCCATACATATATTATATGGCATAAAAAAACAAACAAACTGAAAAAAAAAAAACCCAGAAAAAACTACTATGGTAAATTACTAAAAAAAGACACTTTACAGACACTTTATCCATTACTGTTGGTACTATGTACAAAAAAAAAACCAAAAAAACCCCAACCAACCAAACAAAAAAAAGCAACACAAAGAGACATTGAAGATTAAAAACCTCAAACACCTAAGGAGTCAGAGGCAGAATAATGATTTCTCAGAGCAGAAAGCACAGAGGGGCTAGAGGAGCACAGAGCATGTTTTGTCCTAGAAGCCCTGGAAGTCTGTGTGCCACTCTGGAGTTTACAGGTCCCAGAGAAACTAAGAGTTGGAAGCACTCTAATCTCTGTCATTGCTATTTATTTGACAGTCACAGCAGTTTCCTATCTGTAAACTGTAGTAAGTATCTGGAAAACTCTTGACCATTGAGCCCGAGCCTATATATGAATCAGAAGAAACAGAAATTGACAGTCTCTGGTTCCTCTCTATCCTGGGAGTCACTGAGTTCCCATGCTTATGGAAAAGAGAGGTTAGAACTGAGTTATGGTGACCACTAAGCATGTCAGAGCCCACCTCGAGAATCTGCACTACCAGTTATCAGTCCAGCCCTTAGTCATCTGACACATTTATCACAGCAGACGTGAGTCCCTCTCACTTTGGAGTCCACTCAAGTTATTTCAGGGTGCTCAGTGCTACGGGTGCACACGTGCGTTTCAGTCTCACATTGTTCCAGCTTTATCTCTGGTACTTGCAGACACATTCCATATGTGAGCACAAAAGAGATCAGAGCAACCCTGCAACTGAAGCACCAAATTGAGAGTTTCACACACAGCTCAAGCACATTGCTGCTTGGAGGTCTGGGCAGTCAGCTTGCTCCTTCCATGTCAGTCACACATCACAGCTGCCTGTGCTGCTGACCCCTGCCATTTAGAACTTGCCTTATCTCTCTTCTGTGAGCTTGGGCAGTCACTGCAGGGTCTTAGCCAAGAGTAGTGCTGGAGAAAAGGCATTCATGCTAATAGGAAATATATGCAGGAAGAAGTGAAATCCTTTTACGAAACCTTCATCATTAAACATGGTGACATTTCACAGCCTGTAACACAACAGATGCATAAGCTGTAGGTCAGTAGCCTACAGCACTGTTGGAAAGTTCAATCAGATCACTCGATGGCTTTGCAAAACACTTCCCTATTGATTTGCTAAAAAAAAAAGAATTTCATTTCAACACATAACCTGTTAACCTTGCAACATTTTCAGCCATGCTGAGCATTTGTATATATATATATGTGTGTGTGTATAGTACATATTAATGAGTATATATATATATTATTTCTTTCTTCCTATATTTAAAATAAACAGTTCATATGTGCTTGAATTTCATAAATGACATTTTTGCATATTTTCATGAAAATCTCTGCAATCAGGGCTCCTGAATCATACAAAACTTACAGTCAGGGAGCTGAAATTGGTCAATCAATACTCACTCCACTGCATAGGCAATGTAGTTCTATTTTCTTGTTCTGTTTTTCATTATTTGAAATTTTTACAGCCCACATTTGCCAAAAGCAACCATACCCACAGAGTTTGAAATTAGAGGGGGAACTTCTATTGAAGACTGTCATTACTTTTATCTGATTGGGATAAAGAGTGGAAACTTCTTATCTCTATATATCAACGTTCTCAAAGTACAGTAGACTGATGATATTATACAGCCACAGCAAGCTAGCAAGTTGCAATAGAGAATGAGACTGACAGTTTGTAACAGTCCAAAATGTTTTGCTTCATTAGAGGATCCTTGACTACTCAGTCATGAGTAATATAAGTTGAAGAATCAGTTTGTCCATTGGCTCATCGCTTTTTTTTAGGTGTCGATTAAGGGGAAAATGGATTTCAGTGACCTAAAACATTATAAGAGTGTTCTCAGCTATCACTTTGCTAAAAGCAAAGTGAAAACAATTATCTCCCAGACTGTTGAGGTGCAGTGTGATTACAGTTCAGACAGTTCCATGACATTATCATTAAGGGCGCCTCTTGATGTATTAGGGCTTGTTCTTTCACATGTGAAGTGATCAACGCCAGTGAAGTGGCAATCCTTGATCTTCCCTACCCACCACATCCACCTTGCCTAGCAGAGTAGTAGGCTTCTCTGTACCACAGATGAGAACCTGGAAAGCAGTTTCTCATTATTTCCTTTACTACAGAAAAATTCTAGGACCATCTGGTTAAACCTTTCTTGATGCCTGTGCATGAAGTCTAGTCGGAAAGGTGCCTAGATGGTCATAAAATTCTAAAAACTCCTTTACTGGGAACTTTCAGTGTCCCAGGGAACACTATATATGATGGTCATTTAGTCCCAGTAAGGCCTAGGAAACAGCTTGTTGCCAAAGCCATGTTTGATTTGCAGACATCATTGCAAACCTACAAAGCCAGAAAAGATCACTCAGTTCATGCAGGAAAAAAAACTTGTTTTAGAGAAGGACTTAGTCTGGATAAAGTCTAGGTGAGTTTGTAACCCTCCACATCCACCATCTTCCTTAATGCTTGACTTATCTTTTGACTTGATTAGAAATGGATACATCATCACTTTTTAGCTTCCAGACTGACTATTTCGGATTACAATTTTGATTTGTAGACATTGAGGCAAAAGGTATACTAATCATCTTGTATTTTGAAATGTGTGCTTTAGCAGAACCACAGTTTTGTTGACTGATTTCAATATTTTCATCACTCATGAAAATAAGGTTTCAAAAATTTAACTTCATGTACCTGGATTTCTTCAGCAAACATCAAGTGGCCCAAAATCCAAGCTTATTTTGTGTAAACTGCAGTAGACTGAAGATCTCTTTCATATACCCCATATGTGTTTCAAAATCCAGCAGATGACCTTGACAGTTTTAGACACCCATCCTTGGCTGTAAGTCCCACAAGTGCTATAGGCAAAAACAGATTCTAAGAGCATCAGTAGAGAATTGTTTTCGCCTTGGAAGAACTGAAGAGGATGAGTCAGATTGTAGACATTCATGGTCAACCTTGAATCATTCCTCATGAAAACATTTCAACTAATGCTACTTAATCTTCAGGTGATACAAGAAAATTCCTTAGTCATTCAATGGAGGTTAAATTACTTGGGTTTTTTTATATGTACTTTAGTTTTATTAATTGAACAAGACCTCAAAAGGTAGCAAACTCCTAGTTGTTCTGTATCAGCACAGATGTTGAAATCCTGGGATGTCAATAACTGTAACATCAAAGATATTGCATCCCACATCTATAGAAAAGGATAATCACACTGATCTCTTGTTAAATGCTTTAATGACAACTTCATATAAGTATTAGTTAATACATTTTTAGAAATACACTAACTGTATAACTGGTAACTATGTTAAAAAAAACAAGTCATTGTTTTTGTTAAACCACCTTAGTGAAAATGTTGAAAAAACACATTTTATTAATATTATTATAAGAAATCCATAATTTGACTGCAAAAATAATTGCTATAGTGATGCCATACATCTCAAATAGTACAGGCCTATTTCAATCATCCAGTAATGTCACCATACTTTTAAAACTGAAGCATTAGTAGCATGAGCAAGAGTTCGAATGCATCTTAGACCTTCAGCCTTGATTTAATCTGACTCCCTACTGACATTGAATAGAAACATGTAAATCTTATTAGGCTTACAGTGTTTTCCTTCAATCATGAATTTAATAAAGCAGGTTGTTTTCTTTCAGTGTGCCAAAACGTGTAAAGTTGCAAAAGCAAAGAAGCTCTCTAAACTACATTATACTACCCCAAGACTGGAACTTGAGGGATCATTTGCAAAACCCTGAACCCGTTGTGAAGCTGACTTTTTGGAAGGGAAATATTTCTGTGTTGACAATAAAGCCCTGTTATTATAACTTGAAAGACAAGAAAATATATTAACACTGCAAAGTTAGTTTAAGATTAGACTGTAGTCTAACCTATACAATTGTGTGTGCCATTAGGAGAACAGACATACAGATGTTCTGTAGCTATCTGTGGTGCATGAAATAGAAGAGATTGTGCATTCAGTGCTCCTAATTCACTCCAGTATAGTGTGGGATGGGTTTTCTTTTTTCTCTTGGCCTCTAATATCCACCTCTCCATAACTCAGTAGGCCTTATGCAGATGCATGAAGACGCTGGCTCCACTGGAGCTGCAAGTTCCCATAGAAACCCAAATCCAACCTTCCTACAAGCACAGCAGTGAGGAGACAGAGAAATTAAATCTAATAGTTTTCCCCATTAACTTCAACAGATGGAGAGTTGTGTCTGCAATCACTATACCAGGTGACAGAAGGCACTGATATCTTTCTACTGCTTGCTCTGCTCCTATGAAAGCTTATTCACTGGGTCTCTTAACTGGAACTATAGAGGTTAAAGTTAACACAGAAGTCCTTAAAATTAATTATTAGAAGGCTTGTTTAATCCTCAAGTACAACCTCATAAGCACCACTGAAATAGGAGAAAGTGTGTGTCCTAGAGGAGAGATGGATCCTTAGCTAAAATACTGCTTTTATTTTCTGGATTAGCAGAGAGACACAAGGAACAAATCTCTCAAAGTTTATGACCTCAGAAGTAATGCCCTAGTCAGATAGATTTACCATTTAAACTTCAGACCCATTTGTATGGATTTAGTTGAAGTTGTATCAAGTCTGACACATAGTGCCCTGCCACTTTTCTTCATTGCTAGTTGTTGGAACCACTGTGGATCTAAGCAAGTCCTATAGTATCTATAAATACCATAAGATTCTTCCATATTCCAGGCTCTATAAAAAGAAGTGTGGTCAGCAGGTTGAGGGAGAGGATTCTGGACCTCCACTCTCCTCTGATGAGACCCCACTTGGGGTACTGTGTTCAGTTCTGGAGCCCCCAACATAAGAAGGAGATAGAGCTCTTGGAGCAAGTCTAGCAGAAGCCCATGAAAATGGTCAGAGGGCTGGAAAAGCTCTCCTACAAAAACAGTCTGAGAGAGGCGTTGCTCATCCTGGAAGAGAGAAGGCTCCCGCGACACCTTATTGTGGCTTTTCACAATTTAAAAGGGGCTTTAACAAAGATGGGAACAAACATTTTAGTAGGTCCTGCAGTGACAGGACAACAGGTAATGGTTTTAAACTGAGAGTAGATTCAGACTACATGAGGAAGATATTTTTTACAGTGAGGGTGGTGAAACATTGGAACAGATGGCCCAGAGAGGTGGTAGAGCATCCATCCCTGGAAACAGTCAAGGTCAGGTTGGACAGGTCTATGAGAGGCCTGATTTAGCTGAAGATGCCCATGCTCCTTGCAGGGAGAGTTGTACTCGATGGCCTTCAAAGGTCTCGTCCGACACCAAGCCTTCTGTGACTCTATGACTTCCAAATCATGACTTGCTTCTTCTGCCATATGCTAAATCCCATATTCTTTGGACAGTCACATGTAAGTCTCTAATAAAGTACCTATCTAACCTTTGGCAAGACCAGCTAAAGAAGATATGGGCCAAATATCAGAGAAGGTGTACAGTCTGCAAAGTCAGAGTAGAACCTCTCCCATATTAAAGCTCTTTGACCAATAAATGTTTTCATTCTCACAGATGGAAACATGGCAAATAGGAAATGAGGAGCCAAGAAACAGAATTCAGCTTAAACTTCTGAATTTTTCCTATCAAATATCTTGGAAGATCTCTTCATTAGCAAACATAAGTGAGAATAGCCCAGCTATTAGCAAAGCATTTCATAAAAAGCCCTACAGTCTTAAGTGAGAAGACAGATTTTTGAGTGATGAAGAGCTTCAATTCAATAGAGTACGTTAGACACATTTAAAATGACTGCATATATTGCATTTGAATATGATTCATGAAACCTTGCAGGCACTTAATTGTATATGAAAATATGATTCCACTATTAAAATGCAGGTACATGCTTTTGAAGATCAGGAAAGTTACTGTTATTTTTAATAGCATTTTCAGTAAGGGGAAGAGGTGCACATGGCAGAAGCTATCTGTAAGTGTTGGTGAGATCTGATGAAAAATCAAGGCAATTTTTTAAATGTCAAAGCATTTTTACGATTTTCATTTTGGAAAGGCCAAAATCTTTTCTTTATATGCGTTTGCAATAAATAAAAAAATTCTCACAGTAGGTTAAAATAAGGAAGAAAGGGCTAGGTCTTCAAGAGGATTATATTGTATTTCAGATTAAACCTTTTTTTTTTTTTTTTTTTTTTTGACTGGTATGAAAATGAAGCATACTGGGATTTCCTTTTTCATTTTGCAGAAATCATGTCTTCTCATACAAATTTGTTATCATTTGAATCAGCCTAATTTTCTCAGTGTTTAGTATTCAATTGCTGTGTTTATTTATGACAGTAAATCATCTCACAGCATTGGCATTACAAGACAGTAAATGAGTAGTAAATTCAGTATCTTTGAGCGTCTAAAGATTTAAGGAGCTATATATTCTGCTCTCTTTCCTATGGGCTACTGGTATTTATTTATTATTTACTATTTTATAACATAAATGACAAATAATTAGCTCCGATATTTCTTCAGACTCTTGCTCTTTCTAAAACGATATGTTTTCATTTTCACGGTGTGCTAAGCCTGTTGCAATCATCCAGAAATAGTTGAATGTTCTTCTAAGATACTTACAATCTAACAGTCAAGAAGACAGAGAGAAGGGGAAAACAAATGCTGTTTTAAAAAGAATTGACATATTAAAATTGAAAATGTGTGTGTTGTCAGTGATCAGGTACCACCAAACACAAAGATAGCAAAGAATTCTAAGTAATACATAGGCAAAACTGTCCTCAGGTTACAGAAAAAAAAAAAATCTCATTTGTTTTTCTTCTGCAAGGATTATGTGAGCTGTGCTGCTAGAGAGCTACAGAAGCACTCAGGCCCACAGCTCCTCTGGCACAATCCAGTTTGACAGACCGAGGTAAAAAAGAGTAGCCAGAATCTTAAATGGGAGATGTGACTGGGAACACAAGCAGATTCAATGCCTCAGTGATTTGCACTGGTACTGTAAGCACCTACGCACACACAAAGCATCTAAGTCTAAGGCCAGATCCAACTGGAGCAGCCATGTGCATGCCATCAGTCACCACACCATCTTATTCCCAAGGCATTTCACAAACTGTGCCCATCAGATCTGTGTGGGTAGTCCATGTGGAGGAGGTTCTTTTTCTTCCTAGTTATTGGTATGGCAACAGTTAGTTACATCTTGGTCGCATTCAGAAAATGATCGAAATTTTTTGGCTGGATCACAAACAGCCAAAAAATATGAGAAATGTTAAAAAGTGTTTTTATCAGACTGTTTTTAATTGGATAATAGCCTACTGCATTACGGCAGGAAAATATGTTTTTGTTTTGGTTTGGTTTTTTCTTCCTCAATGTATTTAACTACTTGTAGAATAGTGTCGCCCCTGTGACAGAAAAAGAAATGTCAGACATGTACTGCCTTTAGAGCTCTTTAGATCTTTGATGGATGAGGTTTACTTAACATAGACAGATTCTTTCTAAGGTTTACAGAAGAAAAAAAGTTAAATAGATTCTGCCCTTTGAACTTTGGAACCTCTTGACATGGAAAAGAGCATCCAAGTAAAGTAAAATCTGAGCTTCAGTTTCCTCCCTTCCCCTAGGAGTGCTGATGAATTGAGGCAGATCAAAGAGTTCCTGTGGTATAGGAGACTGAGCACTTCTGGTAGGCCATGAGTAACACAAAAATCCTCACAGAATCATAGCAAATACATGGTTTAGTGCTAAGGCCTGAAAAAGAATTGTGTCATGCATCTCATTTCCTGCAGATTCCATCTTTCTTCAAGTTCAAGCAGTGTCTGGGGCAGCAGATTGAAACACATGACTGTCATCAACTGTGACAAAACTGAATAAAAAAATCCACAAACTCTATGGAGGGGTGGGTTCAGGTATCATGTAGGTGTGGAGAGCCAGCTATGGTAATTATTGCCCAGATATACCACTGATAGCCACTGTGCTGTAAATTGCAAAGCTTATGTGAGGTTTCCTTCCCTTGTCCGTCAGGGAGATGAGTTTACGTACTTCCATAATACTTTGGGAAAGCTGCCTGTTTGCCAGTGATTGCATCCTGAATCTTGAGATACAGATATCCAAGATACATGAGCATGTATGTGTCTTAAAACATTTAATCTTAATCCCACAAGCTGTTCCCAAAGTCCTTTCTTAAGATCATGTTCTATCTGTAAGGGACCATCTTGCTCTCTGATTCATTCTGCTAAACACATGTTGGCTAATCACACTGTTGGCTTTTATGATACAAATAAATAGCCTAGCTATTTATGCCTAATAGCAGTCTTTTTAGATGATACTGTAAACTGTACCAGCAATGAATCTGGAAAGAATGAGGAAAATATCACACATCTTTTTCAGTGAAAATTCTTGTTCTGAAAAAAGCTGTTTATAGCATACTTCTTCTTAACTGTATGGCCTCCAGAAATAAAGACAGATTTATTTTCTTTTCAATAACATCCAGTATTTCACCTCACTGGGTATATTCCAGGCTTCCCGATACTGTTACTAGCATTAATTTTGTGCTGAAAGAGGTATTTGTTAGAGGTTATTTCCTGGAGACAATAGTGTTGAACTGATAACACAACACCCAAAATCATAAATAATAACAATAATACAATCAGTGTAATTCCCAAGCTTGTCTGACTGATCTTCTCAAAATATGCAAATTATATCTAGATTCTCAAGACATCGCAGACTAAAACTCAAGTAGAAAATAACTTCATATTTCAGGGAACCAGGCAGTGAAGTCTAGGTGGGAGCAATCAGGAGAGTTAAAAATCTATGTTTAGAGAATAATTTTATTCTTACAGAATGCTTCATCATCTCTAGTCATAATAATAATGTAACTGGTCATCTGCAATGTTCTTCAGGTATTGTTTAAATAGTATTTGTTGAGTAGATAATTTTTTATAGGAGAGGACAGAGAGGGTGGTTGTGAAGGTCTAATGGCGAGGAAAATAATCTATTTACTGAATTGAATGGATATCAAAGAGAGCTGATTCCTTAAAGAGGATTTTTTTTTTAGATTATTAGAGTCTTGATTAAACATTCTAATGCATATGATTTCATGTGATAAGAAAAAGCAATCCAAAGCAAGAGCACTGACTACAAAGATGATATTTTTGTGGAAATGTAAAATTTTGGCTTTACATCCTCCTCATGGAAAAACTGTCCCCAGTTCTCCTGGATTTAGTGACAGACCTATGGGAGTTTTCTGAAGTGATTAAAAAAAAAAGAGTTTCTGAAGTACTTGTGTGTGTAACCCAGACAGAGGAAAATCTAGAACAGCTTCACATATGTAATGTTGCTCACATATGTAATGTAAGGGTACTCTGAGGAGTTCTACATCTACTTATGACATTTTCTCCTGAGCTGTTTGCATAAAGCTTGGGAGATTAGATAGGTAACTATAACTGATATACATATATTCATAAAGTATTTCTCCCTTATTCCAAATAAAAATCTACACTTACTGCTCTCTTGTAGACCTGCTTGGGAAATAAAATTTTGTTCCACAGAAAATTAGTTTCTACCTCAAAGCAGAATGAAAAATTAGAGTATCAAAAAAGTAGGACAAAAAACTATGAGAACTTTAGAAATAAAATTGTCAAAATAAAAAATATCATACCTGTGACTGGAACAAAAGTTTCTTTTTTTGATTTATTTGCTTTTGTTGGGTTTGTTTGTTGTTGGTTTTTTTAAATTCATATAACTATTTTTAACTGAATAGTATTTTTGTTTTAAACTTTAACCTTGAAATCTAGGGAGCTTTGTTTTGATTAACCCAATTTTAAAGTAAAAAAATATGCATTGAAACTGACATCAATCCATGGAAAGTTCTTATTGCAGCAAAACCACATTTTCCAAGAGGAAAAATTTTCATCTAAATATATTTGAACCTGCTTTACTCACTTGCCAGGAAATATGAAGCTGTCTATAGCCAGCATCTTGCTAAATTCTTTCCAACATAAAAGTTATTATAGTTTTGCAGTTGAAATATGTAAAATGTTCTGCTGATGAAGAAAACTTGGCCACCAAACAGAACACTGTGCATTATAGCACCAATACAAAAAAATCAGCTAGCACACTTCATGGCTATCACATGTTCAATTACCCTGGCGAATTCTAAGCACAGGTCAAATGCAAATAAACCCAGGAGTTTAAATTTCTTTTCCTTTAAACATTCCACATGTAGAATTTTTCTGTTTACTTCACCTCAGTCAACTGGGTTCAATATGGTGGAATGATTAATCCCCTGAAGTGTTCTGAAAATATTTCAGTCTAGGTATAGCTTTACTTGTTTGTGAATGTTGATATAATTTCTAACAAAGGTATAAGAAAAAAGGTGATTTAAATCTAGTTGTCAGATTCAAATATAAAATTTCACATTAAAAATGAGTTAAAAGACTATAAAAAAAGCAGAATTTAGGTAACACACTGAAGAAATTATTATTGGTGCTACAATATGCAATGCTTTGTGAACAAGATTTTTATACAGTCTTATTTGCAGTAATTCTCTGGGCACTTCTAATTAAGCAGAAGCTGATGGTTTGGGATAGCTCAGTGTTCAATAACCTCACTGAGAAATTTTACAGGTATTAGTTTTCCATTAGGTGATGAAGATCTATTTTCAAAAAAAAGATCTCTTTCAATCCTGAAATTAGTCACTTCAAAATTATAAACAGCACCATTCTTACATTTTTAAAGTCTTGTTGCTTCATTTGTACTTTTGAACCATCTAGCTGATCGACCAATGATGGCACAAAGGAGCTATTTTTTTAAAAATAGGCTATTGAATATTTTAAATTCAGAATTAAATATTCCAGCAATTACTTAGGTACACTGAAACCTGTTAGTCTTCTCGGAATCAAAGTTCATAATTCCACTATTACATAGAAACATGTATATATCTTCATTTTCACATTTGCACATTTACAAACAATTCTGACAATATGAATTCTATATCCAGCACCCGTGAGGAAAGTGTAGAGGAGTAGAGGAAAGAAACACATATTTCAAAACCAAACCCTGACATTTCTGGATACAAGCACAAGTGTCTTCTACAATAAAAAGAAAAAAAAACAACAAAAAAAACCCCTGCTTTTATGCCACATTTCATGTTAACATACAAAGTGAAACAAGGGCACTTCTCATAGTCCTTTAACATGTTTCCTGCAATCAAAGCATAATTATAAAGATAAAACCAACATACTGCAATTTCTCACTCCGAACCAACTCTTCCCACACAGAAATCTCAATTCTCTGTCTTGTATGAAGTCATTAGATGAACCTTTGCAACGTGAATACAAGGGGTGATCTTTGTTAAACAGCAATAACAAGTACAGACCTTTAATAGACCTTTAATTTCAATTATGTGGAGAAAACCATAGAAACAGAGGCATGAAGCAGCATTAGCCTAAATGATATCAAGGTCAGTTAGTACCAAAAGCATTCGACTGTACTAAGAGCAGATTCTTTGTTGCCTTGCACTGCTTTAGTGCGATGGGACACGAGGCCAGGGACATGACCTTTGAGCAAGCTGGAGTATCATATAATTACTGCTCTGTGTAAGTCCACTGCTTGTCTCCTCCCAGCTATTTCACAAGCTTGTCTGACAAAGGAGGTACTTTCAAATTTAATATAATTTTAAAATTTTGTGCTGTACCTTACATAGAAGTTGATTAACTCAGTTTGACCAACTCACGTTTACGCTGCCTATTTTGTAGGTACCAAGCTATCACCTACCTGCCAACCAGCCTCCTTTTTAGGGATCACACATTTCCAGTTGGATTATAAAATAGATTGCAGTTTCTAAATAATTGTTATTTTAATAATAGATATATGTATATAAATAATAGTAGAAAAGGAAACCTTAAATTGCTCAGACCTTGTTATCTCTGAGTAGCAAACTGGATGTAGCAAGATAGAGTTCACCCACAACAGACAGAAATAAAAAAAAGTCTACGCCAAACCACAAACAAATAATTCCAAAATATTAAAGAGAAATGTTTAGTAGTTAACAAATCAGAAAGATAAAATTAAATTAAACCTGTGCCGCTTCCAGAAAAAGTCTTTGAAATGTCTTCTTAAATGTTTATATCTTACTAATATCCAAAGACACTAAAGAGAAAGGAAAATATATAACACAATGTAAGATTATTATTAAGAATCAGTCAGTGAATTCAGATAAGGAATATTTTATCTAACAGCAATGGTAGAGGAGTTAATAAGGTATTTGTAGTTCAGGTCTCATCATTACTTCATCTTGGTTATTAAGAAAGCTCATCTAGACCCCTTGGGTTCCTAGCTTACCAAGGAACTCACATTTGTAACAACTGGCTCCTTGTTACATTACTAAATACCCTCAAAAGACATTCTATTATTTCATGCGTCCAAGAAGAAAAAATTTTGACCCAGTCAGACTAAACGAATGCTATATACAAGTTTTTTTGGCGAGCTGTAGGTGAAATCAACCGTATTAAGACAGGCAGGAGGTGGAAGGAAGCGAGAGGTGCTTGAAGGAATCAATCTCTTCTGCTAGCATCCATCATTTGCCTCTTCCTCTTATTGGCTAATCGTAGCCTTGAGCTGGTTTAGAACCTCTTGCCTATTTTCTGTAGGTGGTGACTGAAAGCCTTTCACAGACATTAAAAAGAAAATGTGAATCTTAAGTGATTTCACAGTTACTCACTGCTTTGCTGAGCCACAGTAATGTCCTTCTTATGAGATCTGAATTGGGTCACCTCGCTCTTTGCCACATTCTCCAAAAGAAAAGCATAGCACATAGTGCCTGGACTACCCATACCAGTGCATTACTCACGAATGCTAGAGGCAGTACTGCCAACCTCAAACATTTAAAATGTGTGAATCACTTCTCTCTGCACAAATAACTATATTTTATTTTTAATTATATATTTTCATGCTTTTAGCTCTCAGTTTCTGAGCCTTCAGGGTGAAACTTTGCCTTGTTTTCAAGATTCTCTTTGAAAAGAGAAGGTTAGGAAGTTATTCTTTTTCCTGTTGTAAGAAAAGTTGAAAATCCCAGTCATTAGTCTCAAGAATTACACTTCTAAGAAAAAAAATCCAAAGTCACTCAGACCTGTGATAAAATATTTACACTTTCCATTGCTTTTATAGTATGAAAATAATTAGAGGCTGGTGTATTTTCTTACATATTCCTTAGCTTCATTACCCCTGTGAGCTCAGATAGAGCTAGGAATAGAAGTAGCAGCCCTCTCTGCCCCCATATTTCTTCTTAGTGTACTTAGAAGGTATGCAGAGTATCAGTAAAACATCAGTCAGTTAAGTGTAATGACTGATGTTTCTAAACTCCAACATACTACAGAACTTTTCCCAAACTGTTCATGTTTGAAGTACAGTATGTGTTTTAAAACAAAACAAAATACCCACACACACCCCCAGAAAAAAATGTAACCAACCCCTTTAAATGTTTTCAGATGAAGAATCCACATTGGTGAAAGCATCCCAGTGCTTTTAGCTACATTGTTGGAATCATATCTCAAGGTCCCTTGCAACTCCTAACACTGTGTGATTGTCACACTGAGAGTTCATCTTCAATGTACATCATTCCACATAAACAAAGCCACTACAGAGAGAGAGAGATCAAAGTAATCTCCAGGATCATTTGAATAATTTCTCCTGCTTTTGGTAGTCTTTAAAGACAACATGGTTCTGATACATGTTATCTTTAATTTGAATTTCAAGGGAAGTTTTCAGCAACAAAATTAAGACAACAATAGCTCTTCTGTTAAGAGTACATACACACAAAAAAGCCTCTAAATTGCAGGTTTTATTTTGCCCAAAGAGTTGTTTGCATGAGTGGTTAATCTATCAACCAGTTTACACATGAAATTGTAACTGAATTTATTTTGCACTGAAAGCACATTTAGAAGGACATGGTGAAATTCATTTGCATAGCTCTCCATAATTAATTTATTCATTTCTAAGATGGAAGCCATGAAATATTTTAACAAATGTAACTGCATTAGTCTCCTTTAGTTTGGGTATAAACCATTCTTCACATTGGGAAAGAAAAGAAAGATCACACCTGATATTTTTAGTGTTGAATGACATGACATGTATTAGCAGAGCACCTCTACTGCACTGTTAAAACATATGTTTAAGCCAGCATTAACCTACTACCTAGCTTAGATGCCAGTAGTCACCTCAGTAGAGTGACATGAAGTTCAATATGGGCCTCCTGATAAGGTAATTAGATTATTGAGAGCTCTGAGCTTCCAAAATAGGTTTTAAAAGAATTGGAGTAAATACCTGATGAGGCAAATAGAAGAAAACCCACTCTGTGAGACCATATAGAACAAGAGAACAGAAGATGTTTTGGATCAGATGTAATAAGAAGAAACTCAGTTGCAAACTCAGGTTTGCTTAATCTCAGCAGGCAAACCAGTTGGAAGGAGGAGGATCTCCACAATCAAGGAAGAGGAGAAATGGTCAACATGCCATCAATACTGTCTGCTGTTTCCCCAATGAAAGTAAAATGTACAGAAGTTGTTGTAAGGTTCTGAGGCAAACCCCATACTACAGTGGGTAAATTGCAGGACTAGATAGGACCCCTGTTAGTCAGTTCAAAGCTTTTGAGGACACTTAAGTATTACTAGTGTTCCAGTGAAGAAATAGGTGATTCATATCATAGGAGAGGACTCAATTAATATACAAGGAATAATTGCACTTCTGTTTTGTTGCATTATTTTATATATAGCTGTCAGAGAGTGAGTGAAGAAGGGGTTTCTTCAGTGAGTTTTGAAATTAGGCATGAACCTGGAGGCCTCTACATAGAGCCACATCTAAGGAATTTAAAACTTTGTCTTAATTCAGATATAGATATTGTGTGTCTTTAACAGCCATACATCTAGTTAATCATGGAAACTCTTCACAGGCAGAGCAATATATTATATGTAGCTGTACCAACACAGGACAAAATTCTGTTTGTATTACATGTACCATTGTAATGCTAATTATAAATAAATATGATTCTCATCCAAAGCTAGAGTAAATTTCAAGCCATGTTTTGATGATAAGGCTATCACAAATGACAGTGCATGAATGATTAGCACACGTTAGTCCTCCTCTAAAATTGAATATGGTTTGATCAATAGGGAAATTTCTATTGCTGAGACAGTACGTGTGTATAAATATATAATAAATAAATAAATAAATTAAAGCCTTTTTGTGTTAGTCTATAATATAAACAGTCATGTTCAAAACTCCACACTGAAAATAACCATCTTAAACTAAGAGAATTCACAACCTAAGAGCACACACACTTCACAGCTAAATTCAGAATAGACTGAAGCTCAAAAGATCTAAGCTCACGCCCTCTGCCACTGATTTTTTTAAATACTAACATCACTCTTACCTTTTTTTAGTAGTATAAGTAGCACATAAATATAAACATCTGATCAATGAGAAATTTCCTCACCGAAAAAAATCTATCAGTGCAAGCCAGGAGATGTAGATTATTTTTTTTTTTCCTAAGGAAATGGGTGCATCCAGAATGCTTGTACACTGCACATATTCTCAGTCACCAGGGTGACCTATGATTGAAGTGGCCACATATGACAGTCAGCATGGTTCTCAGTTAGCTCTGGAATCTGGGAGCTGTGAAGGAGGTGTACAAACTGCATCTACTATCCTCACTTCATGTCCAGGTCCTGCTCAATCCAGACAGACCTCGGGCACCCAGGCACATCAGGATTCCAGAAAGTACAAAAGTGCTTGTTAAGTGGTGCTAGATAACTTACCAGACCCTGCAATGGTACTAAACACTGCTGGGCCTATGTTTTGGTCAGGAGATTATTCTGCCACCTTTAACTCAATAACTACTATAAAATACAGTGCTGTTAAACACTAAATTATGGGCCATACTAAACCTTGTGTTCATTCTTGGAAAATACCGAACTCCACCACTCTCATTTCAAAGTGAAAAATGGAGCCTCGGATAGAACCAGGTAGATGTCTCATCTGTTTCACTTCGTTCATTGATGTTAAGAAAAAGTGTTCCTATACTTTCATTTGTTTGGAAGTATCTGATAAACATGGTGTTTGAATCAGTTTCTTCCCTTGCCAAAGAAGAGACTTTAAACAAACAAAAATGAAGAAACATTGAACATTTTCAGTGCATTCCTCAATGCCAGAATAATACTTTTCACTGTATCTCTCCTTATTCCAAAATTACATGTACCAATGGTTTTAATTCTTACTTTAATGCAGGGAATTTCAGTGCAACTCCAGTGGAATTAAAAATAAATTAATAAATTTACATGTTCGTGTCTGGTAAAAAGAACAGTAACTTGCTGCTTTTCTTCTATTATGGCACCCTTATTTATATCATGCAATTTTTTATTGACGCAGTTCTATTTTAAAATATAAGAAACATGAAATTCTTATAAAACATTAAAGATACAGGTCTTGATTATCATGTAATATACCTAGAGAAAGGAAAAACGTGGCATATGATCACTTTTTCATTCCTCAAGGAGAAAAAATAAGCCAGTCTAAGCCAGTCTAAGGATATCAGCCTTAGCCTCTCTGGTTTAACATGATTTGCAAACAAATATCAGGAAATACAACAAAACACATGTAATATGACACATAAATTAGCTTTGCAATCACAGCAATAACACAAATAATAGCAGAAGTGTCTTCCATTTTTCTTTTGCTTAAATGGAGCTGAATTTCAAGTTCAAGATCATAAATATAGAATCTTACAATCACAAAAACACAGAATAATTCCAGTTGGAAGGGATCTCAGGAAGTCTATAAACCAAACCTGTACTTGAGACAGATTTAACCCTGGTCAGACTCAGGGCCTAATCCAGTCAGATATTAGAAATCTCTGAGGATGGAGACTTTACAACTTATGAGCAACTCACTGGTTAACTGTCCTCATGGTGAAAAAACATTTAGAGCATCTGCTGCTTGACCAGCCTAATTGTAAAAAACTACTTTGCTAATAGAAAACCTTCTTGATTTAATTTGTCACCACTCTTTCTTGTCCTCCCACCATGCACCACCATGAAAAACCTGGTTCTGTCCCCTTGATATCTTGTAGGGTGAAAGGCAGCTTTTAGGTCTTAAGTTCTTAAGGTCTTAAGAACAGGTCCATTGTTCTTAAGTATGGAAAAGGATGGTAAATGTAGGAAATAAAACAAACATGATTTGGTTGAACCAGTGGCCATCTTCCCCTGTAGTTACAGTTTCAGTTGAAAAAATGTTAGGATAGACTAAAACGTTGACCACTTAACGTCCAATCACTCACCATCAACCCAGACCAATAATAACCTATTTCTTTAATATAATTAATTATTAACTTATTAATTAATTATTAAGATAATAATATTTCTTTATTCCTTTGGACTCCTTCTTTCAGGATGAGTTGAGATTCCCTTTTAGTATAGTTTCAATGAAATCAGCTACTAACTGTTCTTGAAGAACTTGTGTTTAAGGGTTGTAGACATTTAAGGGTTGTTGATCACCCAAAAAAGAAAAAAAAAAAAAAAAAAGCACCACCCTGAACCCAAAATAAGAGTCAGGGTGCATATGCCTGTCTATTCCATAGACAATGCTGTTGATGTTGATAAAAGAAATAAACAAGGAAGTGAAGATAAAAATAAGAGGAAGAGAGTGTTGGGTAAGAATGAGACAAGTATTGAACTACTGTGTTTATACATAGGCCGTATGGTGCGGACATAAACAGTGTGAGCTTACTTTACCAGCATTATGCAGTGTGCAACCTCCCTTTCAGAAAACATCTGTCTGCTAGATGTTTTTCTTGTTCTTAATACTGCAGATTCTACAGACATGAAACCTGTATGCCTTTTTATATATCAGAGTGAGATTCAGTAAACAAGCTTTCCTAAACTATGTCAATTTTCCCAGTTTCCAAAAAAAAAAAAAAAGCCAACAAAATTCACATATGTGTGTGTGTATATATATATATATATATATTTGCTGAACTTAAAAGTGTAGTGTCTACTAAAAGCATAGATTTTTTCAGGAAAAAAATTACAATTAATATATTCATTTCCTGACTTTATGCTTGCCATGGACTACAGCTGAAGGGACACATTAAGAATTTTATTTAGTATTACTATACCTATAGTTTTGAAAATCCATGCCCAGCTTTTTGGCAGCCTATCTTTGATCTCTAGACTTTTGTTGATAATTTGTTTCAATGGCTTCTGAAGACCCAAGGAATGCAGAATACTTTCAGGAGGAAATTACCTGGCATCCTCAATGTAGCAAGTGCTTGATTTAATTCCACCATCTAATACATCATTTTGTCATTAGCCCATCCTCTAAAACTCATTTTAGCAGTATGCATATTGATACTATGTAAAATTAATGCATCAATATTAAAATGTTGTGGGTTGTTCGGTGGGTTGGGGTTTTTTGTTGTTTTGTTTGTTTATTTGTTTCCTTAGGAGCAATACCGACTCCTGTAAGTTTTTCCTTTTAAAATTACATCTGCATATATCAGCCTGTTTCTATTTCAGTCATGGAATGTTATGTCAGTTTGCACAATGTAATGCCCTGTTGAAAAAATGCCCTTTTTGGATGGTCTGAGAAAGGTCTTATCCTCCATTTAGTGTCCTTGTCCCTAGTAAGAAAAAGAGGACAGTTATAGCAAAATACCATGTTAATACTGTCTCTCTACAGACAGGTTGAATAGATGCCTTCATCTCAAGTCTGGTAACCGTACAATTGAACAGCTGAGGAGCAAGTCAGCATTTTCCGTATTAGCAAGCAAATTTTGAGGCTCTAGTGAGGACTTGTAGAGTCCAAACCCCCATAAATCAAAGCTAGTGTAGAAGTAAAGTTCTGCTAAACAGGTTCAATCCTTACACACCCAGATCACTTCTGCTTAGCCTTCTGAGAACAACCAATGAAGTTATCGGTGAGTACAAAGGCTGTAAGAACAACCTGTGAATACTATTAGGTTTTACACAACAACGTCTGTGACATTTTGTCCTGTTGCCTCACTTCCATTTCAGCTCCTGCCCCATTGGTTTCTAAATCAACTGCACATTGTTTGAGGGATTACTATATCATCTGTTTCCAGGAAACTTTCTGAATTTTGCATTACTTTTTACTCCTGCAATATACCGAGCAGGGAGCCATAGCTGAGTAACTCCTTCCTCCTTACAGGATATTGTCTTAACCACCAAACTGCCTGCAAGGGACTTTTGCCAGAAACCTTAGGTTCCTCAATACTTTAAGGACCCTGTTCAGGTCATTAAAATCTATTTCTATTTTATTTACTCTATTCTGTTCTAAAGTTTGCACACTTTGTTATAGAGACCAGTTTATGCTCTGTGATTTCTACTGTAAGACCTTCCATCAGCTTTTCCCCCTCAAAGATGCAGAGCCAAATCTCATTAATCCCCCAGTGAAATTACAATGAGGTGTAAACATTATAGAATTTTCAGCATATAGAACTTTACTTATTACTAGTTCAGCAGTTCCTTTCCGTTTTAGACAAAACTCAGTAGCTGTTCACCATACCAGGGACTGTTTTTGAAGTCCCTGTCCTACACATCAGCTTCTGGGTCTGCCCCTAGAAACAACCCCTCACAAAACATTCAGAGCTGACAACATAAATCCATTTACACTAACAGATTTTTTGTGCTTACAGCCTGTAACCATGTAACCAAAAAACTGTTTTCAGTTTCCAACCACAAGTCCTCTTTTATATTTTTAGCTTTTTTTATAAGACAGGAAAGGTGTGGTCAAAACTGATCAAACGGCATTTTGCAGAAAAAAGTTCACACATCTGCAAAATAAATTCTCAGTCAAAGCACGTTTTCAATGTTTTCTCTAGCATCAGTGCTCAAGACCAGAATAACAATTAAAGCTCCTGGATTCTTAGTAAGTTGATTTGGTTTTGGTTTTATTTTTGCTTATGAGCATTTGATGTGGTCTTATTTTCATCATGTTCCTCACATGCCTATATTCAGATCCCTCTCCCCTCTTCCATTCTGTCCTAGAGAGGCCTTAACCCTCTGTGTAGAGATCATAGATATCATTACAATTAAGAAATTACAGTATCTTTAATATGACTTCTTGTAGGCGAAGCCATACTGAACCTCAAGAGGCTACTCAAGCCCACAGTTCTCTATTATATCAAGTCTCATTTCTGTCTTCATAGCTTTTATTATGATATGGAAATCATGTGCTCCCCCCATTTATATATACCAATTAGACAGAGTTTATGCCAGTCAAACATAAATGTTATAAATATATTTTTTCATAATCTCTTGACTCTAACATTTCTTTCTGACCCTTCTTTTTTTTCTGCCAAATCTAAATAAAATTATATGAACTCTTTAGCAAAGCACACACTAATAAAAAGTCCTATTGCCATCACAAGACATGGTTTAGGGTGCATTTATAAGAGTAGGAAAATATACAAATAATTAATAAAATAATACAGGAAAATTTCTCCTAGCTACAGCTTCTGAATTACTCTCTGCTGTATTTGTTTTCACCAAATCCATCTTTATTTTATTTGGCAGTATGAAGCGCTGTATCCATCTTAACCAATCAGTTTTTTATTGTTGAAATGTAGTAGTCAAGCTGACTTTCTGCAATAATTTCCACAACTGTCTGCTGTCAGGGTGTCACAATTCACATGTAGGTATAGAAGAATTGTTTAATTTGCTATTACAACTGAAAAAAAAGCCAACCAAAAAAAAAAAACCCAACCTACCAACATTTTTTTCCACACAGTTGAAAAGAAACTAGAACTGCATCAATACTGAAACTCTCTTCTCACGCTAATTTCTGCCCTGTCATTGCACATACAGAAGCTGCTGTCTGACATTTCAAGAAAGCATGAGAAGAAGAAAAGCTGGGATGCTGAGTCTGCATGTTACAGGCAGTCAGAGATGATTAGCTCACCACAAAACATTCCACTTAAGAAACAGATGAAAGTTATCTCCCAGAAGTGTTACAAAATTAAAAGAGGGAAAAAAAAAAAAAAAAAAAAAGGCATAATTAGTGAACCCAGAGCCCAAGGCTAACATACAAACAAACTAGACATAAATGGATGACAGATAAACTCCAGCTCTCACACTGCTTTCCCTCTCCCACTCTTAGACACACACTAAAGAACAGAAGGGGTGGTGGTGGTATTCAGAGTGTGAGCTGTACAGGTTATTTAGTCCAGTGGAAAGACTGACTCAACAACTAGTTTCAGATTTTGGAATCAATTCTGGATGCCTAGATTTCTCTACCTCTTACAAAGGTTAATTCATTTATTGCTCATTTTTCCTGGCACTGAAGATCTAGTTTTTGCTCAGCCTGTCCTCTTCCTTTCACTTCTTTTTCTCAGATATGTTGACTGACACTTATTTTTAGTCAAATGTGAGGCCCCTCTTAGCTCTGATTAACAGATTTGGTGCCATTGCTGGGTCTTAACACACAATCTGGAGCTGAGGGCAGGGGGAACCCCCTGACAGGAAGGGATCTTCATGTGCTTCCTGGAACCACATCTGGCACAGCTCAGCCCCGTGCAGCAGCAAGTACACCCAGTTACCTCTGACCTGAGCCTGCCACTGGCATGAAATTTCAGAAATCATTTTACAGCTCCTCATTGCATCTCCGATTGTTATGTGTGGCATAAAAGATACAATGGAAAAACTTACTTATGGAAAATTATGAAATAACTGCCTCCCTCCGTAGCCAATCCTTACTGTGATAAACAAAATGAGCTGGAGATAGTAACTCACCTTTACTCTTTGTTTAAGATATTAATATTCCATATGCTTTATCTTCTTTTGAAACAGCATTTATGACTTGCTTGTGATTCACTGTGAACCTATGCCAGTTTGCATCAGAACGGCTGTGCTGACTTCAGGGATGTTTTTCCAGTGTGCAGCTGTGCTTAGATTTACTGTATTTAAATTATGTTGATGCTTACCTGTTCTTTGGAGATAGATATAAGCAGATTATTGCATGAACTCTGCTTGCAAAACAAATATATTCACAGTGATAATCTAGGTCAACAATTTTAACCCAGCTAATTTCTGCACGAAGATCATAACATCAGATTGAACTACAGTATCTCTATGAAAGAAAAAATAGTCTGTAAGGGTTGAAAAGAGAATTCACTGTCTCCTTTAATAAATTACCCTAATAGTCCATCAAGCTAACTTTTTGTATGCCTTCAGCTCAGAGCTCTCTATTTTGGACACATCTCGTTTTGCTTTCTTGAGTTATTTTATTTTACATTTGTTTTGAGGATCATCAGCACCAGGGTAAGGGGAAAGGCTACCAGATCCAGTCCAACAGAGCAGTCCAGCAGAGTGCAGAAGGCCAATGATGGCCACAGCAAACTGCGTGCCATCTGAAAGGAGGATGGCACAGAGAGTGGCTATGGTTCTATAATCTAGATGTTTCCTGGTAATTTGAGATAGCATGAGATTCAACAATCTTCCATTTTGCAAGCAAATCATATCTGCCACAACCTTTCACAGATAAGAGGTGTTTATATGTGGTATGATGGTACTGGACCATAGGTGTCTCTGGTGCTGTAGATGGCCCTAGAATAAACCAAAACTACTGTATGCAGGTAGTGGAAGCAAGAGCTCTGAGCAGGTGGCTGTGAGAAGGTATAAGACAGAGTTACCTTTTAACATGCTTTAAATTGTTGTCTTGTAGAAGGTATTTGTGGTACAGTTGCATACTCCTACGTGTTCTATGTGGTAGTCAGGACCACTTAAATCTAGGCTGATGTAGCAACATGCCAACCTAATCACTAAGCCACATCCACCGCTTCTTCAATTGCTGACTTTGCACATATCTTGAGCTTTCCATTCCCATGAAGTCACAGGGAACTGATGTCACTGACAAGTGAAAAAGTGCTGATTTAATTCACTCTCATGATTTTATGAGATTTGATGAGGAAGTAAGATAGAGGCAGCCCTTCCCCTTTCTGCCATACCCCAAGTGAAATATTCTTCAGTCATGTTCCCAGTGACTTGTTAGTTTTGCAGTTGTGCAATCCATCTACATCCATCCACAAGCCAGCAACAGCCAAAGCATCCAGCTTACCCTGTTGTAATGACCTCAAGGAAGGATATGACCCTGATTTGGGAATCTAAGCACACAAGCAGGACATAACTGATCTTCACAATATCTCAAAATTTTACTTCTAAACTTGTTCCTTCTCAGTCGTCTTTCTACCTCTCCCAAAACTCTGAGACCAATACAAAATAAAGAATAATTTATTGAAAATAGGAAACCAAACTAAAATACTCAACACAAAAGTTTTTTTTTCATTTTAGTCAACAGAACATTTCACTATAAAGCAAATAGAATAGAAACAACTATAATAAAATGGCAGATAAAAGAAATTTTAAATGTTGATGTCCCTAATGTTTACTCTTCGCAGCCTAGCGCATTGATGAAACCTAACATTACATTTATGCAGATTATTACACTATGACTTAATAAATCAAAAGTATTCTTTAAGATGACTGGAGTCAGAAACCTGATATAAAAAACCCCACAGCTTTTAGGCATCATTCACAGTACTTAAGTACACCCATATTGTTTAATACACATTGATAAAGTCTTATCATACATCACTAAGTAAAGTTGCTATGAACTCCTGACTTCAACACTATCTGTAAAACTCCACTTTGTTTAAAACCTAGAGGAAGCAGCATGCAGTGTAAACAAAGATAATGTTTGAGTATCAATATTTAATGAAAATATAAAACCTGCCAGCCCACGTCTCAGATCAATGTATTTTTTTCCAGCTAAAAAGGAGTTGCTCTTCAGGTTCTGAGTAGCGAGTTTCAGATCTCAGTCTTGTTCATTTTGGCTTCATGAACAGGTGGGAAAAAAAAGTGTTTCTAAGTTCTCTTCCACCACTAGAATAAGGATAAGGGATAATATAATTGGTACTGCCCAGTGACTTTAAATATTATTAGTGCATAATATTACAAAAGAGTATGCCACTAAAAAATTAGATAGCTGAAGAGGTAGAAATTCTGGTGGAGTTAAAAAAAAAAATCTAATAGAACTGGAAAACATCAAGTGGCCCTTTGTTTCTCTGCACTAAGCTTTGTCTTCTTTCTTCATTTCTTTTATCCTTATGCCTTTTTCAACTTTTATGTTCTTTAATGTTTGGAAGCCTCCCAGTCATTGTCAGCCAAGCATCTTTCTTTGCTTTCCAGTTCTATTTAAAACCCACTACATCACCTTTGCACCTTTGTTAACCTACTGAGTTTTGTTCCTGCCTTCGTCTTCCCCTGTAGCTGAATCTTTTTCATGTTGTGTTGTCCAAAGCTGACCTTTAAGAGATCTTAATGCTTGGACCCATATTCAATTAAATTTTTTTTCTTTTTTTTTTCCTTTTTTTTTTTTCATGGAAAATCAAACCAGTCATTCAACCTTCCATGGTGTTTGGGAGTTTCTTGTGGAAGCATTTAGCTACTCACAGCATCTTCCTGAGATATGCTGCTGTATTAATAAAGGAGGAAGACAAATTGACTGGTGCATACTATTATTTCATCCAGACCAGCTGGTGACCTTTTCCCCCACTTCTTCTCCATTGTTTTCCAACAAGTCCATCTCAGGGTGAGCAAACTGACAGCAGCTCCCCTACGGTCAAACCAAAGCCTTTACACGGGATATAAAAGAATGGTCTTTTTACCTTCCACACCCTTTTCTATTTTCTAGAACCATATAAGAGAGAGCAAGATCTCCTTCTTTCTCCTCTTCCTTCCTCCACCCCATATTAAGTGTTTTCACAACACTGCTAATACCTACAATACATTGCCAGGAATGAAATACTGCTTTATTATCCCACAAAGCATGCTTGGAACTTTTCTGGTTTTAATCATTCTACTAAATCTAGTCAGAACACAAAATTACACAAAATAAGTGAAACAATGACACCATATAAGGTGGTGGGAACTCAACAACAAAGCTTAAAGAAAAAAATAAGACCAAAAAAAACCCAAATCCACAAATCTACAGTAATTTGAACTTGGCAGTAATACAAAAGGTCAATGACAAATAATTTCTGTGTAGACTAAATCTCCCTTTTTAGGAAAGTTATCCCAAAACTTGAAAGAGAAATGCCAGTTGAAATACACTGAGTCTCCCTCAAGAGTCTCACTTAACAAGCAAGAATGTAGTCCAATCAAGTCTTTAAAGTTTACACTCTGATAATTTTATAACTAAATATAGTTTGATATTCATACAAATAACTTGAAGGAAATTAAATCTTAAAACAACATCGATAAATATTTGAACATTTTAAAAATAGGAAATATTCAGTAAAGGCAAGACAAAACCAAAGCAAATACAGCAAAGCAGACAGTCAAGGTGTTACCAAAATATCCAAGAGCTTTCATCAAGCTTTCTGCCCTTATCATTCTGTGTTCAGGTATATTTTAATGTCATGAAAGGTACAATAATAGGCACTGTGAAGTTTTCCAGTTGTGCTTTATATCAGCCTTTTTTTCCAATCTTTGACTCTCAGAAGAAAGACATTTTCTATTCAGCAGTACAATGCATATTGAAAAACTTATGTGATTTACAGTGCAAAGCACCATATGTGACCATTCACAAGATCCAAATCTGATTTATTTCACAGAAGTTGAGTTTGATCCACTGAGCACAAATAAAGTTTTCATATAGTCACCTACAGCTTAATATTTTGAAAATGTGTTCCAATCCATCTGAAGTCCTAAAGACTATCTTGATGTAGTCTGGTTTATTATCTAGCTTGAGGTTAGGAAGAAAAGTTGATTTGATAGCTTTTAACTTAGAAAAAAGAAATTAATATATAATCAGGTTTTGTCCTTATATAACAGAATATTTGTGTTACATCATGGATAGCAGTTCTCAAATAGCAGCCCCCTACCACAGCTATGACTACAATCAGATTCCTCAAGGCCCACCACATGACACCTCTTCCATTACTGAAGAACATCCTGTACTTTTCACCATCATCCCAGCTCTTAGGGAGTAGATAAAATGTATTTCTACACTTCCAGGCTGCAAAAGTAGCTCACAGAGCACAGCCAACTTAATGGAAGCAGGGCAGGCACTCTGGGAGAACACTTCAGCAAAAAATTAATTAATAAGCCTCTAAACCACAGCAGCACCCAAAATCTTGACTGATTCATCTCCTCCAAAATCTGTAAAGTTGGGAGCCATAGAATGGACAGACCACAGATGGCCTCTACCATTTTAAGCATCATTATTTAGGGCTGCTTTAAATAAATAACAAGGTTGAAAATGCTGGCAACCTATTTTACCCCAAGGCTCTAAATGATGCCAGCACCTGAGGAGCAAACCAACTGTTAGCAGCACTGGGACAGGTTTGCAGCATTTTCTTGTGCTGGTGAGAGCTAGATCTCTAGAAATGTTTGACCCATCTCCCACAAGCAACTTCTGCTGCCAAAATGAAGAATTAATGGAGCCTGCAGTCTTTTCCTTTAGATTAGACTGCGTCTTCTCTCAGCTTTATTTTGGTCTTGAATAAAATGACTGTCAATCTATTTATATCAGCAGCATGGAAACAACTAAATAGTAATTACAGACTGGAATACTTAAAAAAAAAAAAAAAAAAAAAAAAGCTACAACCCAAAACTACCTCCCCCCGAAAAACACAACAAAACAAAGAACTTATCCTCTTCTCATGACAGGAACAGAAGAAAGTCGTTCCCATTTCTGGAAAACACAGGATGAGGAAAGCATGACAGCATTCATGAGAAGAACAGATGAGTAGAAAAACTGGAACAGTCTCCAATCAGGAGGAACTCTGGTCATCAGCTTGGTAGAAGGGTCACAATGGATGTTCAGGGACCCACTGGAGCTGCTGGCACTCTGGATATGGCCTCACCTAGGTGAACACTGTGTTTGCACACAATGACTTTTATTTCTCATCTTTCATCAGAAGAGGCTGCAAGAGCCCAGGCCAGAATATTCTATTGGTTGATCTCCAGACTTTTACCAGGAAGTGGCAAGATGAAATCCCCTAGAAAAGGAAAACAGACTTGTCTGCCCCATTGCCAGGTGAGAGATGGTAGCCATTAGGTTATCAATTAAAGCGGATTTTTCTAGCATCAAAGTCAGAGCTGAATACAAGAAGTGGGTTAGCTGAACACTTTGGAAGTCAATGCCAAATTTGTGCATTTCAATGACTCTTTTAACCCTGTGAATATGTCAGTGCCTCTGAGGGCCCACAGGTTAGTCCTACATCCACCTGGAGAATTCTACTATCTCGACCGAGATATCAATTAATGCCAAGTTGGAAGTTCCATATTTTGAAGTTAATTGCCTATATTTGCAGCCTACAAATGGCACCCCAGCATGTGTTTACTTTCCATATTCCACAGGAAGAGTGTGAGCCTGTGGGGAGGAAATGCAGGTCTTCCAGGATCAAGCTAAACTTCACTAGAGTACAGCTTAGGTACATACAGTGTAAATGGCTACCAGGTCATGGCTGGAGGTTGGTATGAGGGTCAATGAACTATCAGTGAAGGCACATAGAGGCATACGTTTTTCTGGATTTCAGCTCAGGTAATATAAATAAAGGGTTGTAGTTAAAGCAATTATTGCATAAGATGCTCATTACTGCAAGCCCATTTCAAGTCTGTCACACTGCATATTGTTCACATAATCTGCATAAACTGTTACCAGTATCATTAGCAGGTAGCAAAGAAAACTGATTATTGACAGTCAACTTACATTGACTGTGCAAGACCTTAAGTGCCAGCAAAGCCAAGAGCTCAAATTAAGGCTGCAAACCTTTCACAGGGGTGACTGCCCTAGATCACAGGCAGGAGGGTGTGTTCAATCTGACATTCTAAAATCCACTTAAAAGGGGTTCTGACTTCAAATGCTGAAGCTCAGGGTATTTTTAAGCATGATCAATAATGAGATTGCCACAGAATTTCTAAGCAGAAGAAATTAAACAGTCACTCAATCAATACTAAGATGTCTGATTAAAACATGTTTACATAAGAAAACCTGTATATTGACTAATTTTAAAAGAAATTTGCCTTTCCAGCAAAGGCCACCAGTAGACTAAATGCATATGTGAAAGTCAAGGTGGATGGGTGCTGGTCCTACCCATTTTGTCAGCTACAAAATCCTGTGCAGAATGGCCAACAAGGTTTCACGCTGCCCTTACCTAACCTAGAAATTCCATTTAAGTCAGGTTTCATTTTCTTTGCACTTCTGTATTCTCCTTATTCAGTGGTTTCAGCTATTGTGTTCATTCTGCCTCAAAGTTGTAAACAAGGAGTATGTTCTCTCTCTCCAATCTGTTCTTTCAATCAAACCTTCATTTGGGACTTCTGACTCAATTTTCTTTTTCAGAATCCAAATTTTAGGCTTTTTTTCCCACCAGTACACATATGTCACAGACATTCAACTTTGAGCTGCACTGATCTAGAAGTATAAAAGTTCTATTACATTGATGGACTAAACATTGAGGAAAAATGCACTGATCAGTAGCACTCATTTTATCAGTGTGACAAAACTCTTATAATTTTGTCAGTGTAGGTTCCATTTTACACATTACACTACTTTTTTACAGAATTTCATGTACAAAAGAACATTAGATTTGTTTTACCATTATATGACTGCAGTCTTGATGTATTGACCTTGACTCCCTAAAGGCTTTGTTCACGTTTAAATGTTTATATATTTGAATTGTGGTAGTTTACCTAACTTTCTGTAAACCATCTCCTGAGGCACTTAAACTGCTGACATACTTCTTGGAGGTAGTTCACAGACAGAAGAAGACATAAAAAAGCAGGTCCTCGGCAGAGAAGATATGCAAAGGACATAACATGCACTGACCATCGTTGCAACACCTGATAAAGCACACAGTTCTGGACACTCTCATGAAACTGAAAAGATTCAGGACTCCCATGTTGAGACCACCACCATCTGGACAGAATCCAAGAGCTACTTTTCAGTTTGAGAACGGAGACCAACTACCTAATATTTCTCCTAAGAGCCAAATCCACAATCCGGCTATGTTTGCGTAGGATGCAACTCCAACTACCACCATAATTTACGCACAACTTTTCGCCAAAAAACCCACACAATAATTATGAGCAACTGCACTTCTGCATGACCTTTACAAGCACACAGCTTCATTTACTTAAAGGAGAAAACACAGATAGTCAGAGGCTATAAGTAGCAGATCTAAATACAGAACTTCTAAGCCCATTCATCTTGAAAGCCCTGAGGGCCTAGCAGTCAGCAAGAAGACAGGAATATTTCCTCTTCCTTCAGACTGCTCTTGCAGACAATTTTTCCTTAAGTAGGCTGTCAAAAATGAAAAAGTAAATGTATTTACTTCATCTCCTTCTGTTCTAAACCTTCCAGTCAGCCTGTCAGACAAGACCCATCAGATGATCGTAAAACCCTGTTGGAAAAATCTGTTGCTCAAGTGATCTGTACAGTTCTACTTCAGTTCATAGAAATTCTATTACTAAAAACTAAACAAATTTCTACAGATAATTCCACTGGAATTCTGTCTCACTAAAAAAGCGAAACACCATGAAAACACAAAGTAGGACTATACAACCATTACACACAGAACAGATTTTAAGTCTACAGGCAATACTAGCATAAATCTGAGATCCCTTAAGAATTTCATAAGCCTGATGATAGGGGAAGAAGCAGCATATGAGGTACAGTGACAGTGCTCACAAAGGAGCACTGCTTATCCAATTTCACTGCTGTATTGTACCTGGTAGATGAACTGCCAATCAACCTTTCTTTCTTGAAAAATTTTAGAAAAGGTAAAAGAAGACACAGCTTTCTAGCAGTAATGAAGAATGTGCAGATGCGAGCTTCTTGCTCTCTCTCTGGGAAACTGATCTTAGTATTGCTATGAAATAACAACAGTGAAGAATAATTTTGAAAATGGCAAGTAACAGAGCACACAATGTAGCTTACTTAATTTTGTAATACTCATATCTAGATGAATAAGAATATATAACTTCAGAATCAGCTGTAAAAAAAAGCATATTTGCAAATGCAAATTTATTCTATTCAAGAATTGCTGATGAAGAACTCAGGATGAGCCATATTATCCTCCAGATTAAAAATACAATGCTTTATCCTTCCATACTATCAATAAAAAAGTCCCATTTTATGAAGTTTTTTGTGAAGTTATTTTTAGCACATTGTGGTAAGAAATATTTTTCATTGTCACTGAACTGTTGTTTCCATGGAAATTTTCTCACTAAACTATTTTATTTGCCCTTACACAGAAAAACAATTCTTTTAATGTTTAAGTTATATAGTTACAATCAATTCAGAAAGCTCACTGAATTCCTTAGACAGGGAAGGAGAGAAGGAAGGAAAGAAGGGAGGAAGGATGGGAAGGAAGGGAAGGAAGGAAAAGAAGGAGAAAGGAAGGATGGAAGGATGCCTTGTGCTTCTGAATACAACTGGTAAAGCTCCAACACACTTCTCCAAAGCTCAAATTAATAATAATAATAATAATAATAATAATAATAATAATAATAATAATAAAATTAGAAAGTACAGATGTCACTGTAACTAAGCAGTCTTCTTTTTTTTCTAAAGCAATACTTGGAGAATAAATTAGTTGGAATTTAAAAAGCAAGCAAGTAGGCAGTGGAGGGAAGAAAACATTGAACCAAGTAACCAACAGGATCCTGAGATTCAAGAAAATGCACAAGTTAAGAGTGAAGCCTTAAAGACAGGAAGGTTACAAAACTAGTATAAGGTATATGACTCAGGCCTTTACATCCATGTTTGAACCTTTTTCTCCACCTGGTTTTGCTTACTGACACTATAAAATCCTGCAAGTTGATAAGTTCTTAGAATATGTTTCAAGTACATGTCACGCCTTGGAGTGCTGTCGAGCAAAGAATGTTGGTACTGTTCAACAGCCTCAGCAAAGGGTTAGGATTTGTTTCTCACAGTTCTTCCAAAACCTGGGAGGAAAAAACTCACTTACCAACCTTACCAGTCCTTACCAGAACTATCTGGTAAGCATCCTATACACTGTTGTGCACCAGCCTGAAAAAGGGGACGAGTTTGTTCCTTACCAGCTGTGCAATCCTGCATGAAAGATCCGTGTATATACAACAGTGTCCCCCCTCCTATGCACTGACCAATCAGATTGTGACTTGTGCAAGGGTGGAGACTTTTGGCTGGCAAGATTTTTAATTCCTTTAAAACAAAGAAATGTCACACAGAGGAAACAATTGTATCAAGCCAGGGATACATAAAATGTTACAGGATATACTTCCACATGTCACTGGCTGCAAGTTCTTGCTGCCTTAATGCGCATCACTAGTTCAGTTGTACTCTCCGTGTTTCCTTTTAACCTGAAACCTCTTAGAACTTTCACAATTCGGAAAAATGATGGAGAAAGTATGGATTAATTTTTTTTCAAATTAGCAAGGAAATGAAACACGATATTAAAGCACCAAATATAATCTATCAAAAAAACAAGTAACTGGAAAAGTGTTATTTAAATCAGAAGTAGTATTTCACAGGCAAGTAGCTGTCTTAAACTGTATATAATAAAAGTGCTTAAGTCTCATAAGTGAGACTTCTTTTTTTTTTTTCTTCTTCTCTATTTTAAACATATGATGAAGAGTGACCAAGACATTGTTTCTGTGGTAATTATGAAGTGTGCTGATTAGTTAAGCATGTAATAATGAGGTTATGAATTCCCAGTGTGCTGATAGAAATTTAGGTGTCTGAAAAAAACACTCCAGATATGTGGTTATGCCTTTTCCCTTCAGTTTCTTTCTTCATTTATTTCTTTTTCCTGTGATAACTGAACATATGGAGATTAATTTAAGTGTGGGAGTGACAGTGTAGATGTCTAATTAATTGCCCTAGAAAATAAAAAATGTTTCTGCCTTACTCATAGGGGCCATTTGGCTGAAGTAGTGCCTTATATTATCAAAATCTGGATGTAATATGGAGTATTTGATGTAAAATCTGAGTAAGAGGTAGAAAAACTGAGTTAAGAACCTATCTGAGCCATTCCTCAGGATTTCAGGCTGGAGTAGGTATCCTGTGCTGTCACATAAGTTTGTTGGATACTGCTTGTGAGGCTACTGAAGAGCTACAAAAATGAATAGGTACAAGTAAAAGAGTCATGAATTTTTAAAGCAATTAAACAGCATGGTCAACTGGACATGCAAGTGTTTTTTCTTTCTCACCTTTAGCAGAGGACATTCTCAGAAGAGTTAAAGCTAAAAACAGAATGTTGTTTGTTCCCCTCCTATGCCTCAGATATATATTGGATTTCTAAGACTTCAGGCTTCATGCTTTGCTAATCTTGGCCTTATTTTTACCTGCCATCAGTTTCCTCCTAGCATAAACAATCTGAAGGATAATTTTTAGTAAAGCATTTTCTGAAAGAACTTCAGTGTCATATTTCCTGCATTATGTTTTGGGTTTGGTTTTTTTTTTTTTTCTTAAAAAGTGCTGATGAACACTGTCATTACACTGTGAGTGAGTCCCCTCTTCTAAGGGGAATTTGCTCAAAGGACTTTAAAGCTGTTATGTGAGAGAAAGGTGTTTCATGAATAAAGCAGCTAAAGCAGCAACAAGGCAGGGCAGAGTGTCTCTGAAAAACACCTTCAAAATATGGAGCAGTCTCTGTCAGATAGAGTGTAATGCTGATGTCAAAAGTCAGTTGTGCCATAGCATTTCTGACCAATGTACAAGTGATGCCTGTTTACAAATTTGATGTCTGCACGACTGACAGAAATCTTGAGAGGCAACATGACTTAGTAGTGAAAGACCACATACATTAGTGGCAAAAGAGCATATAACTTATTAGAAAATAAGTTGGGTATGACCTATGGACTAAAAAGACACCATCTTTCAAAAATAGAAACCTAAACTTTTGCTTTTTGGAGTGTCTCATCATTATCTTGCAGACACATAACCCTCATGGGTTTATACTGGCTATGAAAGTCAATTAATACCCCGTTCAAGTCTTCAGAGGCAACATTATTTTTTCTTCTATGTTTTCCATTTCCAAGGGACACTCAACATATCAAATGTTTTGAACCTTGCAAGCCTGACATCAAACATCCAGAGTTCAGGAGAACACTTAAGTGTGAATTAAATAAGAGGATAAAAGTGTGATGAGAAAGCAAATAATTTCACCAAAGAATTGGCAGCAATTCAGTGGACAAAAAGAAAAAGATACAATATATCATGGAAATCTTTTGTATGGGTAAAGTAAACTGTTTAACTCCATGATAATGCTATCTTTAAACAGGGAGTACCAATTACATCAAACTATACTAATAAAAATATATCCCTGCTATTACCTCGTAAAATTAATGAGTGAACAATATATGAAACAAAGTGTAACAAAGGATAAAAAAAATTATCTTTAAAAATAAAGATTGTATACTTTATGAAGGATTTGTGATATGTGTTTTCTTTCACTCTATCATTTGTTTCTCAGAGCAATATTAAAGTTGTTGTTAGGATAAATATTAACTATGGAGGAACCCAAATACCAGTGAAAACAAGAATAAAAAGTGGATACCTTTCCTCCAGCTGTGTTTTAGATTCTTAGAGCTTGACACTGCCATGCTCATTCTGGGTTAATATTTATTTATTTACCTACTTAACCGATACTACCACACTTAGTGAATTACCCTTTCTCAAAGCTATTCCACTGATAGTCCATTAGAAATCTGCTCGCTTTTTTAGCCAAAGTAAAAAGTTAGCATATTGTCCTAGCAATGTACACAAACATTATTTTAGCTCATTTGAATTCTCATGAAACTTTGATTTGTCTTCCACAGTTTACACAAATATCACCTTTAACTCCTTATTGTATTTGATTTTGATAACATGAAACTTCTTCGCCAGGGAAGCCTGACTATATTTAAACTTTTTTTTTTTTACTTTGTAATCAGATAAATCAAAATTCATGTGTAGAATTTATCATAGTACAGGAACACTATAGAAGAATAAAACGGAGGCATCAAATACTAAGAAACATTTCTTCAAAGACATTAAACGTATAGCAAAATATGGTAAGTATTCTGTAATGGCTGAGTTAACTAAACATATCCTGCAATCATCAGCTAAATGGATAACAATGGAAAAGAACTCCAAAAATAGAGAACAAATAAGTATTATCAGGAAGGAAGAAGTATTGTATAAGAAGCATAGAGAAACCTCATGAGTCACATTCAAAACAATAATAAAACAAAAAATAACTCATGTGACTAAAGCCAAACATGCTATTAATGTTTATATAGGTTATGGTATAAAAATCCGATATCTGTCCCAAACAATAACAAAAAAAGTATCTTTGAAACATAATTCGATAAATTTGGGGTTATTGCCTTTTATTTTACTGATGGTTAAAAATATAGACTAAAGGAATCGGAATATAGGTGAATGCATTTTATATGATTAGTTACTTTTATTTTTGTGCTCAATTAGTTTTTAACCCCTGTATAATGATAGAGTGCCTTTAAAGGCAGCCCCAAAATACAGCAGATGGCTAGACTGCACCAGTTCATGAATGAATATCTAAGATACCATGACTCAGAGGCTCATGTCTGAGATCCATTACCTCTCTGATTTGTCCCTACTCTGAGCAATTAATACATGTCTTTCTGCTATAAAAGGCAACATATTCAAAGTGGTAGCTGAGTAGGGACATGTGGAATCAAGACTTGATTAATTTTCTTCCACACTCCTTCCCTCCTACCACTTTCTGAAAGAAGTGAATGCTCAGCAAAGTCATTCATCCTTTACACACAGTGGGGCCACAGGTAAAAATTGGAAGAAGTTGAATAACAAGAAAAACTTGGACCTGCCCTGTGATTTCTATTTTAAAAATGCTTGCTGGTCCTTGTAACCCTTCAGAAGATGACACACACTATAAGGCTTCAGATCAAATACTTCTTTCATTTATTTCAGGAGTGCAATAAAACTGAAATATACTAGGAAAAAACATTCCTTTTTTTTGATGGAAATGGAAAATAAGTGCACGTGCTTAAATTTTCAAGGAAACAGACTGGAGTTTTGGTAAACACTTTTTCATAATGCAAATGGAAAACAATCACTGTGCTGAGAGAGAAACAGAAATTCCCTGATCCAGTGAAAGCAATATATTTTCATGGTTTGCTTTAGGCATCTTATGTCCTAAACCTGCAGGGACATGAACAAGTTAAACTTAATCTACATGTATGTTTTTGCTTGAAGCTTGTAACAATAAAAACCCTTATCTAATACAGGTATGAGAAATATATCATATTCGTTGCTCTCTTTCACATAATTTTCTTTACTTTTGCCAACCATAAGCCCAAAAATAAAGTAAGAATACATTTCAGTGTGTGTAACACATTGAGGGAGAAAATAGAAATGCTGTAGTAAGCTATTAAAAAAACCCTCAGAACTCAACTTCAGAACAAAAAATTGAGGGAAGGCAAAAAATTATCTGTACCCTTACCTATCTCAGTATTACGTCAACTATGAGAAAACCCACACACCAGAAGTACTGCAGCATGGGATAAGAGTTATGTTGTAGCTCCATCTCTGAATTTCCTGGCATTATGGGTTTAAGAAAAATATCGCAGCTTTACTTGTCTGCCAATTTAATGTTCATGTAGCTTTTTTATCAAATTTAGAAAAGAGGAAAATAGAGGAGAGGGTGGGGGAAGAACTTATCTGTACAACACTACTTTTTTATGGATTTAGAGGTCTTAATTAACTCTTTCTGGTTTCATTTCTCATGGTTAACAGGCATTGTTTACCATAAGAGTTCTGGTTCCTTTTTAAAACAGTTTTACATTGTTCCCATACAACAGACCTCCTGACTTTTTTCTAAAATGGATATTTTTGCTTGTCTTCCCAGCAAAATTAAAAGGGATGGGTACATGCATGAGATAAAGAACAGTATTAAGGAAAGGAACAATTATTTTTTTATTTAATAAGCTGGATTTTCCAATTCTAACAAAATTTATGAACATTTTATTGTTGGTTTATAGTTTTAGATTTTAAAATTATTTTTGCTAAATATAATACTGGTTTAGAGTTTTAACTGGACATATTTTTAGAATACTGTTTCCTTCTAAAGCGAATTCTCTTTATGTATATGTATATCTTTGTATTTATTTATATACACCAACACTATACTTCTGAAGGGTATTCTAGACACTTTTCTAAATGCTAACATTTGCCTGTGTTTCAGCAGAGCATCATGGACTTCAACAGAACCACATAAAGGTGGGAGGCAGACAGAGTGATTAGAAAGATCAGAGCTTAACCCTCAGTGTCACTCACATCTCACTGTGGTAGTGCTGACAACAATGCATCAATGCATCTCATTCTTAAGAAACTCCGTGCACTATAGCCAGTATGGGACGCACATTCTCTCCCTAAGTCTGGCTGGTTTAGCAACAAAGTATAAGAACCCAAGACAGTTTAGTTTGAGTAAACTGAGTCTTGTCAGGGCCATGACCAATCAGCTCAGTGGAATTCAAGGCCGAAGCCATGTGCCGCAGACCTTCCTTGTGCCAGCACCCCTCTCCTTACAGATAGCTCCATTGGAATCAGAATTCTTCCTTCATGTTATGACTTAAGACCACGTCATTTGCTCCATAAGGACAATCCACCTCAGTTCCAGTTTCCATTCTTTAATTACTAGAAGTTGTTAGCAGAAGTTGCATTCATTAAACATCATTAGCAATGGATTATTTTGAAACATGGTTCTAGTGTATTTTTCTCATTTTGGCTCCTTGACATACATTCTCCATTTGAATGGCCACTTAAACATGACAGCTGGCCACTTAAATATGACAGTGGACAACCACTTAAACAGTCCAGAATATCATGAAGTCTGAAAGGCCAGTACATCTCACATATCCACTGTTAACCTTCTAAGAGTTAGACATTTAAATTTAAACTATTTGGCCTTTTTTATCTCCAGAATTAAAAAAAAAAAAAAAAAAAAAAAACAACCAAAAAAACAAAAACAACAACAAAAAAAAACCACAAAGCAAACCGCAATTACAGAATTATCCTAACGAGTAATCTTAGAATGACATATCTTGCCTTCTGGAGGCTGCAGCTTTACACCATGGACTGTAACAAGAGCCTAGGGCTACTAGTGCAGGTGTGGATGTGTCCCTTTTACAAACCCCTCTGAGGATAAATGAATCTGATCCCAGTGGCAAGGGGAGGAATATCACACACCAACAGTCAACAGTACAACAGCGCAAATTTATCATCTCATGCATCAGTCCCATGAGACGTTCTTGGGGTTTGTTTTCAGTTGGTTTGTTTGATGGGAAGTGTGGGAAAGGTGTTCCTTGAGAGACAATGAGAAAGTGAGAGAGAAAGTGCATAAAAGAAAAACAGGAAAGGGAGCTATGCAAAAGTACAAAGTGGCTAGGAGAGTGTGGCTCAGCACTTTAGAGCAAGGTGGGACAGGTCCTGAAGAAAGATCTCTAGAAGATCTCAAATGTCCACCCTGGCTTTTTCTGAAACTGCACTGTGATGCGATTGAACCCTTTACTGGTTCACACTTGCATTTTCCCAGATGTCCAGCAGAGAAGTATGAATGCTTGGGTCATCCCCACATAAAAGAAAAGTCTCTATTCTACCATTCTTAGTCTGCAGAAGCAGATGGGGAGACATGATTCTAGATGAGCTTGACTTAAACCCTCACACATTCCAGTGCCATCACAAGTCATTCTACAGCAACCTGTCTCCTGAGGAGACTGATTCATTAACAGGAAGTAAATATGTGCTTTCTATGTGTACAATCAAAAACTGCCAAAATGTGCTAGAACAGTGGTTCTCAGATAGTTTGGACCAGTGAACTGTAATTGCATTTCACATTTTTAAAGACCATTTCATATGGCACATCCCACAGAATCACAGAATGGCAGGTTGGAAGGACTTTGAGGATCATCTAGTCCAACCTTTCTAAGTAGATACACAGTTTAGATGAGACAGTCCAGCAAAATCTCATATATTTACTCATAACTGTAGTCCCACAGACCAGCTGTGGTCACTTTCTAGGGGTCCTTTCTCAGCATATGGCTTGCAGTTCAAAAGCCTCTGCTGGGGCCTGGGGGCTTGAATGTGAAAGGCTCTGAGAACCGGCTGGAACAGTGAAAAGCACCTGGTTGTTTTTGAGATCAAGCTGAATGAAACTCAAGAAAGGAAAAAAAAATATCGAAAATTGAATAGATATAAAAACATTTTCAGAGGATTAATTTTAAAATACCTTGTAGTAATCTAAGGTACTTTTTGTAACATAGGTGTCAGTTTCAGTAATTACTAAGTATGTGCAATTCTCACTGAATCCGGTCAGAAGTGAAGGTAACAAAACTGTCAATATTTGGACTGCTGTCACATAAAAACATTTTTATATATTTTATATAATTTAATCTACTTCTGTCCTAACCCAAACTGCCTTTACTGCTGCATAACATGTAGCCTGAAAATAACCTACAGTAGTTCTATTACTTGATGTGCCCATAACAATGATATATTTAAACTCTGGTGGTTCAATACAAGGCTGACATGTTATCCAATTGATAAAAGGGAACTTAGGCAGAGGAAAATTCTATTGATCTTTTCTACTAGTACATAATAGAAATATAGCTGATGTCAAAAGAACTCAGTTAATTTTCCTTGGTTTATGAGCTAAATAGAAACATTCTAAATTATTTATTTTCAGTTTGTTTCTATTCACCTTAGTGAGCATAGTTGTGTTATTACCTCAGAAAAGAGACAATGCTCCAGTCAAGACTTTTCTCTCTTGACTGCTCATAACCTAAATGTAAGCACTCTAAGCATATTTACTTATATATATATATATAAGTATAAACATTTTATGTAATACTTTTACTATAATTTATACTACCATGAAGAGTGATTTATTTTAAGGCTTTGATACTAGTTATTTTACATTCCCAGCTTTTCACAGATATCCAAATTCTGATCTTTATAATCTTCGATCTGTCATTTATGTTCTGGAAACAATTACTCCTGAAAAAGGCTAAGGCTGAGCCCAGAGTTTTAAAATATACATGTGACATAGGTCATCATTATTACTTTTCAGTGCAGTTTAGGTTGGTGGGGATATTTTTCTTATAATCTTACAGCCAAGATGATTTAGAGCTGTATCCGATCAAAAAAGACATCAATTTATTCAATTATGTTCCAGGCACTGTTTATCATTTAAATGATTAATTCTTGATTAAGGTAGTGGGAAGAAGGTGGTGCATTTTCTTCTGCTAGTCCTCCTTGGATGGAGGAAATGCAGAATGGGAGCTATTAGCTCTAATGACTCTTAAATGTTTCAAAACCATCTTGAACAATCGCCAAGGGGCAGAAATGCTAATGTTTGCTGAAAGAACTTAAGGCTTAACTGAATTATCTATTTTCTTATCCGAAGGACTTAGATATAGCATTGCTGAGAGACAATTTATTGTTCTCTTCAAGGCAATTGCCCAGCCCTGATGAGAGAGAGAGGTGGGGCTCCATCTACTCTTCCTAGAACTAACTTTTGTGAGTCAGGATCGTGACTCAGACTGGCCAGTGATGTTGTTAGCCTCAGAGATAGCTCGGTTACCCGCGATTCTTCTTATCTTGAGACGGGGAGGAAAAATAAACAAACCCCTTGTCACTTGATCACAGAGGAGTGGATCACAACACCACAATTTATGAAGCAGATATTCAGGCAGTGTGAATTGGAACAGGCCCATAAAAACAGTGAAATCAATGAAGTGTCAAACACAAACTAACATCAGCCGAGGAGAGGCTCTCAAACACCAGAACTGCATCTGACAAGTTCGGTGGAGAAGCCTAA
Organism: Calypte anna; assembly: GCF_003957555.1. NCBI lineage: Eukaryota > Metazoa > Chordata > Aves > Apodiformes > Trochilidae > Calypte > Calypte anna. The sequence goes on from NC_044244.1 coordinate 92,339,093, forward strand.
AAAAGCAGCACACCTCATAGTATAGAATCATAGAATTAGCTGGGTTGGAAGGGACCTCTGAGATCATCAAATCCAACCCTTGATCCACTACCGCTGCAGTTACCAGACCATGGCACTGAGTGCCACATCCAGACTCTTTTTAAATATCTCCAGGGACGGAGAATCCACTACTTCCCTGGGCAGCCCATTCCAATGTCTGATCACCCTCTCAGTAAAGAAATTCTTTCTAATATCCAACCTAAACCTTCCCTGGCACAACTTGAGATCGTGCCCTCTTGTCTTGCTGAATCCATGGTCACATAAATCAAATGAACTAGCAGTTTCTATCTCAATGTGGAACTGCACATACCATGATCAGCCACCAAAAAAACAAAAAACCAAAAAAACCAAACCCAAACAAAAAACCCCAAACAAACAAACCCACGTTTATACCTTGGTAATTATAACAGAGACTTCCACATTTTGTTTCTTGTGGTGATATGTAAGCTGCCTGACCATATCCACACCAGTGACAGGCACGGAGAGATGATGGCAAATGGCTGCTTCAGGGAGATGGGAATCAGCAGCATTACTTTAACAAATCCTCCCAATGAAATGGACAGAAAAGTTTCCAAGATGGTCATACTTGAGACTTCGGCCATCCTTTAGGAATTCAGCAATGAAGCAGCAAGGGTCTGGCCATGGGAGAGAAGGGATCAGTTCCAAATCAGGGAAGTACTAAGTAGGAAAATCACTCCATTGTAGGTAGCTGGGTGCTTGCTGCAAGTATTTTTGATCTGGACTAGTATATTATTTGCAGAGTAATAACACACATTAATTCAACAGTCATTTCTCCCTCTCTTTAAGGCAGTCATGGTCATACTGTCTCTTCATATCCATTTCTTTTTTTTATGTGAAAAGTTCCAAAATATGTTGGTCGTTTTTGCTTTTATGTTTTTTTTTGGTGTTTTTTTTTCCCCTGCTCTGTCCAACAGTGTAAAGTGAGGCTGTCCTGTTCTGATCTCTTTTTTTTCCTGCTCCTGTCCCATGCTTCATCCAAGTCTTTTAATGGATTGTCCACTAATTCCAGGATTTTATGCTTTGTTGTTTTTTTTCCATTGTATGTAGAGATTGTGCCTTTATTCATGAAATCTCTACTCCTTCATTTGGTCAGGCTGCAATGCTGCTGTGCTGGGGTGGCACCTGAAAAGAGCATGTGAAGAAGAAACACTTAAAATACAAAGTTCAGTGTATTTTTTTCTGGTATATTTCAAATATAACATGTATGAAAAAAAAAGTGATTTGTGCAGTAACTGTTGCTTCTCTTGCTCCTTCATTTATTCCTTTTTTTAGTCTTTCACCCTCTTGATTTTGCAGTATTGCACTGAGGCAACACAAAATTGGAGGAAAAAAAAAATTAAACTAAAAATTTTTGTGTGGGAAATTACACAGAGAACAAAACTTCAGGTATTTGAAATTATCATACACATTCACAACGGGAAGCATATTATGTACAAATCCTGAGCTCCTGAACAGTAAAGAGAAAGAATTTTGAGCTGATAAAAATGCAAATGTTTACAGATAGGCCTCTTTCCTAAGAGGGGTGTGGATGATTTCAGGATGCATTGAGTGATATCGTTTTGTTTCACAGAGTCATTGTTAGGCTGCATGGGTGGCTGATAGAGCAATCAGATCATCTTATCATCATGACACCTACAAGAGGAGGAGAGGTCAGTTGTTTGCTTATCTATATGGCTGCCTGTTTTGGTTTTTTTAGGCAACAGACTGATCTGATATGGTACAGGATACTGTAATTATCAAGAGATGCAGCCTCCACATCCCCCAGGAACAGGGGTAGGGCCTCAGCCAGGAGCATTGGGAACCAGAATCTTCTCCAGGGTCATCTGTGGAGAGGGGTCAAATAGCAGTACTGAGCTAGAAAAAGCCAAGTAGGAGAAACCTGTTTCAAAATAAAATAAAGTTTAGATCTACGGACAGAATAGGAAAAGTCTGCTTTCTAGTTTGTCTTCTCAAGTCAAGTCCATCACACAATTTTGCCCAAAGGCCTCTACCTCATATATGGTGGTGAGGTGGTCACTCAGACCTTGGCCACCTCACTTATTTTTAACCAGATATTGTTTGGCCCCAGATACTCAGATTCATATTCTTCATGCTAAAAGTCTGACTAAATTTATGAGATTCAGACAACATACATTCTCTTTGACACATTTGCTGCTTCAGTTAAAAAGTATGATGATCATGTTGCTCATATTGGTCCCAGAATGAGCTGAGCTACCAACACTGATTTCTCAAGTTTGTCCTTTCCAAATTGTCTGAAAACCATGCTGAATTTTCCTGAAATGAAATGGTAGTATTTCCCCAAAAGTGAAATGAAATATCTCCGGAAGTATTCCTTTGAGCATCTTGGTTTTGCTTGCTTTGGTGACTTACATCCCATGAAATGTTTTCTGTTACGTCAATTAGATATCCTAGCCTTTAGAAATAGGACTGCCTATTTTTTCATGAAAATCACCAAGACTGTGATAGCTCAAGGATAAATTTGGAAAACACTTTGAAACTGTCAGGGAGAAGATTCTCAGGAAATTTCTTCTTACTTTCAGCCAACATGTTGAATGTTTTCTATGCTCCTCATACAACAGCATAAGGGGAGCATCAAATAATAACTATTTAGTGCCATGAAGAAAAGTGTCTACTTACAGAATTCAGTGGTAACACTGTCTCAAAAAATTAATGTTGATATGTAGTCCTCCCAGCTTTGCTTCCTTCCTGCAGAGAAAATAGGATATTATTTCCATTTCATAGACAAAGAACTGAAGCAAAACCAACCTACCTTCCCTGAAGACAAAAGGAGGCAGGTACAGACACGTACCCAAACTGCAATGTGTTAAGCACATCATCTCCTTCCTAGCTGTACCAAAGCTAATTTTGCCTGCCTGAGAGCTAGGAGATATGACAGAACTGTGCAGAGCACATCTGCCAGTCTTGTAAAACTGTATCCAGAAACACCATTTCCAAGTGCCAGGGGAAGCCTCACGGAGCTGCAGCGAACAGTGCAGAGGAGGGTGATGTCTGCAGTCAGAATGTAATAGAATTTGTTTTATACGTGCTCAGATAGTTTTATATTCTCCTTCTGGGACAAGATGCAAGATATCTCCTGAACAGAAAGGTCTGCAAGACTTTGCTTACCTCAGTATTTTGATTTTTTCATTGACCTCTAGATATGGACCGGTATGGTAGTATTTTTAGCAACAACTAAAAGGGGCAATAGACAATTATTGCTCACAGGCTCTTTTGATTGCATCTCTTGAACAAGGAGACAAATGTAACAGGCATTCAGGTAAGGGAAAAAAAAAAAAAAAAAAAAAGAAAAAGACAATGAAGCTCAGACAAGCCACGATAATAAGATCGTTAGGATGCTTTATTTATTCTCCAGTTCTTGTTGGGCTGTTTTGTGCTGACTTCATCCTGTTACTTTAACCCTCTAGGCTCTGCACCATCTCGGGTCTGCAACAGTAGTAGCACATGAGCTGTGCCTTTCCTTTTGCGGCACTGGCTCTGCCAGCACTGGGATCTGAACGGTCACAAAGGCGAAGTAGGGAATTTATGGCCGGCTCAGTGAACCCAACAGCCTGTGGCACGGCTGGCCAGTCACTCTAGAGAGATGCCCAGCAGAAGAGCAGGCAGGATGTCAAGACAGGGCTCGAAAAACAACACAAAGGGGTTGCAGAGTGACGTATGGTTTATGGATGGGGAATTTTCATGAGGGGGGTGGGAGGGGGATCTACTGCATTGGAGGAAGGCGGCTGACATCAGGGCCTGTTATTGCCAATTTCATTCCCAGCCCTGTTCTGTCTGACATCCAGAGCATCCCCGGACTACTGACTCGGGCTCAGACGTTCACAACCCCACTGAATTTCCTCCCTCCAGCCGAGGAGACTCGGGTTGGAGACAGAGAGGCGCGGAACACCTGCGGCCCTCACACCTCCCTTTCCCCTGCAGCAGCTGCCAAGAGCTCCCCGAGAGACGGGCGGGCGGGCAGGCGCGCCCGACGGGAGGTCGGACCCACGGCTCTCCTGTCCCCACCCCCGACAGCGAACGACGGGCTCGTTCCTGCCACTTCGGACCTCAGTGACCCGGCGCAAAGGGAGACCCGACACCTCCCGCCTCGCTGCGCCCAAATCACGCCGTAGCCGCAACAGAGCCCCGCTCAGCCTCCTCCGGGCTCCCGCGCCCGCCGGTGAGGAGCCGCCAGCGCGCCGGTGCGGCCCCCGCAGGCGCTGACTCGGCGCTCAGCACCGCCCGGCTGCTTTCGGCGGAGGAGGGGGTTAGGGGGCGTGAGGAGGCGGCGGCGGCGCCCCGGGCCCCAGCGGGCTCGGCAGGGCCCGGCAAGGCAGGACTCGGCGTCCCCGCGTCCCTTGGGGCAGGGGAAGACCGCACCCTGTGCGCTCCGCCGGTCCGTTAGGGCGGCCCCGCCTCCTCTCACGACGCCGCTACCGCCCCCGGAACGGCCCTGGCCCCGCGAGCGGCCCCCGCCCACCGGGGCAAGCGACACGCCCCGGGACCAGCTCCCGCCCGCCCCTCCCCTGCGGGACCGCGGCCTCTCCCGCCGCCGGGGGATCCCCGCCCCCAGCCCCGAGGCAGTTCCCAGTCCCGCCGTCAGCGGCGGCGGTGGCGACTACCCACGACCCACGGGCGGGCGGGGTGAGGGGGGAGGAGGACACACCGCCCCGCCCCGCCCCGCGGGATTCGCTCGTGGCAAAGTCACCGACCGCCGGAGCCCGCCGGGCTCCATCAAACCCCGCGGTCCCTCCCACAGACGTCATGGAAACAAGCGCGTCAGCCTCCCGCCCGCCAGTGGCGGCGGAGGGTGGGCGGGGAGAGGAGCGGGGCCCCGCCCCCGGCAGGAGCCGTGCCTATCGCGACCCCTCCTCCTCCGCCCCCAGTGGAGACGCCGCACGTCCTGACACTCCCCCCCCCCTTTTCCCCGGCTGAGCGAGGGGCCTCGTCACGTGACCGGCGCTCCGCAGGCGGTGAGGTTTGGGGGGGGCGGCGGGGAGCGGCGGCTGAGGCGGCGGGAGGTGTGGGGGGGCGCGCGTTAGGAGCCCGCAAGTGAGTGACCGCGGCGGGCGGGCGGGCGGCGGAGGAGGAGGAGGAGGAGGGAGGCGGGCGGAGCGCTGCGCTCGGCCCCGCCTTGCCCGGTGGCGCCCGGCTCCTGTAGCGGCAGCTCTGCGGCGCTAGGGCACGGCGGCCGCACCGGTGTTGCCCGGTTCGTGCAGGAGGAAGGAGGCGGGCGGGCCCCGGCGAGAATCGGTGGCGGCAGCGCCCGCAAGAAGGGCGAATCGCTGGTTCCTGGCGGTGAGGTGACGGGGGCGGGGCGGATTGTCCGCGCCCCCACACTCCCCCCCTCCTTCCTCCTCCTCCTCCTCTTCCCCCGAATCTCCCCGCGCCGGTGCCCCCTCCCTCCCGCCCTCCCTCTCCAATTCGGTCGCCGCTTCCCCCCCTCCACCCCCTCTCCCGTCCTCCCTCCCCCCGCGGCCGCAGGGCGGGGGCGGCGCGGCGGGGCCGGCCGGTCGTGGGCAGGGCGAGGAGCGCGGGGACCTTGTGTGCTCGGCGAGCGGGCGGTGGCAGGTTCACGGGCGCCTCGTCCCGGCCCCCGGCTGCGCGGTGGAGGGGTCGGTCCCGAGGTAAGCACGGCGGCGGCTCGGGGCGGATCTTCTCCCGGCCGGCCGGGGCGGGCAGCGGAGCGGCGGCAGGTGCAGCGTTGGTCTGCTCCCACCGGGAGATTGCGGGCCGTGGCCGGGCTCGCCCGGAGAGGCGGCGAGCGGCGCGGCTGGTGCAGTGGGGTGGTCACGGCGACGGGGCCGCCGGCGTGGCTGGCAGTCGGTCTCCCTGGCTTTCACTGGTTATCCCTGCAGGTAACCGGAGCGCGCACCTGGCCGCCGCCGCCGTGCAGCCGGGGCGCGGCGTGACCTTGAGGGCAGCGGATGCGGGGCTGAGCCTCCGCGGGAGCGCAGCCGCCGGGTACGGCACCGCCACACTGCCGCGGACCCCGCGGCCAGGCTGAGCCGGCGCACCGTGGCCCCGCAGCCCCCGGCGGGCGGGCGGGCGCGCACACGCCGCGGATTAAGGTGGTGCTCAGCCCCCGCCGCCCATCGGGTTAAGTAGCTGGGATTAGCCCGCTGCGGCTGCACGACACCGACATCCCGGGCGCCTCTCCGCCGCCCCGCGGGGGCCGGGAGTCTGGCACCCGCGCAGCCTCTCCCGCTGCCTCTCGCCCGCCCGCTGCGCCCCCGGGGCGGTGTTTTTGTCCGCGGCTGGGTCGCACACTGCACTCCATCGGAGCGGACGGGTTGGTTTGATTTATCGATGCTTAGCCGGGCGGATCATCGACCGGCGCGGGCGGCGAAGGGATGCTTCACCCCTTCAGCAGCCGGCAGCGCGGAGCCCCCGCGGGCGTCGTTCCGCCGGTGAGTGCGGACCTGCGGTGGGAAACGCTTTGACGGGGGCTGCAGCCGTGTCATCGTCGTCCCGGCGATGCGTGTAACCTTTGGATGTGGTACCACGTGAGTTCGGGAGCGGGCCGGAGCCTCCGCAGGGGGATGGCCGGCTGACCGCGGCCAGGCACGGGAGGAAGCGCTCACAGTGCAGCGGGGCGGCGGGAGGACGGCTGTCGCCTCACCGCCTGCCCCCCGGGCTTCCCGCCCAGCTTTTTCGAGCTCCAGTCGGGAAAGGCTGAGGTCGGAAGGATTAAGGATTTCATGAGGGAAGTCTCGTTGACAGATGGAGTTAGGGTGGTCGCATTTTTCTTAGTAGTGTTTCTTTTTAGTGCGGCTCCTGCCGTGCGGACGGTGGCTACCCGGTGGGGGGGTGGTGGGGGTAGGGGTATTCGTCTGATTCCGGAGAAGCTTTTGGAGATCGGGAGCTCTGGGTGAGTCTGTCCCAGGTTTTTCAGCCTGAGGGGCAACCTATTTGCACAGCTGTAATAGGGCTCTATGGAATGCCGTGCATGTTCCACGCTCGACATAAATATTTGTTAATATTTAGATGGGTTTGTTTTCTGTTACATTTCTTTAAATGTATGAGAAAGGGAGGGAGAGGAGAAGGATGCACAGTAACAGTTTTGGGTTCTTTTTGTCATTTGTGATCCCCATTACATGGATCCTTACAGATCGGTTACATACAGCATTCTTATATTTGTAACATCGGGTGCTGAGGTTTTCTTTTCAAGGTCTGTAGAAGGAACTAGTGGGTAATACCTTATTCCTTCCCTTAACCGGCATTCCGAGCATGTGTGTTGGCACCGGTATCTGGCTTAACAGTGTTGAGGGGTGCCTAGATAGCCAAATATTCAGATCATGGTCCTTCTTGGAAGTGAAGTCCCAAGTGAAATCTATTTGTGAAACACAACTTTGACCATTAGCGATTGGCAATCTTGACTTGCTTGGGGGGAGAACTAGTAGAGCATGTCTTTGGAATACCACCATCTGAATCCGATTCGATAAAGTGCTTTTAGGTGCTTGGAAAGATCGTGGGCAAGTAACTTGCCAACTGCTTGGTTCATCATTACAGTATATTGAGAAGGTGGTAACTGTAGCTATAGCCAGTGCCTTTTTTTTTTTTTTTTTTTTTTTCCTGCTTGTTGGAGCATTTCAGGAATTTGTTCCAAACCCCACAATTGTGAATTCCAATGGAAGTAAACTCGTGTATCTTTAGACTTTTGGCTCCTTTGGCAGGAATAGCTTCCAATGTACTAGGACTTTAATACTTATGGCATAATGAATGGAAACTCTCTCGGTGTCAGTGGAAAAAGTGGTCACTGAATTCAGTAAGGAAAAAAACCTCTAACACTTCAATGTGAAGTTTTTGGTCTGGAACAGTATTGTGTGGTGTATTGCTGCTCTTTTGGTTCAAGATGCTAACCCACCCAGGCTGGGTTACCTGAAAAGAACAGGAATCCTGCCTTTGTTGTGTATAGACACTTAAAAGTTTTGCCAGTCAATATTGCTACCTCGGTGCTGAATTGCAACATTACTACTTAAGTTCACTCAAAGAAAAATGCTACTTTATGGTGTACATAACGAGGATGATACAAGTCAAAACTAATTTAAAAGGGAACTGTTGGCTGTACTCTGCATGCAGAAATGCAGTGACTCACTATTGCATGTTAAGCAGGCTTGTTTGGAAACTTAAAGTAGAAAACTAATGTCACATTAGTATTGTTCTTACAAATGTGTCTTCCATACAGATAATGATACAAGCAAAGGATACCTGTGCTTGTCAGATACAATCAGCTAATAATCTGTGAGTGAACCTACCAATTAAAATGCTGTGCATCTTGTTTAGAAGGTGAATCTTTAATGGACCACAATATAGAGAACTTCTGTCAGCTGTTAAAATTGAGAACCTTTAAAGCATGTTGTGGAACCGTATCAGGAAGTGGAAAGGCTTGTAAATGTCCTGCAGCCCACAGTCACGGAGGTCTGGTAATTTTTTTTTTTTTTCTGTTCGAGTTATTTGGAAGAGCATGATAAACTGAAGACAGTCATAAGATGATGATATTAAAAAGGAAGATATGTCAATTGGATCTGCTGAAGTCATCTCAAAAATTAATGTTTTGGAAGAATTCATCAGTGTTTAATGTTTTAGAGATGGGACTTCAATATTACTGACAAGTTCAAAATCGACTTGGCAAAACAAGCAATTACATGCCATGCCATAGCAAGCAAGTTTTCCCTGTACTTGAGGGTGGACAAGATAACCTAAAGTATCTTCTAACTCAAATTTCTTCCGTTAAGGTAGACTTAATATTAATGGCACTGAGCATTCTTTACCGCTGAAATGTGACCTCAGTGATGTCTTTCGGTGTTTGAACTGTTATTTTAATATTATGTTCTCTTCTGATTTTAAAGGGAAAATAACACTAGTGCACTATAGATGTGCCAGAGCTGAAGTCAGGTTTCAGCTAGCAAAATTTAATTCAGAATAATGAACATCTATGATTAGCCCAGGGTATTTCAATGTAAATATCATTTGAGAAATAAAGAAGACTACTTGAATTTATGATGGATTTTGTTATATAAATACACACTCACTGTCCTCCAAAAGGATCAATAAGATTGCAATAATATTCTTAAATTTGTATTCCCTAGTATTCTCAACTTGTCTTAAAATGAGTAATAATAATAAAACTTGTTAAAAGCTGCTGTTCAGGAGATAATGATCTTTCTTCTCTAGAGAGTATTTTAATTAAAAATTAGATAATATCTAGGGGTTGCATATTGTGTCTAAAAAGCTAAGATTAGCTCTGCCTACAGGCTTGTTGTAAAGTGTGCAACAGTCTCATGTAAGGTGATTTTTTAAAATTTTATTTCAAACCTGTTGAATTTTCTTACAATGACATAATTTTAATTTCTCTTTACAAAGTTAGCTGATTGAAGAACAAGGAGGACAGCAGACATGAGGTGATGCTGTTGCCTGGCTAGAAAAGTGAACCTGTGATCATTTTTGTAGAGCCATGGGTATTTCTCACATGCATTAAAGCCTACTAATAAATCAAAATAGTTTCTCTTTTAGATTTGGATTTCTTTGCTTTTAAGAAACTGCCGCTAAAGGTAGACTTTATCATGGATAAAAAAAGCATTTTTTGTAATCTACATCTAAAACCTAAAAATGTGTTCAGCATCTCTCAAATGGAGTAGTTGTGTACCAAAGGTGAAACCATGATAATAAACAGAATAGCAGGAGGATTTCTGGGAGGCAACATCTAAAACAGAATCAACAGGCAAAATATTAGACAAACTCATCTTGAAACTCACACCTTTTCATACCGAATGCAATTTCAGCACAAGTACATGGTGTGGTCCAGTGTGTCTTTAATTTCTAAATTATCAGGCTTTCACATACATTTTATAAAAAATGAATTTCTAGTTTTCATGAGAGGTTTCACTTAATATGAACAGTAAATTTGAGGGATCTGCCTGTTCAGGCTATTCAGTAAACGTTATGAAAGTGATTTCTGCTGCCACTTGTAAATCTTATTCTAACTGACAGGTGACAGCAGGTGGTGTTATTAGTTTGGTGAATTACAAAGTAGGCACAAGGCTTTCTCGGTATTTCAAAAAGTATGGTGGGAAAAGAAAGGTAAAGAAAATGTAGGAGGAAAAAAAAGACAACAACAAAAAAACCCTCAAACAAACCTCTGAAGATAAATCCAAATACTTTTTGTCCAGTTAGAGATAATACGTAAAATGCTATTACAAGACAGAAAAGTAGTATCTGCCTTGCCTTTGTAGAATAAGGGACTGAAGAAGAGGATATATCCTCCCCACACTTCTGTTTACAACTGTACCATGAAGTGAAGGAGTGAATGGATGCATTCTGAGGATGACGATAAGCACTGGTCTTGACCACTAATTCTGACTGATTTTGCCACTGAAAACACAGTTGATCTTAGCAGTAGCCAGTAGTTGGCTTATGGCTGGCTATTTTCTGATCCTGCTTTGGAGGAGAGAGCTTGATAAGTTTCTTCATGGCCTTCTACTTATGGTGAGCTTCAGTGGTCTGCATGTCTCATTTTTTTAAAATACTGCTTATGAGTTGGATGCTTCCTTAATTCCCAGTGAGCACAGGAAACACCATGTTCTTGAAACACTCTTCTGCAGAGCCTATCACTTGTAATCTGCTACCCTTACTTGTGCCCTTATATTCACAGAAAGATAAGGTGGCAGCAGGGAACACAACACTATTGGGTTCTGACCACTTGGTGTACAGTGTCTGGTCTATGAAGAGGAGGTCTGGGATGTACTGTGCTCTGCATTGATGGTAGCAACAAACCCCATCTCAAGGCAGTGAAGGTGATTCAGCCTATCTTGCTTTAAGCAACTATCTAACTTCCTGGGACTCAGCTTAAGGCTCGAGAGTGGTTTACTCTTTTTCTGCTTGTCTTATGTCTTCATTGAAACTCAGACTTTGGTATTAATATTTTTTAATTCAATATTATCTTAATCACCTGATGGCTCTGCATGTGAGAAGGAGAAAGAGAAATTAGCTGGTTTTGATGGAGTTTTTCCACTGTAGAAAGAAATAGCCTTGCTCTTCGTTAAAATAAGGAGCTTAGCCACTAACAGGAAACAACTTTTGTAGCTACTGCAAACATTTTTTTTAGGTATACTTGTAGAGGATGGCCACTGTGACTCTGCAAAAGCTTGGGAAACATTTGTGTTTGTATGATTGGTGTTTCAAGAGATGATGGTCTTTAAAGTCCTGATCAAATGACATACTGGCCACTTGTGTTAATGAAAGATACTTAACTTGAACTTTTAAAATATTCTATGGTTATGGCACACATTTATCATGGCCTTCTGAAGCTGCTCTGTTGATTAGATTAATCCAAGAGACTGAGGACAGTGAGGCAGCTTCATTTGTTCTTGCCTGTTTGGCTTGCCATCATAGGTGGGAAGTTTCGTGGGGTGACTGAGGTGGTCTGGTAGCTATTCTCATTTCTCCCCTGGCCTGGCCTGCTCAGTTAACCCCCTCCTTTCTTTGCTACTTTTAATTGCTTTGTTGCACAAGTAGATGATTTGTGTCACGCAATCCTTGTGCACAGAGTGGGCTCTCCAAGGTAAGAGGCTCACAGGAGGGAAGGCAAGGATCACAGGAGGGAAGCTGGTTTTGTCTCTAGGGTGTGAGCAGAGCAAGTCTTTGGATCAGGATCAGTGGTGTGGGAATTTTTCTCCTTGGGTGACTGTCACGTGAAACCATTCCCATTCCCTAGAGAGTATTAACCTTTTCATGTGCAAGAACTTGAAATTAGTTGCTCTGGAAGTAAATCTGACAGTAGTTTGTGTGTCAGCCTTCAACTAATGACTTTTCTGGAAAGATTATTTGGTTCTATCCATAAGGATCTTTGCACTAAGCATGATATTAAGGAATATTACAACACATTAGCTATATGCCTGAGTTGTTTCTGATACTGAAGAGGAAGAAATGAAAAAGTGCTTGTTGTATTGTGCATTCAGATTTGTTTTCTAAGGTTTTTACTTAGATGAGGAGATAGCAACAAGAGATGGGTAGAAAAGATGACAGGTATGATTAGCCCTTGAATTATCTGAGAAAGCATGGTATTTTTTAAGCTCTTCTGGCTATTTAGATACAGTACAGACTAAAGCAGCATCTTAATATGCATATAGAGCAGCAATTTTTTGTTTCTATCTCTGTGCTACTGCTATCACTGTTGATATTACACTTTAAATTGCTTTACAGTGCTTGAGTGTCAATTTTTCTCCCCCCAGGGGTGGAGCTGGTGCAAAACTTTAGGAAGTCTATGGAATACAGTGCAAATCAATACTTAAATTAGAGCAATGTCTAGCAGCCTCACTTTGTGAGGTTGTGTGAAACATGAAATGTTTTAAACTGGCTCGCAAGATTTGTGCCAGACAACTTTCAGGTACATGTAGTTGAGAAGCTGGAAACTGACAGCTGGGAAGGGTAGGGAAGGTGCTCTGTAACTGCTTTACTTCTGCTTTATTAACTAACAACTTGAATCACTGCAGCTTTGGTTCACCTATTCGAGCAGTGAAATCAATGCAGTTAACAGTGACAGTGATTTCCAAATTCTGCAATGAGCTTGCTTTGTATGGTGACATATCTTAACATCCTCTCAAAGTCTGATTTTAGAAGTGTGTTTTGGGAATAGGTGAATCTAGCTGCGGTTAGCTGCAGATGTACAGGTTTTGTTCTATACTGGAGATGTGTTTTTACAGTGACTTGAAAGGGATTTGGTAACAAAGTAAGTATTAAATTATCTAGGTATGAGAAAAGCATGGTATCTTGATTTTCAGAGATGGGTTTTTGTTTTGGTTTTGGTTTTTGGGTTTTTTTGTGTGTGTTAGTTTCTGTTACTGGAGACCCTCATAATGGAGCTGTCCTTCAGATGGAAACAGCTGCTCCTGGTGAATGCCTGGTTACAGGAACCTGTAAAAAAAAAAAATTCAGTAGAAGGGTGCAATTCCAAAAATTCAATACCAGCATATAAAGCAGTGGTATACAGTAATGCTATCATCTGCTTGTAAGTGAGCAATTAACTCGTGGCTGTATTTTTCCTTGTTGATCCTGGCATTGCTGGGCACTGGACAGCAGTATCTCAAACAGCCTTATCAAAACAGCTCAGAAAAGGTCTTGCTGATGCAGTCAGACATCCTAAAGCTCTGGTGTGAACTTGTAACTACCTCAAAGCACAGGAAATCAGTTTACTAGATGGAAAAATACAAAGGCTGGATACTTTCTATTTTGTGGGAGGATATTTTAGTAACATTTTATTAAGTGGACTGCTCACACCAAGACTGAAATCTGAATTTGCATAGACTAAAAGCTTTATGTTCTTGCTCTTAATGTCAAATCTGAAGCTAAAGAAATGCATGTGGAGGATGAAGCCATACCTGTAACAACAGATGAAACACTTTGAACTGGGGAGAGTAAATACACATTACTTAGAGGCAGTGATCATATAACAGGCCAGTTTCAAGCTCTTGATGGGAGTTGCTAGAGGCCCCTCCTGAGCATTAGTTAGGCAGTGAAGTAAAAGCACTACTGAAGGGCTTTACTTTGCTGCAAGAGCTGGGAATAGCTTGAAATGGCAATGTGTGCCTGGTGCTGGACTGTGGTGGTAAGGGCTGCCAGGTATTTCAGATGGCTGCTGCAAGAATTTAGTTGATACCTGGAACGCTGGTCAAAACAAATACTTCACTGGTTGAAGAAATCAATTTTACTAGATGATGTTTTGCACCTCTCCTGACAGAGAGAGGCAGGCAGAGGGGTCGCTGAGCTGCTTAGGGGCCACCCCATGGTGTGTGGTGAGAGACTGAGTGAAGTGATTTTGGTTGGGCTGGAAAGAAGGCTAAGGAAGGGCTTTGGTGTTGGTCTTCTGTAGGGCCTTGCAAAGAAGGTGTAGCCAGACTCTTTTTCTCAGGATGAGTGTAGGGTCAGAAGAAGAGCTCCCTTCCATCGTGGGCTTGAGCTGGTGAGGCTTGTGCTGTGCTGGAAGGGCAAAGCCCTGGTAACCCTTGTGACCTTCAGGAGGAATGCTGGTGTTGCCCCTGTCTTCCTTGTCACCAGTTCTTATCCAGAGCTGTCCCCTGACCTTAAGGCCAGGTGAGCGTCAGTGCTGGCGCAGGGCTGGGCCTTCTGGAAGCAGCGTGGGCTCAGATGTTCCTAAACTAACTGTGAAACTACATCCTTCCTCTTGCATACGCCTGCTCTGACATGGCAATGCAGCTGCTTGATGCGAGAGTGCAGCTTAATTTCAGCAGTGCAATTCCAGCCACTTACTGGCATCTTTAAAACTGGAATGAGTCACTCTGGGACTCTTCTGTTGTTGAAGCATATCTAAGATGAGACTCATGTGACTGCTTTAGCTGGTGTTCTGGGTTGATACATTTAATATTTTGGCAGAGAAGTTATAATCAGTTTTCTATTTACATCCTTTTAGCTTGGACACCTTGGATACAGGTGGTACCATTTGGTCAGGTGAATCTCATATGTGATGGGAGAGATGTGAACTTTTAAATCATCAAATGCAAACAGACTTCAGAACTCCAGGTTGGGCCTCCAGGTGGTGAGAGGGGAGCAAAACAGGGAAGAGCACAACTTCAACACTGGCTTCTGAAAAAGTCTGGCATCTGCTGCTTGCTGTCTGATTGAAGTACTGAATGAATCTCAGAGAGTGATTAATGCTGGAATCAGTAATTGTTCAGCTGTGTACTAACCATAAAGTTTCAGAAAATTTAGGTTAAAAACTGCAGAGCCAACAAACCTCTGTAGATCCTTAAAGGAAGCTGTAGTAATTTTAAAGTGTAAAATTCTGAGGGATTTGTTGTACAAACTTAATCAAGAAAAGTTCTACAAACATACTCATGTTTCAAGGGGCTTTTCAGTTCTTCCCCCTACCCTACCTGTTCTGTATGGGTATATTACGTGTTTTAACTTGCTGATTGAAAGCCTAATTTCAGTCTCTTATATAAAGGGTATTTTAAATGTAAATATGCACTATTAGTAAGTTTCCTTTCTTCTAGGACTAATACAGAAGCTTTAGGTGAAGTACATTTAGGTGAAATCAGCTGTCAGTGAGCTAGCTGAATTATAATTAAGGGTACTAAACTGTTCAAGA
Organism: Calypte anna; assembly: GCF_003957555.1. Taxonomy (NCBI): domain Eukaryota; kingdom Metazoa; phylum Chordata; class Aves; order Apodiformes; family Trochilidae; genus Calypte; species Calypte anna. The sequence goes on from NC_044244.1 coordinate 92,354,256, forward strand.
ACTCAATGAGGCTCCAGTTGCAGGATGAATTAGAATTGTGGTATCATACTCAACAAAAAAATTAGGTGAACTTTTGATGTTCACATTGCTTGTAGCACCTGTTAACCACTTCGTGGACATAAATTGAAAAAAACCTGACTTTTGAAAAATGTTTTTAAGGTTTCACACTTGTTTGACTCAGGCTCATTGTAGCTCTATACCCTGTTTTGAGTTGGCACTGGGACTGGATTATCTTTGTGTTGCGTCTGGTTAGACAGTCAAGGTAGCCAGTCTGCCTGAAAAAACAGCATTTTTCCTGTCTGGACAAATTTCTATATCTGCAGAAACTTCACTGTTGTCATAAGAGCATTTACTTTGGGAAGGGCAGGATGATCAGGGTGGCAGAGATGTGGCCTGATATTGATCATCACCGAATTTGTGATAGAAGGAGAAGAGCTTTCCCTGGTGTGGTTGCCATAGGTAAGGTATATGGAGCAGCTGGCTGGAGTGCTTGGAAAAACGGGGCACAGCACACAAATGGGGAGTGCTGCTGGAGCCCTGATGTTCAACAGTGAAACTGAGGTAGTCTCCTTCCATGCTAGGAGAGAAACTATAGTCAGCTGTCTAATATTCAGCCATAAGATCTGTCAAATGGGAACAAATCTGGCTAACTTTGAATTACTCAATGAGTGAATCTACTGCATGAAAATGAAGCTGAGAAGCGAATTCCTCTAGGAAGCAGGGAGCAGAATTAGCCATTTACCTTGCCAAAGGATGGTGCTTCTTTTTCCAGAACTTGAAAAAAGTTGCATTCTTCTTGGGCAGGTAGTAACCAAAATCTAGTAATTTGAGGTGTTGAAGCTTTTTAAAGTTTGTGTGCAGCTTGATGGAAATGTATCTTTTCTTTGGAAGGGGAAGTGTGTTTTGCTGCTCTTCTAGAAGTTTTGAGACAAAGGCACTCATCATGTTTGAGTGAGCTTTTCATATACAAACTTCTGAATAGTGAAACTTAGAAATAGCCACCCAATAATAATAATTTGATAAATGCTTAAGATTAGCAAGAATTTTGTATTAGCTTAGCCTCCTATCTACAAGCTGGAAAATACTGACTTTATTAAAAACAAAAAATCTTATCAAAATTGTGTTGTATGAACAACGAAGGAGGTCCTGTGGAGTTTTGATCAGGAAGGTATGTTGTTTTGTGTTTCCTAGAGCTCAGTCTTCACCTTCATGGGATGGCAAGAAGCTGCCAATCTGTCTGCTTAAAGCCTGTTCCTCTTTCAGACTGTGTCCAGGGTTGCCACTGTGTCAAAGCCTTGCAGTCGTAATTGCCAACTCCAAAGCAGACTAATCAATAGAAATGCTAAATAAAGCAGCAGAGCTCTTGCTTCAGAGGATGTGGTAAATCCAGATTTGCCAGTAGGTGCATGCCTCTGTGAACACCAGCAGGAAGGTTACCTGGTTGCTACCTTCCAGTCCAACACCACACTATATTTATCTCCTTGGCTCCTTTGCTAGAGCATCGTCTTGAACTCTTAGCTTCTTAACTTTCTGAAATTCAGATGCAGCTTCTTTTCAAGCAACTAATAACTTAAAGGGCTCAGCTTTTCTAAAACTGAGAAACAGCAGAATCTATAGAATTAAAAATTGTTGACTACCTTAAACTGTAGATAGTAACTTGGGGGCTGGGTAGGGGAGCTTATTCCCCCCCACCCTTTTTTTTTTTTTTTTTTTTTTCCCCTGACATGTGAAGCATCAGGTTTATGATACTTTTTAGTACTGCTAGCATTGGTTCTGACATTTTTGTCAGACTTTGAGATGTGACTGCTGGTTGGGGATCAGAAACAAAACACCAACTCTACTGGGCATTGACATACATGTTTGTGAAAGCCTGAGAAAGTTCCTGGCATGCTTTAAACTAACCGCATTAGGTTTGCAGGCACAGCTCTTAGAGTGCTTTCTTACAGGGCAAGTATCTTTTTCAGAGCTGATAAGTAAAATGATGTCTGTACTCCCTCTGCTGGCTCTGCAAAAATAGCTTTCATGAGCTTAAATGATCGAGTAACACCTCTGACAAATAAGCTTGTGTGAAATTCTGAGTTAAGAACAGTTTAATGATTGGAAGAGGGATTTTCCTGAAAAATGGGTCAACAAATAGTCACTGAAAGATAATCAGGTGTCTCAGATGCTATCTCCTGCTATAGTGGTAGACACTGGTGTTGTATATACCTTTGTAATTGTAGTATGGTCTGTTTTTGTGTATCAATGATTGGACAGGACTATCCAAATTAAGATAGCCAATGCTTGCACATCTAGTAATGCATCTAAGCCCTATTTTTATAAGAAATATATGCTATATGTACATAGATGTATGAAATCTGGAAGCCTCCCACAGGGGAAGAAAACTTCCATAATTTACAGTGATCTTTAGCTTTGTTTCCTGTGTGAGGAGATACTGGACAGAAAAATTCTCAGCCAGATGGAGTAACCTGCTGCCTTGAACAAGGTCTTGGTATATATAGCTGTCCCATCTATAATCAACACAGTTGTTTTTGAAGGTCAACAGACAACTTTACATGCTAATGCAGTTAATTCTGATTTATTGTTTTCTGATACTATTACTCTATTATCCTACTATTATACTTATTTTAGCTTTCTAGTATTTAGGGATAGTTTAACAGTTTCAGAGGACAGAGAGAATAAGCTCACCTGCTATACTGGTCAGTAACTGGTCTGAAGCTGGGTAAGTAGAATAACAAACCAAAAACTGCCTTTTAAAGCATTTGCTAGTTTAGAGTATCTCTAGACAAGAATTCCTGAGCTTTGTGAGGTGGAAAACCTGACTTCTGTAGGTAAAGTCTGAGGATGTTTTCTGGCTTCTCATACCCTCAAGGTGCATTTCCTGGAAAGCAGAGTCTTACGTCCAGACATTTGCTTGTATAATTCATGAGTGTGAAATATTTCAGAACAGGAAGATTACTGTGTAAAGTTGTTATAAAAATTTGGTGCAGCCAATTTGCTCTTTGGTTCCTCCTGTTAAGTTTCTCTTTGGGTGGACCTGTGGCTGACTGCAGATGTCTGCAGGCAGTGATGTATTGAGAAGGTTCTTGGCTATATAAACACAGGCAGTAACCCAGGTATTCACACAAAGTTTAGAACAAGTCTTTCTCTCACAGTGAGCGTGTTCCGCCTGCCAACTACCCTGCTCTTCCAGTGTTTCCCATTGGTCATGCTATGGTGGACAGTGCTAAGGTCTTGAAGTTTAGCCCTACGACTTGAATATCTCCACTTATGGTCGGTGTTTACAGTTTTACAGCCATGATCAGTAATGTCCAGAGTTGTATTTTAATGATCATGGTAGCTGACAAGGAAACCAGAACTTGCAGACCTGCATAATATAGGCCATAAAGCTTAGTTTTAACAATGCTTGCCTTGAACCCTCATCTTGTCAAGCAAGGACAGCTAAGGATTGCCATAGGGAAATGCTTTCATTTTCTAAGGAAGCCTGAGGTATTTTAGAAAGCTCCAAGGTAGAGTCAGAGATTCCTAATCTTTAAATAGCTTAAAATAAAAGTAGCTTAAAATAGATTGGTTTAAGCTTTTCTAAGTAATTTTGCTGTGAGGCAGTTGTTTAAATACTTAAAAATATTTGATCACTGAAAATTACTGTTGACAGCTAATGACTTATTTTAATACTAATTGCTCAACAATGTAACGTTTTGGTAAGTACCCACTTCTTGAGTTTTAAGTAAGGGAGCTGTCTTGAAAGCTGTGTAGTCTTAATTATGTGCTTAAAGCGTCATGCCTCAAACTATATTGTAGTGTTTGCTCACATTTCCAAGTTCCTTTAATTAGATAACTGCTTTAAACAGTATTCAAATACCAATAAAATAAGATATTCCCCCTGTCCCCTCTAACCCACCAACCATCACCTCAATTTCACGCTGTTCTGTTAAGAGTGAAGGATTTCAGTAGGAATGAATGTATGTGCAAAAATCTGGTTCCTCTAAAGGGATTATAGCAGAAGAAGAATCAAGTTGCTATTATGTGTCTAGTCTACTAATGCAAAATACAAAACTATACATAAATGTTCAATGTAAATGCATATTTGTTCTGAAGGTAAACTGTGGAGGCATAGGTTGTAAGCTGCTCAGCTGTGCCTGCGAATGTTAAACATATGAAGGTTGTTCAGGATTTTGTTTGCATAAATTTGTGTCTGTTTTAAAGCATCTCCCTCCTCCAGAAAAGGAGGAAACAGAAAGCAGTTTTGTGAAACATCAAAAGTAGAATCAAACTAAGGATTTAAGTAAACATAGATCAGAGGCCAAGGTAAAACTTGGTTTTCAACCTGTCCAACTAAGTCTGACAAAAATACAGAATATGCATGTGACTTAAATGATCCAGATTCATAACATGACTTTGAAATGGGGCATATGGTTGTTTGACAATGCGTAGGACTTCTGAGCAAGAAGTTTCAGTTCTTCCTAAGCAGTGTTGGCTAGTCTGCCTAGAGAGAATGTAGGAAGTCTGAAGCCTTTTACTGGGAAGTATAATAGACTTCATACTTGCTCTATTCTTTTTTATTTTTTTATTTCTAAAGTGTGTCTAAATCAGGCAGGATTTTGGAAAACACTACTGAAGTGCTCCTTAACTATAAAGGTTTTCAGATGGCTTCTTCTGTACTTCCCTTGACAAACTGATTAAAATTAAGTAATTCATAACAGGACTGAAATAATAAGCATGTATTTGGAGAACAGTTCTACAGCACAACTGCTTCCTAGTTAGAAATGAAGACAAACTGCTATGTGTCCTTCATGCTAAAGAGCCTGCTTATGGTGTTGGGAAACCAGGTGATGGTATCCTGCGAGGAAGACAGGGATAGAGAGGCTGTTTAGGAGACTTATTGAAGTATTAGGAGACAGAGGGAGAGTCTTCTATGCATCTTCCAAATTTACATCTAGAAAGACAGAGTGGAAATTTTGGTAATTCATGTTATCTTTTCTGTCAAAGTGCTGTGTCATGATACATGGGTGCTCTTAGTTTCTTCCCTCCAGTGGAAACTGGTAATTTCCCCAAGTCTTGCTAACCTCAGGCTAGAGGAAGCACTTGACTTCTGTACTCTGCTTTACCTTTTTGCTGCAGTAAACTTGTGAGCTGCAGGGGTTATATGAAAAAAATATAATTAACTTCTGACTTAAGAGGACTGTTCCATGAGCGCGTACTTGGGTGTATGGGGAGAGAAAAATCCACTGAGCTGAGGTGTGCTACAGTCAGCCTGGTAACTACAATACTTTTTTCTGAGGAAGTTCATGTAAAAGCATGAGCTAGATATACAGATTTTGGTTCTTTTGCTTGTGCCTTCAGCATTGACCAGTTGGAATTGGTCTAATGTGCACAAATTCAACAGTTTAGCAGGTTACTTGGCATCTGTCACTTGAGTGGAGAAGCAGCTACTGCCCTTCCCAATTCCCTTTCTTCAGAGATAGTGTATGCTGTTGCTAAGAAACAACTTAATGCAGAAGTTGCAGAATGTTACCACGTACCACTGTAAAACACTTAAAGGATGTAACTTTATGTAGAAAGAACAAAGTAGATCTGAATTTACTGAGCCAGAATGGTGATCTCTAGTCTTCATGGATGGGTAGACTGCAGCTGAACTAGTGGCAGTAGGCTCCCAATTCAGATACTGTCTTTGGGGAGGAGGAATATTACCCTTATGGAATTAGCCACTAGGAATTACTGCTGAGAATTCAGAGCTGCCTTAGCAGGAGACTGACAGGTCTTGCTATATATGCCTATGGGAGTTATGCTTTAGGCACCTGAGTGCCTGTTGGTTTACAGCATTGTTTTTGGTAGTTTTGAAGTGAGGGAAACCAATTCCCATTCCTCAGCACTGAATAGGTCCAGCTGGTCACTATAAAGTTTTTCAAGGCATGGCCTTTGCGTGCTTAGAGGAATAAGCATTGTGCCAGAACTAAACAGAGACCTTGTTTACCTCTCTTAACCTGAACACTTGCTGTTTAGACTGGAAACACAGCCATCTACAAATGCATTAGGATCCACTGGTACTAGTGAACAATTGAGACCTTTGGTTTACAGGAAGTTGTGAAAAGGGTTTTCTTTATTAGATGGAATATAACTTATAAATATCATGAAGCATGGTTCCTTTTTCATTCTTTTCCCTGGTCTTTTTTTTTAAATTTATCATGCAACTGATGTCTTTATGCTCTCGAACATAAAGACTTATGCAGTCATCACACCTGAAGACTTTAGAAATGAAGCCATAATTGTTAATTCGGCATAGCCACTTTGTACAGCAATTATTAAATAGCTTACCAAAACTGAGAAATTAATAAAGTTTACTAAACCTGCTTGAGCTGCTATTTGATGGTCTGGTGAACTTCCTACTGAATTCAAACAGTGTCTGCCTTTGGCAGTAAAGTGATGTATAGGGTAATTTGTTTCATGGAATGTCACTTCACTTGAAATAACAGGGAAGATGAACCTTTCCTTTAATGGAGATGAAGGTTACTTTAAAGGTGACAGTAATAAAGTTCCATGATGAAGATTCTCCTTGCGTTGGCTGAATGTGTATTTTTTAAGTTGGTATATCCACTTTGCCTGTGTGACTTCAACAAATAAATAAATAGGCTGTTGGGGCATTTTGTGGAAAAACTTCTGGGGAATATGTTGTGGCAACTTGTTGAACCAGTATAAACCTTGGCATTTAAATTTTGATTTTATTTTGTGGGTTTTTTTGGTGGTTAGGGGGAGTGCTTTTTGCATGACTGCTTTTAGCACCAGGCTGCTATGAGAAGGCCACTCTTAAACTGTAGAGAAGTGAAATGCGTGGCTATCGTCACAGCTAATGGGAGGGAGGAAGCTGGGGAACAGGTGTGGTGCTTAAAATTTCCTTGGATCTGGAAGGGCAGATTGCTGTCAAAATTGTCTGTTCTTAAAGATCATGGAAATACAAGGAGAAGGTAAGAAAAAGGATCAGGAAAAGAAGGTGTGCTATAATATAACTGGTTCTAGTGCTGTCTGTTGCATGAGAGAAAGACTTAGAGCAGGACTCAAGATGAAGTTCTGTCTCTTGGTGCTGTGAAAAAATTTACAAAGGCACCAAAGAAGTAGTTATGAGCCCTGGGCTGCCTGCTGTTTTGACAGCAAGTTTTCACATAGTCTATTTCTTCATTAATAGAGTTGGTAATTAATGTAGGTAGCTCTTCCCAGTGCAGAAGGGCGGCAAGCGGAAGTTGTGGTGTTGGTAACGCCCATAAGGGAGAACCACATCAGGGCCTCTGGGTGGAGGTCTCAAGCCTCAGCATTGTGGCAAAGCCAAACCTTCAGTCACCTGAGGATGTGACAGATGTGCTAAGCTCTCAAACATATCAAAAACAGAGCCCAGTAGACTCATAAAGAAGTTTGCAAGGGATTCCACACCTTGGAAGGGTGGGATTCCACACCATTCTTGCAAAGCCATACGAAAAAAATGCAAACTCAAATCAAACCAATGAAAGCACCATGCACGCACACACAAAGAAAAAAACAAACCAACCCCCCCCCCCCAAAAAAGCCCCACCCACAACCCAAACACAGCAACCCCCCCTGAAGCCTCTCTTCCCACTACTGTCAGAAATAGAAAATGTGTGCAGTGGTTCTGAAAGAGCTACTCAAGTGCATATTAGTTATGACTTTAGAATTAAAAAGACTGACTCCTGAAAAATGGATGGTAAACTTAGTTGTAGTTTTTGAAAGGGATTCTCTTGGAATCACCCTTTGAGCAGTTTACTTGGTGCATTTTCTGGCAGGCAGGTATTAATATGGTATGCAGGGGAATCTGACATTGCTTTCAAGTTACTGATTTTTCAAGAAGTCTTTTTTTAAGGATTTAAGGGTAAGGTTGAACTGTGTTCTTGTTATTTATAAAAGGCTTTTGAAAAAATTGGAAGTCCCTTAAACTAGCATGTTACAGGACAAGAAAAAAAAACTGTTTAAATCTTAGCCACAAGAAAACAAAACTGTTATCTACTTATCATCATAGTGTGTGTTTATTGAGATGGGTAACCAAAGCTGGAGGCTTGGGTTTTTTTAAATTTGTTTTATTATTTTTATTAGTTTGCTTTGTTGGTTTTAGCTGCTTTTTTTGTTTTTCGTTTTTTGTAATCCAAACAATTGCTTGGCAGAGATGATATAGGGGAAAATATATGGAATACTTGCCATATAAATATTTATATATTCCATGTTACCCATTCAATGAACCCATAGAATATTTTGCAGTACTGTTTATACATCTCAGTAAACTAGTCCAAGGTAGCAAAAAAACCAAACCAAAACAAAAACAACCACAAAAAAACAACCAGCCAACCAAAAAACAAGACCCAAAACCCCCAACAAAACAGCATCAAAAAACCCTATTGAAACTTACCCTACTAAGCTAGTTTTACTGCCCTAATAGAAAGAAATCAGTTGTATACTGAGTGACTTTATGAAGATACTTAGGCTTAATGTCATCAGGCATAAATGTTTCCTAGTAGTTTTAAGGCTACTTCAGATTTATCTCAGGAGTTCCTGAATACAAAATGAATGAGGTAGGGATGCACTCTTCCCCTTTGCCTGAAGGCTCCTAGATCTGAAGAGCTTTTGGCACCTCTGGGTAACTAGGAAGCATAGTTACAGTGAAAAGCATACTGCTCTGCTTAAATGGGTATTAATATGAAAGAATACCTTCTAGGAGAAAAAAGGGAGCATGTTCAAATGAGGATGAGATGGTAAATTTCTGGTCTGGCTGAAGTGTAACATGAAATTTAACCTGGTACCCGTTTTTACTGTTAATGTTTGCAACACACTCAGAAACAATCTCTGGTGATAAGAGCTCCTGAAGTTGACTTGGAGCTTCAGAACATTTAGTGCTACTTACCTGTCTAATGACATGGGAAGGGCAGAAAATCATTGCTCAAACTGTCTGAAGCAGTTTCAATGGTATGCATGTTTTGTATCATGGGAACTGAATGATGGAAGCGAAAACAGAGGTAAAATCTGAAACGTGTGTTTAGCTCTATAAAGGTATAAGAAATAAGATTAAGGAGAGGCAGCAAAAGTTAAGGGTTCTGTGAAAAAATGTAGAAAGATTTCTCAAGACAAGTAATATACCTGTGGGAATAACTGTTATGAAGAACTCAGCTACTGTTTTGATTTGAGTCATGATTATTGTTGGAACTGCTCAGCTGGATGCATTTCTTACAGGCATGCACTAAGCTTTAAATGCCACAAGTTACTAAATTCAGGAATCTAATTCCATTCCTGGATGAAATTTGGTGCCATCTCACTTTCTTTATACTTGAAACTTGGCTGCACATAATGATTTCATATGCCTCATTTAACATGTGCCTGACAGGTTTTGTGACTGGAATGCAAGCAAACAGTCTTGTAGTCTAGTAGTGCATAATTTTGACATGTAAGGTGTAATGCTACCATAGCTACCATATCTTTTTGTAAAAGTTCAGCTTTTTGTATGGTAATACGGTTTTTTGCAAATACTGATCAGAAAAGTGTAGTAAGTTGCTCCTGAAATTTATTATGTTAACATTTGTCTATAGGTGACTTAAACTGCACACACACCACCACCATCACACCCCCCCCACCCACCCCCAAAAAAAAACCCCCAAACAAACAAACAAAAAAACCCCTACTTTTAGGGTAATGGGTAATATATTAAGTTCTTATTAAGACAGACCTGTTAATAGAACTCACTTTACAGTGTAATTACCCTGAATAAACAGGGTAAAAAGCTGAACTGTGCTGGATTAAGAGACTAAATCCTCAATCATCTGTTTAGGACCTGATTGATCTGAAGTGAAGGAAAAAAATTAATGGGCATTAGGCAAATTTTTTTTTTTAATGTATCTTTTTAAACACCAGTAGATGGAGACTTGTGAAATCTCAGGTTTGTCTTCAGCCACCAGCTGCCTTTGTGTTTTGGCAGCTCCACTCATCTCAAGTTATCTGAGGAAGCTGACGCACACAGTAAATGTATCTTTGGTACTTGAACATGCTAGAAATAATGCCAAATGGGGCAGAGTCATATCTAGAGGTTAAAACTTTTTTTTCTCTGGGATTATAGTCTTAACTTGGAATTACCTGGTATTATAAACAGCCCTGTCAAATTTAGCTTTTTGGTTTTAGTTTACGATGTCATCGCAGAGCGAAAAGTAGATGAGCCTTGTAAAAGGAAGCACTGAGACAGAAGCTTCAGCTCCTGTGGGTGAAGAAGGGAGAAGCTGTCTGAGTGTTGGTCAGAGCTGTGGACTGTAGGGCACCCTTCAAGACTCTGTTTATGGATATCTGGAATGAATAACTCCTGCTTCCAGAAAGTATTTTATGTAGTTAAAAAACTCAAATCTTCTGCATGAGTTTGTGTCTTGAATTACTTGGCTGCTTGTGGACAACTCAGAATTGTAATGTGAAATAGGATATTATGAAAGCCTAGTATTTTAAATACCTGAGATACTTGACCCTTTCAGTAATGATGCTCACATTGGTTTTACTCTGTAGGGCTTTCCTGTATGCCTTATAGTCAGATTTTCCTTGAGAGTGTTTAGGTTTTTTGTTGGTTTTTTTTGTAGGCCCTACTTTTTGGATCAGTCTTTTGTATCTATTAAGTTCTCTCATATTCAAGTTAACATACTTTAAATTCAGAAAGCAAACGACTGCTTTAAGCTTTTGATGAAATGGTTTTTCTACTCAGACTACTATGTACAAGCACTTTGCAATCTTGTTTCTTAATCCAGCTGTCATTTCAGTCATAGTTGGCTTGCTTCAGCAGGAGTCTGGATAGTGTTTGTGGCTTGGGAAAGGCAAAGCAGTGCAGGCCTGCAGGGTTGGTTCATGGTCTAGGGAATGTCTCAGCCTTTGCTCTGCTGCTTGCACAGGCACTGTGGTGTGAGCTGCTTCATACAAGAAGGTCAAGTTCCCCATGCTGTGCATAGCCATTCAAAAGAAAACAACTCAACTATTTGATGTACATAGTGAACCGATACAAGTTTGTTATTATTAATTGCCTAATAATTCACCTTCAAGGCTGCTACAGTTTTCCTTTGCTGCTACCAAAACAGGAGGGAAATGATGCGGGAATCCTTTGGGTGAACATTGCTAATTTGTACCGTCAAACTGACTTCAGGCTACTGAAGTCCTAATTAGTTAGCTGTCATTTCAGTAAGAAATAATTTAGGATCCTAAAGCAAAGTGCCTACCATTTTATGAAACTGCTGCTGCAGAAGTGTCAGAGTAGGCAACAGCAGTCCTTTATATTCAGTGCAACAAATATGAGCATTTATAGACTCTGCAGCAGGTTAATTCAGCTGAGCAAGTGCTTTCTGTCTCCCAGGAGACTAAGCTTCAGAATGAAGGCAAATTTAGCTTTAAAAACCCAGCAAAGCTCATGACTTTTGATGAATTTACTGTTCATAACACAGGAGCTGTAATAAGGAAACTTGTCATTACAACACTGTTGGGCACATTTAAGGTTGAAGGTGATCACAGACTGGACTTTATGATCTCAGAGTTCTTTTTCAGCCTCAATAATTCACAGTAATTCTGTGATTTATTAAAAGCTTTTTGTTGTGGAGTATTTTCCTTGATTGCGCCCTTTCCCTCCTAGCTGTTCAGGGTACTTGTCATTATCTCTTCATTAGAAAAACTCTTTGAGATGCTTGTACTAAGATATCAGCATGGCACTGAAATTATTTAACTCCTAGTTGTTTGGTTAGGCACATATGGCATAGGGGTCTCTAAATGCATACTCTTCTGTATGAACTCTGATTTATTAGTATAAGCTAGTGAGTTTCTGTACTTTTTCGAATAAGTATGAGTCTGTCTCTTAAAGTAAGAAGAGTAACCCTCCAGAGCAGAAGACCTCAAACTTCTTCAGTGATTTCCAGATCAGTTTCGCAGTTACAATTACTTTCCATTTTAGTAACATTACAGACATTTTTTCTTTTTCTCCCTAAGGAAAAATTTCATGTGATGGCTTGAACACATGCTCAGTGCTATGAATTTCAAATTAAAGAATGGAAAGGCATATATTCTGCAGTCTCTTAAAAGACGTTATTTTTCATACAGATTAAAATGGCATGACAACTGAAACATATGGGAACAATTTTTATCACTGCAGTATCTTGGTACGTAGATCTGGCCGGTCTTCATTGAACTAATTAGATTAAACAAAGGCTTTCCTGAGATAATCACTTTGCAAGCCTTTTCCTATATTACAGCAACCAGCTTTAGTGTGTTGTTGAAGGTCAAATGCTAGTACCAGCTAATGCTTAATATCTGAATGCATAGTGTTCCAGCAGATGTATAAATTGGATTGAATGACATAGGAGATATAAATGCTGGAGCTTTGACTCTCATGGTGTAAGTTTGTTTAAGTATTTTAAGATTTTATTTTTTTGAATAACAAAATGCAATTCCATTTGGTTGGTGAAGCAAGTATTAAAGGCAAATTCAGTAATAGGAAAGGCTTGGATGGGGGTCTGAAGTATGCCACGGATCATGTACATACGGGCAATAGTATTGATGCTACTCATAAACTGCTGTTTATGTTTGATTGTGTGTGTCCTCTGCAAACTTACCACTTCAATGTAGTCTCAATTTTAATGCATGTAGAACACATATTACAGTTTTCTTCCAAATGGAGGGAGTTACTAAATACTAATTTGCTAATTACTATATACTTTCACCTATGAAGAGATATTTCTGGAGTCCTTTTTGATTCATACTTAATGTTCAGGACTGCCTCAAGAGCAGCTAGTTTGTGGGGCAGGGAACTAACCGGCTTATATTTAAAGTGTTATTACAAGAACATTTCAAGAAACATGTTGCAATTTCTAACTTGGTCAAAATGGTGTGTTCTGGTGGCATTACATAAATTTGTATTCCATGGTCTTTTCATGCTTTGGTTATTAGCTCTGCATGCTGACTTCTGTTTAGAGCTTGTCCTTTTCCCAGTCCAACTACAGAGGCTCATGAGGCTGTAAAACTTCTGACATTGGTAGAACTGTCTAACCTTTGTTTTATGGGTTATGGTTTTGAATTATTGTCTTTGTGTGGTAACAAAGTAAGCTTGCTTAGTGATAAATATTAATTTGCTTTTGGTAAGGAATTAAGATGCAGTATCCCTCATAGGCAGCTGCAATGATATGATATATGATATGTGGTATGGTATGTCAGTGAAGCTATTACAGTCATAGAGGAGCAGGGTCTCTTTTCAGGGAGATTTGCTCAACTACCTGAATCCTGCCTATCAGAGTATGTGCTGCTACTGTAAGGTGCCTCTTCAGTTACAGGATTTTTAGTCTCTTGAGTGGGACAGAAAATAGCTTTGAAGTTGTTCCTCATCTCAGTCACCGGTTAACAAGGATTATCCAAAAGTTGTTCTAATGTAGGATAGACATCTAATCATCTTGTGTGCAGCTTGTTTAAGCTGGACTCTAGCAGTGTAATTATCACTGAAATGAAATTTAAATAATCTGGAATTTCATTAATGGCATTAAAGTGATTTTTAGTTTGATACCTATTTCTTGAATTGAAAATTTGAGATATTAGCAGATCAGAATTTTGAGGTGAATTGCTTTTAACTATAATGTTTGAGCTAATGCTGTTCAAGTAATATATCTCATGGCTCCTTCAGGAATTAAGTTGAGAACTAGAGCACTGGTCCAAACAAAAAATATTCTACTTGTTGAAGAGATCGATATTATTACATGATCTGTGTAGCTTAAAAATATGTTTTTATGATACTTGAATTTCACTGCTAATAGATGCACTATACATCACCACTTTGTTACAAAAGTGGGCTGTTGGAACTTGCTGCAACAGGAAGCAATTGAATGGTGCAAGGTTTCACACCAGACTGTATTAAGGCTATTTCTTTAAGAAATTTCTAGTGAGATTTTTCTCTACGAATCAGCAGTGAAACTATGTTAAGTCCATTCTGGACCCATGTGAGGTTTTTGTACTGTTCATTGAAATGCCTGGTAAAAAATGTTCTACTGGAGCAGATTCTTTCTGGTTTCATTTGGTGTACCAATTGCTAATATTTAACCAAGTTTTTGTTATTTGGAGCAAAACTGCTCTTGCTCAGTATTTAGAATTTGAGGAGTCTTCACACTTCACAGCTCAATTTTCCAGAGCTATTTCTTAGCATGAGTGAGCCAGTCTGCAACATTGGTAGAGCTGATCTGCAGAACTGTGGCTGCTTTTGTGGTGTTAATGTAAGCTTCTTGAGCTTGTCTGTGAACCCTAAGGGTCTGTTGGTATGTAAGGACACCATTCAGGTACTTAGGAACTTCTGAGAATCCCTTTCAATATAAACCGCTGTAACAGTCCAGCAGATTAGCTATTACTGTGGTAACAAAAATGGATTTAGGTATATAGAGATGATAGAACTGGAGATTGAAACACAGTGTGAGCTATGATTAAGCAATGTTGTTGCTCTTAAGATTACTTACACATGAAAGCAAGCCTTACTTTGGCCCAGTATTCAGTCTCAAAGCTTGTCAGTGCCAGTTGAGTAGTGACTAGAGCTGTAATTTTTGCTAACCTCATGTCTGTACTTATATATGCTTGTATCTGTGCCTCAAGTGCAGGACTCAAGCCAAAGGCTTGAACAGAGGTTTTCTTAATTTAAATTGAATCCAAGTTTGATGCAGTTAATTGTGGGGCATTCTACTTGGTCTATTTTTGCCTAATTAGCAGCTGCATCTTCTTCATAGCTGTATAAACTAGTTTGTCTGATCTGCTTTATATTGTACTGTCATAGTTCATGATTAGGTACCAGATGATAAATCCTCCTAGGCAATTACTTGGCCAACAGTATGCAGCTGTGGTGTGCCTTTAAAGATCACTATTTTGTACATAATTTGCATGACTTTTTTCACTTACAGGATTCTGTAGCAGAACATGTTCTAGTCAGCTGAAGAAAACATGTTAATCGAAACAGGATTTTAGCATTCAGATTAACACCATCCTCGTGGACTCTTCAACTGTTACAACATAAATATATATGTATATCTTTTTTTTTTTTTTGCAAGTAACAGCAAAAACAATGAAGAGTTAAAACAAATTTTTAAATTAGGTATATTGTTGATGTTATAGGATCTTGGAGTTTTATGTGTATAAATATTAATTGCTTTCCAGAAAACAGCTATAGGCAGTGTTTTTCTCAATCTCTTAGTGACAGAAAGACATGAGTGGCTGTAGTTCTGCTAGAGATGGCAGTGTCACTTCTGGTGGAGTAACACCACTTCATGGTCTTCCAGCATCAATAGTTCTTTTCAGTGTAAATGCAGTGCTATGGCATAGTGCTTAAAGCAGCAGATTGACTATAGCTGAAGCTAATTGTTTCCAGGGTAGAAAACTTGAGACTTTTTCCAGGACCGAGACATGAAATTTCTGGTAATTAGGTGCTTGTACCTGGACTTCAACATAGACATAGTGGTTCAACAAAGCAATCCTCTAACTTGACAGGGCAGCACCCAGAATTCCTTGATATTTGACTTGTCGCCTTTGTAAAGCAAATCAGCGGTAGCTGCTCTTGATAGACATATGACATCTAGGTCTTTTTGACCTGAAGGAATCCCAGTTGTTGTTCATCTGAGGTGACAGTCACAGTGTTTTGTGTGGGGGGATATGTTGTTACTTGGGTTCACCATGCTTGGTTATGTTGATAAAGCTGACTTACGTGATCAGACTTCTGTCTTCTGCAAACAGCAGATCTTTATATAGGCATGGAGTGTTTGTACATTCACTGTACTGTTGTGTAGATAGATGGATGCATGCAAGATGTGTTACCCCAGCAGGAATTAAATATGGAATGCCTGTGCAGGTTAAGAATCCTGTGGGTAGATGCTAATTTCTCATCTGCAGTGCCAGACAGAAGAGCTGCTGTTAATCTCCTTATCCCTTCTGCAGGAAGATGGTATTGTGCAATTTTCCCCTCTGTTCAAAGAATTAAAAGCAGATACTGTATGAGGCTTGAGTTGTGATGAATAGGCTGGAGGGGGTTTTAAACTGTTTGGACATGAAAATACAGCTAGACCTAGGTCTGCCTGCAGGTATACTCCTACTTACCCTAGAAAAGTACTTCATGCGTGGGCTAATTTAGTGTTGAAACAATTTTGCTTGAGGTTTGCACAAATTAATTCATGGGAACACACAAAAGCTTGCTCATCTCAAACTGTGCTGTAAAAGTTTAGTGAATAGTTGCAGCTTTTAACCTGGTCATGCTTTTACTCCATTTGACAACAGTAGTGGATGTTCCAAACTATTTGCCTGGTAACAGATTTGCTTCCAGGTGTTTTTAGTGGTTTCCTCTTAACGATGAACCATCTGGATATACCAAGTAAAATGCAAGACTTAAAGGCAATAGCTTTCCTAAGAAGTTAAAGACGTAGGAAAGTATAATACTGCAAGGTTACTCTGGGATAGGAAACATCCATTTTATGCCTTGTCACTTTTGCCAACTGAATGCTAAGTAAAAATATTATAGGAAGTGCGAATAAATTAGTTCTGTAACCTAAATACAAAGAGTAGAGTTGTTTTAAGATGTATTTTGGCGTGGCAGTTATGTAACTGAATGTGTATTCATTCTTTTCCCTAGACTGTAGATGCCATTTGGTGAACAGAATGCGCCATGGGACAACCTGAAAGATTTCTCTCCAGACGGGGTCTCTTACTTGGGTGATGTGTCTGATCTCCTGACTGTCTTCATACCCAAAGGATTTATTTTCCTTTTGGAAATATTTTAAGTTGAAATCTTGTTCCTACTGGAAACTGTCGACCCTAAAGACTGCAAGCATCATGGGTGATATGGCAAACAACTCGGTTGCCTATAGTGGTGTAAAAAATGCTGTGAAAGAAGCTAATCATGGAGATTTTGGAGTTACTCTTGCAGAGCTTCGCTCGCTTATGGAACTTCGAGCTGCAGATGCAATGCATAAAATACAGGAATGTTATGGAGATGTATATGGCATATGTACAAAATTGAAAACTTCACCAAATGAAGGTAAGCTAATTTTAACACCATTATTCAGGAAACTTCATTGAGGAAAAAACCTTTGTCACGCAAACTACTATTATTTTATATAGGACAAGTTTATAATATTAGTTACCGCAATAAAATATTTCTTCTTACTCCTAGGGCAGAGGTATTAAATGCAGGAGTTTTTTTCAGTGGGTCTAACTGCGTGTCAGATGTTGGGTTAATGGTGAAGTTGCACTTTGGTATAAAGTTCATTGATGTATGCATCCATAAATGAAATAGCAATTCAACGTGGCAATGTCTAAGTTTGTGAATGGCTCATATGACTTAGATCACAAGTCAGATCACGCTGTCATAGAGCACAAGGTTTTAATAGTCTAATGCAGGTGTTATTAATGTTTCTGTGTTGCTACTTAGTTCTTATGTTCCCTAATGGAATAATTTTTAAAAGTGGTGTTTGTTTAAAAGTTTTCTGTTTGTACTAGTCTGAATTTTTAATATCAGGCTCTAGTTTTTAAATGGATATTTCTGCAGATTTTATTTGATCTGTACTAAGTATCTGTCAATACAGCTTCTGGCACTAACAGGTAGTGTTACTATCAGTAGAAGGTTTGCAAAGTGATCACACAATCTTATTCTCTAGAAATAAGTATCTTCAAAGAAGCCTTTGCCATGCTGGACTAGATGAAGTGCGGCTACCTGATGCTTTTGCTCTTGAGTTATTACTCCAAGATAGACTGTATAAATGTCAAGAAGGAAATAAATGTATCGTCTCCTTCCTGAGAGCTTTCCTGGAGTTTTCCTTAACATCTTGCCCTCTTTTACTATTTTCCAATGTAAATGAAACACTAAGCTTGAGTTTGTTAAAGCAAGCTGCAAGTCATATTACGTGAGATATCTAAACTGTACAAATGTTTTTACACATTTTTCTCTAACGTGAACTCAAACTTGAGTGAAGTCTTGCTGTTAGTAGTGACTGAGCAGTACCAAAATCAAGATCCTGGCAAACTGCAGTGTCTCAGCTTTTAAGAGGTCACATAGCTTTTAAACAGTGGAGTGTCATGTTGGTGGCAGTGGAGTACCTGCCATCTTAAATCTTGGAGAGCTGTTGCTTTCTGTTCTTTAGAAATGCTATAGAAAGGTTTGTGTCCTTGCATCAAGAACAGCCTGCTGATGCTGCAAGATATCTCAGGGTGCATCTGTACTTAGCATGTTTTGACTTGATCTGCTTTTGAAGCCAGACTCCTGAAATTATTTCAGTGCATGTACTCAGTTCCTCTTACCACTGTCTGAGGAAGAAATCTTTAAAACATGAGGACTGCAAACTTCTATTTCTCAGCACTGATAGAGTTGTAAAGTTTAGTGCAAGTATGTGAAGCACTGCTGTGCACAAGCACTGTGACACCTCTTAAATAGAAGCAGCACAGCAGTCTCTTGTTAACCTGTTTCATAGCACTGAAAGGTAGTTTTTCTCAGGGAAATGGGCTGTAGCTTTCTCCAGTCAGGAGAACTGCTAGGAGTTCCAGCTAGGAACTGAATTTAGGATTACATTGTTTTACAGCAGTCTGCAGGGTTTAAGGCTGATCATTAATGCAAGCTATATGGGTGCCTGATTGTTGATGGCTGTGATGCACTGAGCACAAGATGCCTGGGGTACTGTGGTATTCATTTTGTAACAAGCAGGTTAATGCATGGGAGTGGTGAGTGCCAGCTTGCGAAAACTACAAAGGGTTAGATGCCCTTTCCTGCAGGTTGATTCTGATGTACTGAGGACTATGTGATCGAGGCCTTTCCCTTTCAAAAGGACTTGACATTTAGATGTTCTGTCCTGCAATCAGTTAAATACAATCAGTAACTTCATAAAAGGCTACCATCTTTTTTTGAAGTGTGAGAGCAGCTCATAAATGTAGCAAGTCCTCAGCAGTTGAATGGGATAATTAGCTCAGAAAAGGTTAAGTAAGATGAGTTAGAGCAGTGTCCTCTACAAAGCTATCATTTTGACTCTGAATCACGACATGAACCTTTAGAGAACCAGCATCTCTACCAGGTAAGCTGCTATAAATTTCTCAGAAGTAGTACTGGAGAGCTTTTGTAAAAGTAAAACCAGGTCTCTTGTCAAATTCTAGTTGTAAGTATAGAAATGGAGACATTTCTAATGCAGAAAATTTAGATAATATCTATGCAGATATTATCTATGCAGAAACTGCTGTTACTATAGTTCTCTCAGTCTCATGTACACTTGCAAAAGACCCTATAACACTTCATCTTATTCAGAAGCTTTCTTTATGGTATGAAATGCTGACTTGTGTAATTACCAGTGGCTTCAAAGCAGAAGTATAGGTAGTTCTGAAAAGCAACACAATGGATAAGTTCAGCTTGTGCAATTTCTTGCTTTGAAGTTGTTGACAATGTAGGGCAATCTCAGTTTTCAGACAAAATGTGAATCAAATCTGCTTGATTTGAAATAAGAAATGGGAACTGTCTTTTACCAATGTTACTAAAAAAAGAAAGACACTGAGCAGACTTTACTGCTTAGTTTTTAATGTTTATTATGTCTTTTACATCCATACAAATGTGAATAAATGAACTCTTGACATCTGTAGTAGCAAAAGTCCTCACTGTATTCTGAAGAGATGGACTACCATCAATACTTTCACAGGTCTACATAATTTTGACTGTCTAGTAGCTTCTACTCCTTTATTTGTATATGAAGATTTAACTATTAGTCCCTTGCTTAATATTTTTCAAACTAAACCCTAACTAATCAAAATTACTGTAGTTAAGAGTCACAATAGTGTCAATCTCAGGGCTGTAGCTTGTGAAGTATGAATTTGCCACAGAGGTGTGGCAAATGTAGTAAGTTTAGTAATGATGTTTGATGTATTATGGCATATACTAAAGATACAGATGCTTTTTTACTTTGTTAGGCTTATTTACTCATCTTCACTAAATGGTTCTCATAGTAGCTTGACTTTATATGTTGTTAAAAAATGCTTTTCACTCTTCAAAGACCTTTCATGTATATTTCTGATGTTTGTATCCTGGTATCCTGTCACGGCTTAGCAGTTTAGGTAGACCAAAAGCCAAAGGACAGAATTACTATTTTCATCCTCCCCATCCCCCAAAAGGAAAGATACAACGGGAATAAAGAGTAGAGACTTGAAGCTGGAAGTTGAAAACAATTGGAGACAGATTTACTAGCACAAGGGAAAATTAACAAAAATACAAATCTCCACAAATATCCTTATACAACCTGATCTCATTGGCAGCAGAAATAAATGCCTGAGAGTCCCTTACTGCAAGGCCAGCTCTGGAGGGGAAGGTTCATGGCTCTTCCCAGCACTCGATGGATGTGGATCCAGAAGAGCAGGTGGGGAGCTGGGGGTAAAGGAAAACAGGGGAACAGCAAGAGAGGAGGGGCTGCAGTCTGCATGTCCTTGATAGAATATGGGCAGGGAATGGGAGGGAATAGACCCCCCTATGTTTCTCCCCTTTGAGTCTGAAA
The DNA here is from genome assembly GCF_003957555.1 of Calypte anna. Classification (NCBI taxonomy): domain Eukaryota; kingdom Metazoa; phylum Chordata; class Aves; order Apodiformes; family Trochilidae; genus Calypte; species Calypte anna. Next base: position 92,374,781 of record NC_044244.1, read on the forward strand.
GCCCTTCTTTAGTTCCTTATATTCAAACGATGGACCTATCCTGTGAAGAGAGAGGAAAAGTAGTGCCATTAACATTGTCATAAAATCATAAAATGGTTTGGATTGGAAGGGACCTCTAGGGGTTATCTAGTTCAACCCCCTGGATGTTAGCAAGGGCATCCTCAACTAGATCAGGTTTCTCAGAGCCTTCTTGAGCCTCAACTTGAATATCTTCAGGGATGGGACATCAACTACCTCCCTGGGCAACCTGTTCCATTGTTCCACTCCATTGTGTAGATAATCTTCCAAACTCTGCTATGCTAAAAGGAAGAGAGAAATTGTTCTGCTATGCTAAAAAGAAGAGAGAAATTGTATCTGTTGATAACGAGCAATATGATCCAGCCTTTTGGAATGGCCAAGCTGGTCTGAATTTCTCTGGTTCTCTCATATATTTTAATTTTCTAAATTATCTTGTATTCTTTGAGTTAAAGGCCAAAGGAAGCATCTCAAAGCTTGAACTTCCAAGAAGTGTAGTGTTACAACTAATCAGTAAAATTGCTTCCTTGTTTTAAGCCTCCAAAGCCATGAATATAAGGTGAATCTAAATGTTAGAAGAAATCTAATAATTACATACACTAAGGGTACGTTTAATTTCACTCTTGAAAAGATCTGCATATAATATTTTGCTTTTCAGTTATGTGATTACATAGAAACTGGTAGCATTTAAAACTGAGCTCTGCTGTTCAGGAATCTTTGCAAAGTATCTTGAAATATCATGTGATGGTGCTAGGAAATGTCTGTAGGAGGTGTTAAATACCCCAATTATTATGAAAGCCAGTAGCAGTGGACAGGGTTCTTACTGATTACCTAGTGTGTTTTTAACGCCTTGATATCACCAAGTACTTGGGTTAACTTCTAAAAAAATCTGCTACTTGGAAAATTGTTCTCTTTAAGTAGGTGCAGATCATCACCTTGGGGACAATATGGTTGTAGTATCCAGATCTTTACTCTGAAAACAGCTGGACATTTGTTGAATTTTACCTTGAAAAATGAGCTCTAGTGGCTCATATTCTGAGTAGTGGGTTAGTCAGCTGGAAACTGATGATGGAGTAAACAGGAGGTGCACTTACAGAAGACCTTGAGTATATGACCTTGCACTGAATATACTTGGTATTCCTTTATTTTTAAGAACTTAGCTAGCTCTTAAAGCATGCAGTGCCTTCTCGTGAAGGCCCCTCCCTTACTCTTGTCTGCTTGTGTCCCTTGCGGGTGGTAGAAGAGTTGAGTCAGAGAAAAGGACTGTGGAAGAAATAAGCAGTGTAAGAAGACAGTAAGCTGAGGTGTGAGGCCCTACACAGTGGCCAGTGGAATGGGACATTTTCCTACAGTGTTCTCTCTGTGTGAGAGGAAATAGAAAATAAGTGAAGCTTTAGATGAGAAAAAAGCCTTTTGTCTAGGTGGAAACAGCATCATTAAGTAGCTGCCTCTCTCTGCATGATGCCTGGAGAGCTTCACCAGCTTTTAATAGTATTTGCTGTATTAATTTAATAATGCACAAATATAATATTTCTAGTATCTTTATATTAATAATTATATTTAATACTTCATTACAAATGTTACAGTAACTGTAGGATCCTAGGATGTTATCTCTGAATACAGAATCCCTACAGTGAGAACCAGAGCTGGCTTCACAGGCTGTGGTCTTACTACAGTTGCATGGTGTTACTCAGACTCAGTAGTAGTAAACTCTACTAATGATCTTGTCTTACAATCTTGCTTACTATGTACAAAGGTATGCCAATTATTATTACGCTATTGCTATGTTAAATGCAAGTAGGTAGGCCGTCAGCTTACCTTATATTGGTAAATTCTGAATTATAAAATACATACATTTTTTTTCTATAGGGACATATTTAAGGATAATACTTGTGTAATTATTTGAGATACAGCTTTCCAGTGTTTTTACCAAAATGTGGAGTGAGACTTGGCTTCGTGAATGGGAAACCTTGGTCACTTCTAATGTGAGTCAGAAATGCAAATAAGTGTGACTAATTTTGTCTTCTTATTAAATAGGTTTAAGTGGAAATCCAGCAGATATAGAAAGGAGAGAAGCAGTTTTTGGGAAGAACTTTATACCTCCTAAAAAGCCAAAAACATTTCTTCAGTTAGTATGGGAAGCACTACAAGATGTTACACTAATTATATTAGAAATTGCCGCCGTAGTATCCTTGGGCCTTTCTTTTTACCAGCCTCCAGGAGGAAATGAATCATGTAAGTAAACTTTTTTAAAAGTAGGTATCTACCTGTAATTTACTACTGACTTTCCTGGTCCCACATGTCTATGCTGTAAATCTGATGGGAGACATTAAGTCAATGGAAAATCAGCTTATCGTTCCTTATTGAGAGAACACTACTAAAATTCTGGCTTACCTTAAAAGGGCAACATGAGATTTTCCTGGTCAGGGTATGGTATGATTCTGACCAAAATAATACCAAAGGTAAAGTACAAGCAGCAGGATCAAGGACTTGTCTTAGATCCAGTCATGTTTCTGTGCAAGTGTTTTTTTAGCTTTGCCTCAAATATTTAAGCAATTTATAATTTGCGGTCATGTGCTTTCTTTGGGGAGTCAGCAAGTCTTAAATTTTCCTTGATTTGCAATATGACACTGGTAACTTTCCAATTTAAGAAACAAAGCTATATTTATACATCTAAATGGAAGATGAAGGGATATGGCCTTCGTTGAACTGAGTTTTTGCAATGATATCTTGTTTGTTGGGGGAAATGTTGAGAAAGCAGAAGGTGGTTGTCTACTCTGGCATTCTTATGCCATCAGTTAATAAGGACAGGTGACTATATCAACTTCTCTCATGTTCAGATAATGAGAAGTGCAGATTCTTGGTAGTCTAACTTACTTGAGCTTCTCTAGCATTAGCTTCTCTGTGTGAAAAATAAATCGAAAATTGTGAAGAAGGCTAACAGAAAATGTTTATCAACTAACAGTAGTTTCTTCTGTCTGGCAAAACTGTTGTTGTTGAACTAACTATCTTTGTGAACTTTCTTAAATCTAAAACCTGTTTTCTACAGTATGTGGATCAGTAAGTGTTGGTGAAGAAGAGGAGGAATCTGAAGCAGGTTGGATTGAAGGAGCAGCAATCCTCCTATCTGTAGTTTGTGTGGTATTAGTAACAGCTTTCAATGACTGGAGTAAAGAGAAACAATTTCGGGGATTGCAGAGCCGTATTGAACAAGAACAGAAATTCACAGTCATCAGAGGTGGCCAAGTCATCCAAATACCAGTAGCTGACATAATTGTTGGAGATATTGCACAAGTGAAATATGGTAAACATATTTTTAAAGTTGAACTTTCTTTTATTTTTGAAAAAGGAACTGCAGTCAACATACCCAGTGATCTCTCGTAGGTGATCTTTTACCGGCTGATGGTGTACTCATTCAAGGAAATGACCTCAAAATTGATGAAAGCTCACTGACTGGAGAATCTGATCATGTTAAGAAATCTTTGGACAGAGATCCTATGATGCTGTCAGGTGTGTAACATTTGACAATCCTTAAAGAAAGTGGTTTGTTTCTGGGGGTAAACTGGTTATTAAAATTTTGAAGTTAATTCTGGCAAACCAGACTTTATCCTAGGCTGACTGCTTAAGGGTAACCAAAAACAGTAGTGCAAAACTTGGTCAAAGTGAGCAGACTCTTAAAACTGAAACATGTTGCTTTTGCTTTTATTTTCCAGATAGTTTTGACAAAGCTGTAGGGGAGCACAGTGATCTATATATACACATCTTACTGTTTCTTCATTGTGAAGTTTGAGAACTCATTTCCTTTGTGTTCTGCCATATAACTGCTCAAGTCTCAGTTGAAAACCTGATTTAATCTTTCAGGTACACATGTGATGGAAGGCTCTGGAAGAATGGTAGTTACTGCTGTAGGTGTGAATTCTCAGACTGGAATCATCTTTACCTTACTTGGAGCTGGAGGAGATGAAGAGGAAAAAGAAAAAGAGAAGAAGGACAAGAAAAGTAGGCATAATCATTTTAAATCCCTGGGGAGAGAGAGGTGAACTCCTGAGTGTTACTGGATAAAAACATGTTCTAGTCCTCTGCAGCCAGAAATCTTCTTTTAAACTTCATACATTTGGTAGATTTTATGGGGAAAAAACCCTTGGGGTCCAATGACTTGAGAGGACACCACTACTACTAACTCTTTTAATTAAATTCCAGATCAAATTGACCAACTAGAGGTTGGAAAGTTTACAAGTCCTAACCAGCCATATCATGTGTAAATTGCTAACTGCCATCTTGTGTAACTTCAAAGTGCCATCATATCTAATAGCAAATATTTGTTTATGGCAAACAGGTTACTACCAGTTACTCAGTAAGTATCTAGTTCTGCTTTTGACAGATAGCAAATGTCCTATATAGGGAGTTCTATGACTCCTGGAGGTGAAAAGCTTGGATTATTGATACTGCTGAGTTTGTGAGTATCTTAAACATATGCAGGACAGATTTTGACAAAGGTGAGCAGACAACTGCTTCTGCCACACCTTTTTATCCAGACCTGAAACTTTGAATGCTAAAATGCATACACAAGGTGAATCCCTAGTATCACTTTTCTGTAAACTATTTTTGGAGGGATGAGGGGCTTGTAATCCAGCATGTTTTGGAGCCTTTCTCTGAAGTATGAAATGGGCTGTGTTCCTTAGTCTGAAGGATTTGCTCAGTAGCTGAAACTATAGGGGCACTTCTTTAAGCCATAGCCTTTATCCTGAGAATCAAAGTTGAACAATAAATGTAGTGAGGTTGACTTGGACAGAACTGGGTCTGAGGATTCTTGGTAATAAAGCCATACTTTTTCATCAGAAGAATATGAAACAGTGATGGAAGGCCTTGTAGAAATGTGCTCAGGAATCTCAGTGCCTTCAAACTAGAGGCACTTGTTGTAATACACACTCTGTATGGGATCTGTAGGATCGAACTATGCTTTTTGTTTTTATGTTGTAATCTACAGATACTGCACAATTCTGAACCTTCTTGAAACTTAAAGTAGCAGGTTTATTCAGAAGTTACAGAAATTATTACAAAAGGAATTAAAAGTTCAAAATTAGCATAGAGCTGAAGTGTGGTGGTGAAGAGTAAAAGTTTGACCTGTAACACTTGGAGGGATTAATGTGGAAGAGTGTCCATCCTTGGCTCTTTCCCTTACAGAGGAAGGAGAAGGAAGCAAGCAGCAGTACCAGCTGCTGTGGGAGATATGGAGAAGATTATAACTTTTATTAATATTCTGCCAGTGTCTACTTATAGAAGCAGAAGTCTTTCTGACAAGTAGTGTTGGTATATCCTAGGGCTTAAACACTTGTGGGGTTTTTTGTCTCCCAAGATAGACAACTTCCTCTTTCCCTCAAGTTAAGATGGCTGATAAGATTCTCCTTGGTAAAACTCAGGTTAAACTAAATTAGCTTCTCTGTGAATGTTAAGGAGATTAAAGTGCCTATTTTTAGTTGGCTGTGTTCAGAGTGGCTTTGTTCAGAGTGAAAGCAAATATATGTGCAAGGAGTTAGAAGTAACTGACGTGTAGAACTTTGCTCTTATAAGAAGGAAAAATAGGAAAGAACTAAATTAGGAGGCAGAGTTGAGTTATTAAGTCTGAAGTGGCACTTGTTATTTGCTTTGTTTTTTGTGGTTTGTTTTTTGTTTTTTTCTCCTTGGCTGTTCTGAGGATGCTCAAGGGGAAATCTTATGTACAGGAATCAGACTATGTCTACCGTAGTGAATGGCATACCAGACAGGTTGCTCGATAATCTGTTTTTTTTCTATCCAAGTACTCATGTATTTCAGTATACTTAACCTGTCTGATGACTTAATAAATAAACTACCCACGAGACTGAAAAATTCTGTGTTTTGTTCTAAGTTCCTCAGTTTTGTGGTTTCATTTTAGGTTATTGCAAATAGTAACTATAACTCTTGCTTTATGTACGAAAGAGAAAAGTTGGTCACTTGCCAGGGAATTATCTAATCAGTTTTATCTGAAAACCCAAACAAAAAAAACTACTTTGCCCCCCAGCCCCAGTAAACTCCATAGGGTGTGTTGGTCTTCTGGTTACCTTTAACATTTCACTCATTTATTTTCTTCACTATTTCCCTGTCCTTCTTTATGATCTCTTGCCAAACTCAATTTCAGAACATAGGTAGGAATGATATTTTATTATGAACATGAACTATTCTGGTAGTGGTGTAATACTGATATGTTGCCTACATTTTATGGTTGTGGTTGTGTAATAGGGTTAGCATAGATCCAGTAATCCAGCACTGTACCTTCATTAAACTTCTTGGATTTATAAATATTTTATACTATAGTAGCCTCTGCAGTGTCTTATTAAAACACTGATTCTTGAAGTGAGCTCCTATGGTTCATTTACAGCAATATTCAGATACAGTTGCTAAGTGCTGGAAGAACAGAGGGCAAGACTGAGGCTGCCAGAATCACATGAATGTCCCAAATTTCTTTCCTAGAATAGTCTTTAGGCAAGCCTTTTAAAAGTTTCCTCACAGGTAATAAATGTTTGTATCAGCAGTTTGTGTAAACATAACTATGGTAGCATAACAGTGCAGCAGTCTTGTATGGGAAAAGTAAAGTAAAAAAAAACCACAATACAAACCCCTGATATGAGCTGTTTCTGTGAATTTATATCTTCAAAGCCTCATTTAAGTAAACCTTCAGTCTCCATTTCATCATAACTTTTTAAGAAAGTGCTGTTGCTTGTTTCATTATATGGTAATGTATGTACAGCAAATTTAAAATAATTTGTTCCCCTATAACAGGTAAAAAGCAAGATGGAGCTCTTGAAAACCGTAACAAAGGTAAATGCAGATTCTCTGATCTGTTCTTGCAAGTCTGTATTTAGCCTGTATTTTCTGAGAAGGTATGCCATGAATATATTCTTCACTATGAAAATGCATATTGAATAGTTGTATCCAGAGTGCTTATTCTGAAGATGGTATAAGTGAATCTGCCAAAACCAAATGATTAAATGAACTCGGTAGTCTCAGAATAGCTACATACTACAAAAGTAAAGTTTACCAGTGATTTTCAAGGTATATTGTTGGGATGAGTTAACTATGACTGGCTGCCAGATACCCCCTCAGCAACTCATTCCCCTTTCTCAGCAGAATGAAGCAGAAAAGCTTGTGGATTGAGATAAGGGTGGGGAGATCACGTAGCAATTATCCTCATAGGGCAGAACAGAATCAACTTGGGAAGATTAATTTATTGCCTATTTAAAATAGAGCAGGGTAGTGAGAAACAAAACCAGTAAAAACACCTTCCCCCTTCCCTCGTCTTTCCAGAATCAGGTGCACTCCTGATTCCTCTGCCTCTGAGGAGTAGGATTGAGTATGTTGGGGTTTTTTTCAGTCAGTTCATAACACTTGTCTCCTTCCTTCGTCTGTTCTTGCCCTCCATCATGGGAGTTCTCCCAGGGGATACAGTTCTTCATAAACTTCTCTAATGTCTGTCCATCCCCCAGGGTGCAATCCTTCAGCCACAGACTGTACAAGTATTGGTCTCCCACAGACTACAGCTCCTGCCAGGAGCCTGCTCTGATACAGGCCTCTCACAGGCTACAGCTTTCTTCAGGGCATATCCACCTCTGCTGCAGCGTGTGATCCTCCGTGGGCTGCAGCTCCCCTTTTGCCAGCATCTGGGCACCTTACACCAATAAACTTATTTAAACATTCGTGTGCAGCATGGTATCTCTGGATACAAGTTACTGCACAGTACTGGTGTTCAGTGGAGCCTGGTGTTATTAAGGTTTTTAAGTGTTGTAGGTTTGAGGGATTCCCAGACAGCTAAACTTAATTTGATCTTGATTTCTAGCTAAAGCTCAGGATGGTGCAGCCATGGAAATGCAACCACTGAAGAGTGAGGATGGTGGGGATGGAGATGAGAAAGACAAGAAGAGGTCAAATTTGCCAAAGAAAGAAAAGTCTGTTCTCCAAGGCAAACTTACAAAGCTCGCAGTTCAGATTGGCAAAGCAGGTATGATGTATCAGTACCCTCCTTATGCTGATGTCAGATGTATGAACAAAGTTGAAACACCCATAGTTTGTTAGGAGATAACTTCATTATCTAGCCTTAATCACCTTGATTAATTCAAGTGCAAAATTCTAATGCAAGCAAGTATGCAATTGTGCCTAGGTGTGCTGATGGCTTTTCAAGCTGTGTCATGTGGATTGTTTTTGTTTTACCTTGATTTAAATTGATTCAGGCTTTAGAGTGTCTAGGTGAGAAAATTCCAACTTCGTAACATTGGACAGCTGTTACAAAAGACATTTCTAGATAAGATGTGACATTTAGTGAGGTACCTAAAGAATTATAAATATACTTAAGTCTGGAAAATGTGGTAGGGTTGGCCAGGCTATCTCTGGTACTTCTAGAGGCTTTGGAATTTCCACTTAGCATATGACTCACTGATATGTAACACTTTATTGACTTTCTACTGTCCTTTAGCTTCTGTTACTTTACTGTCAGCTAATATTGTTCAGTCTTTTCAAAAAATTGGATAAACTGTGCTTCTTAAAAGCAGACTATGTAGTAGTATGTAGAGATTTAAGTCAAGTGTTTCAGGATTTATTTTGGCTCAGGTAAAACTGTTGAAAGGTTACAGGCTAGAAGGAACTTCAAGAAGTCTTGTAGCCTAGCCTGCAGCTCAGAAAGGGCTGACTTCAGCATGTATGTTGTAAAACAGTTATGTGAAAACGAAAGAATTAAATTTAGCTTTAGCACTCCATAGTTATCTATAGCAATGTATATTTTTCAGAGAAACTTACACTAACAGATGTTGAATAAAGCTTCTGTGGTATGATTAGTGTAAAATAATGTCATTCTTCAACAATTTTTTCACATCTTGAGAGCTTTTTTTCCTTTATGCACATTTTGATTCATTTTAATTCCCCACACATCCTTAATGCTCATCTACTTGCATGAATTTTTCTGTCCTGCTGCTTTGGAACAGTCCATACGCTGAAGCATCTTTCTATTAGGAGCTGATACTTCAGTGACTTCTGTTTCTTTATTCTAGCCAGGTCCATTTTGCTTCACTGTTTTCCTGTGATGTCTTAAATGTGATACTCAACTTGCTAACTGCAGTTCTGATTTGTCTTCCCAGTTACTCCCAGTTACTCCCACTGCTTACCTGCCATATAAAACCCCACCTTCAGCAGGAGGCAGGGTACAGATTTCTCTACTGAATAAGTCTCCAGTACACTTATGGAAGGCCTGCCTGCTGGGTTATTTGGGTTCTTACTCTGCTTAGTCATTGACTTTACATATTTGTCTGTCCTGTTCATGATTAGATCTACACTTTTCAATTAAATGGGAAGGAAAAATATTCTAGAGGTTTCAAATGCATGAGGAAATACTTCTGTTGGAAGTCAGGACATCTTTGACAACTATCTCAGTGTTTCCTGGTTTGCCTGTCTCAAGGCTTAGCTATAAACTAACTTCTATAAAGCCGGAAGTATTTGAGCTTGACTTACCCCCAGTCTGTATTGCCAAATTTTTGAGATAATTTCTGAAAACTCTTTATTCTCTTTCTAATAAGGTTTATTGATGTCTGCGATCACAGTCATTATCCTTGTGTTATATTTTGTAATTGACACCTTCTGGGTTCAGAAGAGACCTTGGCTTGCTGAATGTACACCAATTTATATTCAGTATTTTGTGAAGTTCTTCATTATTGGAGTTACAGTTTTGGTGGTGGCAGTACCAGAAGGTCTTCCACTTGCAGTCACTATATCTCTGGCTTACTCTGTTAAGGTAAGTGCATAAATGGGGAATATTACCTTAAAGGTAGGTGGGTGTATTCATTAGCTGTAAAATCTCAGTTGAGGCATGATGCATCACGTATGCATAACAGATTGGGAAGTAACTTTTTGTGTTTCCCTGAATGGCACAAGAAGTCTGCCCCAGTATTTTTAATGTTTGAATGCACACTAACATGAACAATGATAAGTGACAGCCAGTTGTCACCAGCTAAAGATGAGTGGGTTCAGTTCATAATATTGCTGCAGCAGTTGCTTAAAATAAACAGATGTGTTAAATTTTGTAAATAACAAACTCTTCTGTAAACTTGAACCTATGCCTAATTGATGTGTTAAGCAGCTGCTACAGAAGTTTCCAGATTGATTCTCATTGAGGAATGAGTATCCTAGAACATATAGCCCTCTATTTATTATACATCATGTTTCTTAAATCGTTTCTTAATTTTCCTGTAGTCGCAGTATGATGGAACTGGTTATTGATCTGAAAATCTAATTGTAAAGATAATTTAAGCAATTTAGACTGTTCTAAAACTTAGTAAATTTCAGTACTAACTACTAATGGCCTTAGTATTGTATCATTTGAAGTTCTTCTGCCTCTTCAAGGTTAAAATACTATATTAACCTACTAAGTAAAGAAATTTCAGTGCTATTTCACCTATGAGATTTTTGTAGTCCTCGCTATCATCGCTGAAATACTAGCTTTCCAGCTTGTATGATTTTAAGTCTGGCTCTAGCATCTTTGAAATATATATCATCTGATATTCAGATAAGCCTGTAACATAGCTTCATAGTTCTTGTAAACAGACTTATTTTAATGTTTTACTTGGTAAAGCTGAGTCTGTACCTCTCCCCTCTTTCTAAACATTATCATAAACTCTTTGCTCATAACAGTCTGATTAGTATCAGTAGTCAGCATGACATGCAGATACAGGAGATTAAGACTGTATTTATGAACCTTATTAAAAATTAAGTTCACTGTAACATGATAGACTTAAAGGAATTGTTACAGAATGTGGCTGTTACAAAGCTGTCCTCTAAGATGTCAGATAAGTTAAAGGCTGGGCATCTTCTGAAACAAGTGTGTAAGACTGGACACCCTAACTGAGAATTTCTGAGATGTGAAGTAATGGTTATGGCTATTGACTGCTTTTATTTCCTTAGAAAATGATGAGAGATAATAACTTGGTGAGACACCTGGATGCATGTGAAACAATGGGCAATGCAACAGCTATTTGCTCAGATAAAACGGGAACATTGACCATGAACAGAATGACAGTGGTCCAAGCTTACATCAATGAAAAACATTATAAAAAAAATTCCAGAACCAGAAGCTATTCCAGAGAAAATTATGGCTTACCTTGTGACAGGAATTTCTGTTAATTGTGCTTATACTTCCAAAATACTGGTAAGTGGATTTTTCAGTCTAGTCAAGGTAACTAAACAGCTTCCTCAAGAGATGAAAATGGTCTGGTGGCCTCATGGTAGGCAGTTAAGTGTAAGTGTGTGGCAAAATGAAGTATAAGGTATTTTGTACCTGCTGTGAAAATTACTCAACTGTTCGTTTGAGACTAAGCTTCAAAAATAGCTTATCTCAGCTGGAGCAGATAATTCAAAGATAGTCTCAGGAAGATAACTTCCTTTGAGTTCACAGTTCTGTCTAAATTTCTTCTTGTAAGTGATGCTGTTTACCTTAGTTGAAGAGTAGGTTGGCTCAACTGAAGTGCTACTTCAAAGTAAACATGTATCATAACCTAATAATAAGAAAATACAAGTACCAATGAGGATTTGGATGGATTTTTGTACCAGAGACTATTAGATGAGTTAGTAGGCTTTAGGATGGTAACATCTTTGCTCATGTCTTGTCTGAATATTTTGAAATAAAAAGAATAATGAACTGTTATACATTATAAATACTGGACTATTTAGCACTTTTGTATGCATCATTTTATGCAACTCTAAGCATAGCTTTCTTGCATAGCTTTTTCAACATGTTATTCCACCATGTTGCATAACTTATATTCTTTAAAGCAGCAAAACTAATAATTAGGATTTAGCTTTAAAATAAAAGGAAACTAGTACTCTTGAGAACTTGAAGCCTCCCCTATGAATGTTATACATAGGGTTAGCAGTAAAATTCCATTCCAGAAGCTACTTTTCAGACAAAAAAGATGGTACCTCTACAAGAGTTTCCTCAATAGTAGTACCTCAAAGGTGGCATATATCAAGATCACCAGCACCAATTTCTCTGAAAAAAAGACTGAAATGCTACTAATGAGTTACAGCATGTGAGTAGTTTCAGTCTGTTTCCTGAAGATATTTTATAGAAAGAAAAAAAACTAGCTGCATGTAAACTGACCGGGTCCCTTGCTGCTGCAATTTTGAATTTTATGAAATGCAGTCAGCCTCTTTTACAGAGAGCTAAAAGGGGGACCACTTGAGATACTTTGTCCCAACTCCCCTGCTCAAAGCAGGGTCAGCCAGAGTGCATTACTCTGTCCTGTCAGGTTTTAAATATCTCAAAGGTTGAAGACTGGGCAACCTGGTCATGTATTTGACCACCCTTAGAGTAGGAAGGTGTTTTCTTATGTGCAAATGGAATTTCATAGTTTCAGTTTGTGCTTATTGCCACTTGTCTTCTCTGTGAGTACCATTAAGAAGTCTGGCTTGGCAGTCTGTACTATCACTCTACCTGCTTGTCCCATTTAATCATTTAATACACACTGATAAGTTTCCTCACCAGGCTGAACAGTCCCAGCTCTCAGCCTCTCATCATATGTCAGGTGCTTCACCATCTTAGTGGGCCAGGGCTGGATGTTAATGTCTCTTGTACTGGGCAGCCCAGAACTGGACATCTTAAACTGCACATTAAAGTGAACATATTGAAAGAGTGAGTAATCAGTACACCTGATTCCAAGATCTTGTAGCTTTTAAAGATGAAAATGGATCACTGCCTTATGATTAAATGTGTTCAGCTCTAGCTGTTTGAAGCATGTCAGGCTGAGTAAGTGCTTCTGTCATTTTTATTACAAACTGCACAGCAATGTTATAGCTTTGTAAGCTCAAAAATACCTTAAGGGAAATACTCCTTTACTTATAGCTCAAGTATGTGCATATTCCACATTTCTGAGATGAGAAACTATTTCTGGTATTAAAGGGTTGGAAACTTGTTTCTTATCTCTTTCCAGTTAAATAGGCCATGGCCTGGAAAACAGAACTTGTAGTGAGACTTAAGAAGCTTAAAGACTTAGTTTATTCAGTAGAATGCTAACAGGTGATGTGATGGTAGCCTAAGTCATTGAGGAAGAGTTATTACAGGAGAGGATACTTTAACTTAGCAGAAATAACATCAGGTAAGCTAAATCAGTTTACCTAAACTTTTTTTTTGCTTTTAAAATCCAAAAGAATTATTTAGGGCCTACCCTTGATTTAGCAGGTAGATATTTCAGGCAATGGAAAATGCATGGAAAATGAAAGAGTCATTCGATACAAACTTGCAGGATGATTGCTGAGTCTGAGGAAGGGACAGAAAGATCCTAAACAGGTAAAGAAATTGCTTACATAAGCCAGCAGTTTATGACTGAGCTCATGACTTACAGGAATTTATAGAGTAATCATTGCGAAAGTGAAAATTCCCCATCCCAGAGCTATGCTTGGCCTTAGCTTCCTTGTTTTCTAAATGCTTTACTGTTAACCTCCTAATCAGCAAAGGTTCTTGTTCTTCTTGCAGCCTCCTGAAAAAGAAGGTGGCCTGCCACGGCATGTTGGAAATAAAACTGAATGTGCCTTGTTGGGATTGCTCTTGGATTTAAAACGTGACTATCAGGATGTACGAAATGAGATTCCAGAAGAGAACTTGTACAAAGTGTACACCTTCAACTCTGTTAGAAAATCTATGAGTACTGTGTTAAAAAATTCTGATGGCAGTTTCCGGATATTCAGTAAAGGTGCCTCTGAGATAGTTCTTAAAAAGTAAGAACAACTACTACTGTACTTAAATTTGACTAAATGCTGCAATAGGTCAGAAAAACAAAGTGCTAAACAACACTGTGCCATAGTTTGCAAAATATCTTGTCACCTCACTCACAAACAAGTGCAGCAGTCTTTTACCCTTGTGATTATAACTGGCTTTCCAGCTTGTCTCCCTCAATTGCATGACTTTTTACAGTAAGATGGGCAATTAGCATTTCAATTGCTTCAGTTCTCACACCACAAGTCACCAGAAAAGAGCTGGTTGTGATTAATTTTATTTTGTGAAGCCTGCTCCAGTATTCCAGTAAAGTTCCAGCAGTTGCTATGCCTAAATTCCAGAAAAGACTTGTGTCTTTGAGATGTGATTACATCTAAATTACTCTTGGCTTCAAAAGACTGTACAAGTTTGGTGACCAGATTGATCATTTTAGGAGGTTCAACTTGGTCAAAAGAGAAACTTGACAGTTTTTAATGTGACAAAGCAAATTGCTTCCTTATGCGTCTGCCCATCTATAGAAGGTTTATTAGAATGAGATTAGACTATTAGTGAGATTAATCACCAGTGGGACAAACATTTCAGTGTGAAGGAGGCCATGGTAGCTCCTAACTAGGTGGGGAGAGAAGTCAAACAAATCGTGTTCACTAGGATCAGTAGCTGCAGCCAGTCTGCTTTTAGTTCTAATATCAGACTGTTTCTAGTCTGAATAGAGCACAGAGTATGGTAGTCAGTTTTATTTGCCTTTTTGCTTGCCTACTGCCTCCCCAAATAATTGTCTTGTAAAGTACCAATGCATTTAAAAAAAAAAAAAAAAAAGTGAAATCTTTCTCCTCAATTTAGTGATGACAACAGAAGGTGAATCTTTAAAGGGCTTTTGCTCCTTTTGGAAGAGTACTTAGATTTAGATGTGAATTTTTTCATAGCTCCCTTTAAACCAAGTCTGATGAATGACTAAGTATGTCTATATGTGTATGACTTCTACCTTCAGAAGTATGTTGTCCCTTATTATCTTGTTGAGCAATTTACTGCAGAAGTTGCTAAAACTCATTCAGCTGAGGCTCATGTGATCCACTTAGCTTCATAACTGAGATAAGAAAATAAAGAATAAGGACATTTGGCAAAGAACAAGAAAACCTAGACTTATTTGGATACTACTGACATAGTTGAAATTCCAAAACTACTTAAGAGTATGCATGGACTATAAAAAAGCCTTAGCATCATAAGCCACTTTCTTTATCTACTAGCAATGCAGTGCCAGAAGTTGATCTCAGAAGTTTGTAACCTGGTTTGTCAGTTGTGCTGCTTGTTCTTTATTATCACACGTCTGACTATTCCTGAGCACTGTAAGCTTAAACGTGAATATTTATGACACAAATGAGCAACTAATAAGAGTAGAAGAAATGCAGACAGCTTTTTCAAGCAGGGCAGTTTTACTTTGTCCTTACCATCGAGTCAAATATTTGCCATGAAATCTTTATATAGCACTTCCATTTAGTAATCTCTGAATGCTTTGAATTTATCTGAAGCCCTATGATTGCAGGTAAGAGAAGACATACTTAGTGGTTGCTGACATTTGAACAGCTAACCAAAATAAGGAAATTCAGATAGACTTCAAAATTCAGTTTTGAGTACTATGAAAGTTTAAGGGACTGCTTCATCTTTATTTCCTGGCTGAGGTGGAAACTTTTTAATACATATTACACCTGGGGATTCCCTAAGCCCTTGGTCTAAATACTTAAATATATCAATAGTCATTTTAGGAGATCTACTAGATTTGAACTTGGTATTTTAAAAAACAAAAAATACTCTTTTTTCAGTGCTACATTAGCACTTAGTTTGTAAAACAAATGCTTAGGCACTGCTTTATGGCAAAATTTTGTGAAGGACATGGATGAACAAGATGAAGCTTACTGTTCAAAATAGTGAGCTATAGCAGTGTTTCATTCATGGCATCAGTATTGGATATGTGCTGTCTGAAAGCAGTTTCCTCTGGCATGAAGAGATAACAAAGGAGTATGTGTGGAAATATTAGAGTACATATTGCTGAATCTAGTCTCTCTTACAAATATTTTAATCAGATTTGAGTATTGGTTTTTTTATCAATATTTCACATTAAGAACTCAATGCCAGATGCTCTCTGAATTCTCTTCACTTAGTTGGGGGGTAGGGGATTGGGCAAATCTTACTACTCTTACGGGTAGCATTGGTTCATCGTAGTACTAGAGATTGCTTTAAGTGCTCTAAGTTTAGTGCTTACAGCTGTTTAAGAACTGCATGTATGTTCTGAAATATACTATACTTGTGGGACTTGTATAATTTTTAACAAGGTGGCATTATTTTGTTGAACTTGAAACCGGATTGACTCAATCAGCACAGGCACTAGTCTGTATACATACAGTAGAGAAATAAATACTTGTGGGAGGTAATAAATATTTTTGTGTTAAATTCATTGGGCACTATTTTCATCCAAGGATGACTGGCTCTGTTAGCTTTCTACAGCTACTATTTTTTGTATTTGGAAGAGATTAGGTGTATGTAGAGATGATTACCTTAGAGATGCTGCTACTGGCTTCTTGGGTGGGTGGGTGTGTGTGAGAGAGAGAGTTTAGTGAAAACAAAGCTTGTGGAAACTTACTGGAGTTGACTAATAAGCTATTGATTGGACTGAACTTTTGCTTAAAAGTTGATAAGTCTTTAAACAAACCTTCCTTTTCAGGTGCTTCAAAATACTGAGTGCTAATGGAGAACCAAAGGTATTTAGACCCAGGGACCGTGATGATATTGTGAAAACAGTAATTGAGCCAATGGCTTCTGAAGGGCTCAGAACCATCTGCCTGGCATTCAGAGACTTCCCAGCAGGAGAGCCTGAGCCTGAATGGGACAATGAAAATGATATTGTTACTGGTCTGACGTGCATTGCTGTTGTTGGGATTGAAGATCCTGTGAGGCCTGAGGTAGGGTCACTGAACGAACTGCAGTGATTGTCTTACAGAGAATCTTGATTCCTGTTGTTGTTCATCATGCAGTGTGTACAAGTAACTGAATTGCTATTGTGTGCCTTAGGCATAGTTGATAAATGAAAATCTAATTTCTTGGGGGGAAAGGTTAATGGAGCTATAAAAGCAGATTAAAACTTCTTAATGTCACTTATGCTGTGTTACTGAAGCTCTGCACAAACTAATAACTTAAGCTACTTACTGTGCAAGGTCTCAGTAAATGGAACAATTTGTCATTTTTTTTAACCACTTAGAATATTTGGAGTATTATGTACAATAGTACCCCAATCCATTGTGCTTGTTGCCAGCTTCTTATGGGGAATGATGGAGAGAAGAGGTTTGTGACCTGAGAACTGAGGTAAAAAGTCCAGCTTGTGGCTGAGGTCCAAGCAGGGGAATATTTTTGAATAGTGAAAGTTTTTATGCCACATGGAAGTGGAATTCCAGTCTCTGCACTATTATCACTTTACACTAAGTGTTGTGGTTGACGTAGTGAAGTATGAGCTGTAGCATATTTCACATAATCATAAAAGAAAACTCTGTACTCAGTAGTTCTGAATACAACAGGCTAACAAGTCATGAAGACTTTTGTCATTTTTTACTACTGAAATGTTTGAAAAATGGAGGGAGGTAGGTAGAGGTGGCACAACATAACAATACAAAACCCTCTTTGCCAGCATTCTCCTTATGTTTTTCAGGAAAAGAATTGTGGTAAGACACTTATTTTTTTTTTCCAAAATGTTTCATAACTCTAGTCTTGATTTTAAAGTAAGAGTTATACTGGATTATCCAAAACCATTCCTTTAACTCACACATCTAGCTTTATTCAGTGAATATACAGTCTCTGAGCCAATGGGCTGGTTTTGTTTTTTTCTTCCAGGTACCTGATGCAATAAAAAAGTGTCAACGTGCAGGCATAACTGTTCGTATGGTCACTGGTGATAACATTAACACTGCTCGTGCTATTGCGTTAAAATGTGGTATTCTGAATCCTGGTGAAGACTTCCTGTGTTTAGAGGGCAAAGACTTTAACAGGAGAATACGCAATGAAAAAGGAGAGGTAAGCGTACTGACTACCCAAAGTAGATATTCTGAGTCTCTTAACTGTAATATATAAACAATGCTCTCCTTGCAGATAGAGCAAGAGCGAATAGATAAAATTTGGCCAAAGCTTCGTGTTCTTGCAAGATCTTCTCCCACTGACAAACACACTCTAGTAAAAGGTAAGGAGAAACAAGCTTGTAAGTAATTTTTTCTGCTTTTAGAAAAAAAATATAGGACTGAGCAATGAGAAGTGCCTGTGAGGGTCTCTTAATTTGCCATTTATTGAGTTTTCATTTCTGCTTGAGAAATGAAGCCAATTAGAACCAGCTTTCGTGACTTTTATTTTAATGGCTCTAAGGAAAACAAAAACTCCTTTCTCTTACATGTTTGATCTGTGCTGTGTTGTCAATTTTGAACTGTAACACAGAGATGTCTTTTTTTTTTTAGGTATAATTGACAGCACTGTCTTTGATCAGAGGCAAGTTGTAGCAGTAACTGGTGATGGTACCAATGATGGTCCAGCTCTGAAGAAGGCAGATGTTGGATTTGCTATGGTACTTTCTTTTTTTAATATTCAGTATTTTGGAGACCTATTTTGATAACTTATTAGATCAACCTTGCTTGTTTCAAAAGCCTAATATACAACTAAGTTAGAATCATAGAATTTTCAGGGTTGGAAGGGACCTTAAAGATCATCTAGTTCCAACCCCCCAGCCATAGGCAGGGACACCTCCCACTAGATCAGGTTGCTCAGAGCCCTGTCCAGCCTGGCCTTAAAAACTTCCAGGAATGGGGCTTCCACCACCTCTCTGAGCAACCTGTTCCAGTATTTCACCACTCATGGTGAAGAACGTTTCCCTAATATCTAATCTAAATGTACCCTCCTCTAGTTTGAAACCATTTCCTCTCATCCCATCACTACCTGACATCCTAAAATGTCCCTCAGCAGCTTTCTTGTAGCCCCCTTCAGGTACTGGAAGGCTACAATAAGGTCTCCTTAGAGCCTTCTCTTCTCCAGACTGAATAACCCCAACTCTCTCAGTCTGTCTTCATAGGAGAGGTGCTCCAGCCCTCTGATCATCCTCATGGCCCTTCTCTGGACACACTCCAGCACTTCCATGTCCCACCTGTAAAAGGGTCTCCAGAACTGGACTCAGTATTCCAGGTGGGGTCTCACAAGAGCAGAGTAGAGGGGAAGAATCACCTCCCTGGACCTGATCGCCACGCTTCTCTTGATGCAGCCAAGGGTCTGGTTGGCTTTATGGGCTGCAATTGTACACTGGCAGCTCATGCTGAACTTCTCACCCACCAAATCTTTTTCCTCAAGAAAAAGTTTTTTCTTCAGCTGAAGGTTTTTCAGCTTTCTTCTGTCTCTTTCAAAACACTAAGATACGATTCCTCAAGCTTCCTCAGTTTTAAGATGAAAAGGTTCAGTTTTGTGTTGGTAGGTCACTTTAGCTTTAAAAAACCCTCATTTTTAAGGTCTTCTGCAAAAGGTGTTTTGATAATGGGTATCAGTCTGTTGTGTTACTAACATAGTGTTGCCCTACTGCTGAAATCCATGTAGCAAACTCCTTAGAACATAGGCTGAACTGCAGTATTGCACCATCTGGTGGCCTTAAGCTTGAACAGGATTCAGAAGTATTTCTTTGCGGAAGTGTCCATTGCGTTTTTAGTGTCAACTTGAGGATTTTTGTTAAAGAGAACTATTCAGTTTTGGGCCCCCCACCATGAAAAGGATGTTGAGATGCTGGAGTGAGTCCAGAGAAACACAACAAAGCTGGTGAAGGGTCTGTAGAATAAGCTGTATGAGGAGATTCTGAAGGAACTGGGGTTGCTTAGCCTGAAGAAAAGGGGGCTGAGGGTGGAGACTGCATCAGTCTCTACATGTACCCAAAAGGAGGTTGGAGGGAATTGAGGGTTGGTCTCTTCTCCCTAGTAACAAGCAGCAGGACAAGAGGAAATGGACTCAAATTGTGCCAGAGAGGTTTAGATGAGATATTAGAAACTTCTTGACTGAAAGGGTAATTAAACACTGGAATAGGCTTGCCGAGGGAGATGTTTGACTCACCACCTCTGGAGGTGTTTAAAAGATGTAGTATTTAGGAATATATTTAAGCACTGGACTTGGTAGATTTAGGTTATGGTTGGACTTGATGATCTTAAAGGACTTTCTCTGTAAAGGCAATGTTTTCTTATACTTGTAAGCAATTCAGATGCTTCTATTACAAACATGTTGCAACAAAGTGCACCAAGGGTATAATAATAGCTTCTATTAGAATAAGTCTGTACAGCCTGTTATATTTCATAGTGTATTTCTTTTCCTACTAGGGTATTGCTGGAACAGATGTAGCTAAAGAAGCTTCTGATATCATCCTTACAGACGACAACTTCACAAGTATTGTTAAAGCAGTTATGTGGGGACGAAATGTGTATGACAGCATCTCCAAATTTCTTCAGTTCCAGCTCACTGTCAATGTGGTAGCAGTAATTGTTGCTTTTACAGGAGCATGCATAACACAAGTACGTACTGGTAGTGGATTGTTTCAGCTAATGAAGTTTGAAAATGTCATGACTGTTTAACTCTTGGAAGTAAGCTTTTCAGTTAAATACTAGTCCAGGTAATATAATGCTCTTCAGAACATGCCCATGTTGTATAAGAAGTGCCTTTAAAGCTGCAATTTGTACACTTATATCAGAGGGTTTATGTGTGTCTATCTTTATAGGATTCTCCACTTAAAGCTGTGCAGATGCTGTGGGTAAATCTCATAATGGACACATTAGCTTCTCTTGCCCTAGCAACAGAACCACCTACTGAAGCTCTTCTTTTACGGAAGCCTTATGGTAGAAACAAACCTTTGATTTCTCGTACAATGATGAAGAACATCTTGGGTCATGCATTCTACCAACTCGTAGTGGTCTTCACACTCCTGTTTGCTGGTAAGAATACCGAGGCTTTATAAAGTTATTCTAAAAGTTGTACAGAGGTGTGATATTAAAACTAGTATTTTGTTGTGGTGTGTGTGTGTAAAGACACCAGTTAAGCTGCTGACAAATGCCTTTTGTACACAGGTGAGAAAATTTTTGATATCGATAGCGGAAGGAACGCACCTCTGCACGCTCCCCCATCAGAGCATTACACTATTGTGTTTAACACCTTTGTGATGATGCAGCTCTTTAATGAAATCAATGCCCGAAAAATTCATGGTGAAAGAAATGTTTTTGAAGGAATCTTTAACAACGCTATCTTCTGTACTATTGTTCTGGGGACATTTGTTGTGCAGGTAAGTAAATTCTTTGGAGGGGGGGGGGAATAACACTTAATACACTGATGGGATTGCTTATATTGGAAATGCTATTCAGCAAGTGCCAGACACTTTATTTCTGAAATGTGAGAAACTTTCAGTGTCAAACATGCTATAAATCACTTGAAGGTGTTGCTTGATGGGGTTTTTAGGTAAGAACTCTTTAAAACTGGTAAAATTGGAATGCAGAAGTACTTGCATTTGCCTTTTGAATTTTCTGCTCCTTCAATTGGATCTTAGTGTTCTGGTCTCTTTGCCAAAATGTGAAAAAATATGTATTCTCCCCTAATCAGAAAACTCTTCCTCCTAGTACCTGCCTGTGCATCTGAGCCAGAGTGCTTTTAAACAGTTACAGGAAAGTTACTTCTTTTATCTTCTTGATGAGACCGAGACATCTGCCTGCTGTGTCCAGGGACCTTCTGTTGGTGCATCTAGGCAGATATGCTAAAACTAGTTAGTTAACTCTGTATATGCTAACAGATTAAAGGAAATTATCTGAAATTAATTGGGTTCACCCCCTGATGTTGAGAAACACTAAGTCAAAATTGAATCTAAAAAAATCTGCCAGTTGGACACAGTGATCTTAGAGGGCTTTTCCAACCATGACTATTCTGTGAAAACAGTTTGTAGGAAATAGTTTCACCTTGTAAGTGGCCTTAACTTTTAATTCACCAGAAGAAATAACCAACAAAGGAGTATGCTGCTTCTTTTCAGAACTCCTTCATTTTGTCATTTATGAAAATTACTGGCTTTGTTATTTCAGACTTCATATATAAAATATGCCTTAAGGTTCTCTTTAGACTTGGGGTTCCATGAAGTTTACCACAAATTCATAGCAGTTCAAGCAGGTGCAAATATATGCATCTCTCCTTCACGTGAAGCTAGTTCACTTTTTCTCCCAGGTTTAGTTTTTTTAGTTTTGGCTTTGGTTTTTTTTTTCAGAAGGTACTCTTATATCTAGTGTTGCAGATGCAACAGACTGTTGTTGTGCAACAAAGCCAAATATGTAGAAATTACTCCTGACTGCAACTGTGTTCCCTTTGTAAACTTGATGGACTGAATGCCTTCCCAAATAAGTTAATTACTGAGTTGTTGTCTCAGTGTTTTATCCTATGTTAATAAAAGAAGATACTCTTGGGCTTTTCAGCTGTCAGGTGTCCTACTTAACAGTCAACACTGTCTCCTTTTCATGCCTACCCTCCTACTTGAATTGTTGATTCTCCAGGGCAGACTTCCATGCATATAATTCCTATGCAGTGGGATACCTTGCTTATTAGGGCCTGTACAGCTTTTTGTAATAGGTAAGTCAGTAGGAGCTCATTTAATTTAGCTTTTCAGATCTCTGCCCCCTTCCCCTAAGAACACAGATGTCATTGATAATTTAAAGTCTTGACATTTAAGACCAGTGGGATACATAGCAATATTTTGCTGAATTATTTCTGAAAAGTTTCATGTATGTGGATTATTACTATTAATAGAAGTTTAATAAGCAACATGAATACGAGTGTTCATATGATAAATAATCATTGTAAAGTTATGGCATCAAGTACATGCTGTTGCTGTGAAATGAAGAGAGAGAACTACATTCAAAATGAAGTCATGAACAGGTTTTTGTGAGTGATATTTCAAGAATGAATGGGTAGTTCTTGAAATACTGAAAAAGCACAAGAAGATGGCTTAGTTTGGGAAACTAACTCAGACTGCTGAGGCAATAGAAGTGCATGCTTAAAAAGATGGAAAGTCCTATGTTCAAATGAAGAGCTGTCTGCAGTGGTCTTAAAGCACTAGAGAATTTTCTAGTCAGAGGTCACTGATCCATGTTGTCTAACGATGTTTGTCTTCACAGATAATTATTGTGCAGTTTGGTGGGAAGCCTTTCAGTTGCTCAGAACTCTCAGTTGAACAGTGGCTGTGGTCTATTTTCCTGGGAATGGGAACACTACTCTGGGGCCAGGTAAAGGAGCTTTTTAAAAATTCCAAATATCTACTTGCATTAGAATATTAATTCTAATATTAATGGGAAATACATTCAGATCTTTCAAGTGGACTATATGAATATATGACCATTAATAATTAATATTAATTAAAATTGTCTAGTTCAATAGCTAAAAAGTCCTTAGTTGGGTACTTACTCGGACTTAAATAATTAGTTAAATTTCATAACCAGATGCTATGGTTATATAGTAACACTTAACTAGAAGCAGCTGTAGTTGCCTTTTAAATATGAAAGCATCTTTTTAGCTAGATAAATACAGAAAGTTATGTAAGAATACACATGCAATGAATATAGCTAATTTCTTTTGAATGGTTTCTTGAAGAATTACAACTGTTAAACTTGCTAGTATTTTCTTAGTTTAAAAGCTTCCCGGAGTAGCAAGAAATGTGGCAAAACACATAACAGCTTTCTCTTTAATCTTCATTTGCATAACTATATAATAATTGGAAAGTTTTCCCACCTATTAAGCCATTGCATTTTGATTTTTTTCTCGCCCCTAGGCTTTCATTACTATTGCATGTACAACAGTGCTTGTAAGCAGCAAGCTTATTTACATGAAACTTAAGAGCTACAAAGTTTTCCATTATTTAATGACATAGTTGTCTAAACTTTTCATACCACATGAAGAGTTTTCCATTACAGTTTCTTTCCTTTCATTTTGTAAAGGGCACTTCAGGTTTCAGTATAAAGCTGAAAGGGTGAATTTTAGTTGTAAGATGTGTATTGTAAATGTGGGATTAAGCTTTTTAATAAGGTTCTCTGGAAAATTAATTATTTAAAAAAATCAAACAGAGTCACTCTGAGGTTTAAAACTAGCCTAGAAGAGAATTGAGATGGCTTCAAATACCTTTGACCCAAAGTGTCTTGCAAGGGCAAAGCTTCCCTGCTGCAGTTCATGCTGCTCTAGCATCTCATTAAAGTCAAAGAGCTTTTGATTTTCTGAGAATAGTAGAAACTGAGGTGTCATCTGGGAGCATTTGTAGTAGCAATTTCAGCATAAAGGGCTGTTTATCTTGCTTTTGGAGGAGTCTTTTTCCTCTGCAGCTGATGAAATGGTCTTTTAGGCTTGTGATGATCAAGGAGAGGAGTCTTGGCACTGGTCTGGATCTGCTAGATGGGATGTACCAAAACATGACATGTTTAAGTTTAAGATAGATGAACTAGTGTACACTAAGTAGCAAAGTAACAGTTTAGGGGTAAGGGTTTTGAAAATATTATTTACCTTGCTAATGGATTGATATGTCCTAGGTCACAAAAGAATGTGTGTCAGTTCTGTTTTTCTGAATTAACTGTGGCTACTTTAATTAAAGGATGTAGTTTTCACTTGAGGTAACACATCATGCTCATCAAACTGATGGAGCTCTGAAAGCTCTTGATACAAGCACACTCTACAGAATTAATAGCTCTTGTAGCTCTAGTACTGCTCCTTCCAGACATAATCAATTAGTTGTAAAGTTGAATTCATTGTCCTTAGATGCTATCTAGGTTTGTAGTCCAATTTTAATTTCATATCTCAGTTGGGCTGGTAGGCATATTCACAGCTTTGCAGATTTTCAGTTGTAGTGATTGCTCGTCCTGTTTAAATAATTTTGTTTTTTCAACCTTGTTAATTGCATGCAGGGTATTGTATTAAGCCTTAAGTCTGGTATTACATATAGTATCATTTTTAAAAGGAAAATACTAACTCTGATTACTGTTTTTCCTTCACTGTTAGTTGATTTCAACAATTCCAACGAGCCGTCTGAAATTCCTTAAAGAAGCTGGGCATGGAACACAAAAGGAAGAGATTCCAGAAGAAGAATTAGCAGAAGATGTAGAGGAGATCGATCATGCTGAGAGGGAATTACGTCGTGGTCAGATCTTGTGGTTTAGGGGCCTAAACAGGATACAAACTCAGGTATGGTCTTGAAAAAGGTAGGATGCAGTGGGTGTTACGAGGGAAATCTCTCCATCTCCAGTCCTTTGACTAAGGGGCCCGTTGTAATTGATGTGGTGGAGACTGCCAAAAGGGGGTCTGGATGGATGTGAAATCCCTCAGGGTTCTCTGCTTTCTTCAGCAATAAGTGCAACTCTTTCCTGTGTATCTGCTCTATTTAAAAAAAAAAAAGAAAAAAAAAAGAAAAAAAAAAAAAAATAAAACAAATTAAAAAAGTCCCCTTTCTTTACTTTTTGTATGTTATAGATGGGATGGTCCTTTCTCTTGTTCTCTCTCTCTCTCTCTCTCTCTTGCTGAGCAAGCTGTCACAATCTCTGATTCCTTGCAGATGGATGTAGTGAATGCTTTCCAGAGTGGAAGTACCATTCAGGGGGCTCTAAGGCGGCAACCCTCCATCGCCAGCCAGCACCATGATGTAACAAATATTTCTACCCCTACACATGTAGTGTTTTCCTCTACTACTGCTTCTACTACTGTGGGGTGTGAGTGTGTGTTCCTAAAGTGCATGAAATTAACATTTCCTAATTCACGTACCTAACGTTTCTCATTTTCTCCTTAGTACTTAAAATCATCGTTCAGGCTTTTATAGAGCTCTTCCACAAAGTGGAGTCCTCAAGACTTTTTTTTTCTTAGAGGGCTGAGAACAGGTGGAACAGTTTCAACAAAAGACTTAAATGTGAAAGCTGTGAGCCTGCACATTCTGTGCCTTCATCCATTTGTGTACAGGGGGATGTTTAAGATAAAACGGGAAAACTGTTGTAAATTTTCGAGTATATGCCTTTTAGGGTGGCTGACGCTGAGTGAATTAACTGTATAATCATGGACCCAGGTCGACAAAAATAGATGTCTTGCACTGCAGCACAAATTATACTTAAGGTAAACAAGCTGCTGGGAAAGCGAATAGTAAATTAAAAATACGAATGTAGCTAGAACATAGAGTATGAAATGTGTTTTCTTTGTAGCCTTTAAGGAATTTCTGAATCTCTGCTTCTGTTGGACCTTTATTACTGAATAACACAACTTTCTCAACATCAGGATTCAGGTGACGACAGAAGGCTTCTAAAATGCGTACAAGTCGGAAGAAACATTTAGCTAATGCAAAAAGGAAAAAAAGGTTTAAGCACTGAATGGTGAACCTTTCACTCAAATCTGAAGAGTTTTTTTCCTCTCTAGGTTCTTCTGGCAGCAGTTCATAAGCCATCAGTGAAAGTAAAGTTTGTCTCGCCTTGATTTTGCCCTGTTCATATTGTTCTCTAAGTCGCACTTCAGTTTTAGCCTTTCTCTCTGTAGAGGCTAGAGGTTTAATGTGTGTAGGCTTAAACTCTGGAGCCTGATAATGCATAACAGTTATAGTTGAATACTGACTGCTAATATCTATTGTTGAAAGAGTTTTCCACCTTAATTATATATTGCATGTTTAACTTTCTTCTCTAAATTCCTAGAGACTGGTTAAATAAATCACTTTGAGAGGGCATCTTTCCCCCCCTGTTTTTCAGACTTTCAGATTACCAGATGGATGAAGACCCTTAATTTCAAGACCTGTCTTAAATGAAATGTTCTCTTCTGCATCTTCTTTTTCCTTTTTTTTTTCTTTCTTTCTTTTTTTTTTTTTTTTATTGAGTTGACCAGAATTCCTGTATGAGCTTGCTCAAGTATCAAGTGTTTATCTCTGTACTTGTCCTCCATTGGTGAGACAGGTATTTCCTTTCCTTGCAATAGTATTGAGAAGCTCAGCTCACAAATTCAAGTATCTCAAGAACACAAAGCGAAAAGTAGATTTAACAGTAAGGATGCACAGGATTGCATCTCCTAGTTAAAATGCTAATTAGTAACCTGTATCCCTAACAACACTCAAGAACATTAATTAGACATTTAGAATTCTCTAGAGAGGAACTTCATGCCATGCTGCCATTCGAGCAGAATCTAATGGGCACTGCAGCATCTCATTGCATCAGATGACCAATGCAGATACAGAGCTACAATAGCGTAAAACTAGTTTTTGATCCTAACTAGTTTATACAGCCTTCTGCTGGTCTCTCCAGGAGAACAAATTATGATAATTAATATGTATTGATGGAGAATAGATGTGCTATTCCATTGTGTCTTGCTTTTCAAAGCTGTTTGTTGGAAAATAGTTCAGCTGTTCCTAAGAAGTGAGGTTGCAACTCTTAAGCAGCCATCTGGCTAGGAGGATTTGGAGTGCTTACTGCATTCCTTGCTATTCTGGTACTAATATGAGGAAGGCCTGATGACAGTATAAATTACACATAACAAATTGTCTTGTTTGCTCCTCACTTATGCAATTTATTTATAGTTACCTCTCCAGTTATCTCGAGTAGTTGAAAATAAAGCCTTCAAAACACCATTTTCCCCTTTCAAGTATAAATTAAAATTGTGACAGTCTGATTTTCTGCCTTCATGGCTGGACTCTTTGAGGGTCCTGAGTTCATGGGAGTATCTAGACCACTTGTTTAGTATGCATTCTGCATGGGAATCAAGCCTTTGTTGTGGGTATGCTTATTCCTGTGATAATTACAGCTGTCCTGATAAGCCAAAAATTGTTCTCCACTTCTGATTTTTCTAACTCACCATCTGTAAGCAATGAAAAAGCAGTCCCATGAGGCAGTCATATTTCATTTTGCCACATAAATCAGTGCTACACTGGGATGCAACATGCCAAACAAAGGCATTGCAAACTTGTGGTCTGGCATTGTCACTGCTGATATTCTTGGCAAGTGCCAAGACAGTTTATGCAGCTTGCTGGACTTGTTTAAAGCTCATGTAACATGCCAACTCCATAACAGCATGCTCAATTTTTTCATATGATGAACAGTAAAATAGTAGCTGCTGTTGTAATTTTTTACTTTTCAAGCACATTCACACTATTCCCTGCCCTTGCTTTATTGGTAGTTACATTCTCCCCCTTGCATGTGTGCCCCCCCAACATGGTTTCTATGGTTAATGGGGCTCAGCTGTGTACCTGTAGTATAAAAATGGGGATGTGATAGCTTTTGATTAAAATTCTTTGTGCAACTACTCTGAGTGGGTATGGTTTGGGAAAGAATGGTATTTCTAGAGGTTAAAGGACACTGCCAGGACCTAAGAACTTACCATATGCAGTGATCCTGTGGTAACAAACTTGATAGTGCGTTGCTTTTGGGGAGTCCTTGTCTGGGTTAACAGCACGGTTTTTTTGGTCTGTCTTAGCTGTTTTGAAGTGTGTGCTCTTGATCTGCTTGATCTTCCAGCTTTATTCTTCCACCTGGAAGTCACCTTATTTTTACTGTCAAGGTACTCTATGGAAGCAGTAGTCATGAAGTATTTCGCAGCTTGAAAACAGTCAAGCTTGGATGTGCAAAAAAAAATGTGTGCTTAAATTGTTGACAGTTCTTGTTGACTACAGGGTTGCTCTGCTGCCTGCTGTACGACAGAGGAACTTTGGGATCAAAACTGTGCTTTGCTGAAGACTCAGAGTAGGGATGTTGAGAATGGAATAGGAAGCTAGCAGAAGGGGAAACTGTGTCCTGACAGAAGGGCCGCTGTCTTCCGCCTAATCTGACTCATATTATCAGTTGAAGAATACTCCCTGAGTTGTTGCAGTTGCTCAGGGAAACATATGGGATGTGGGAGGAGGCAGGGAGTGTGGGCTGGTGGTTCATCATTTGAATAACAATTTGTAAAGTTTAAATTCAGCCTGGGCATGCACAGTTTGCAAAATGGAGCTCTACTTCATTCTATCTAATTTCACTCTGAAATGGTTGTTTATTAATTCTGTGAACTTAGCTTTCTGATTTGACAAGTGTTAGTTAAACAATGAAAGGACCTGAAATAATACTCAGCCTGGGAATTTTGTCCATGAATTCCATGTAAATTGAAAACTCAAGCAAAGGCTGATCATCTGCTTTTCTCATACTTTGTGCTACTTGAACAGTCTCTTCAAGGTTATGTACAACCTGTCATGGCTGCTTAATTCTACAGTGCAGTATTCCATTTCCTAGTTCTGGTCTTAAGTTTCCAAAGCACTGTTCAGTAAGGAACTTTCTGTAGTGTGGTAAACGGGTATATACTCGAATATTTACAGCTGTTAAAGTGGTATCCTTTTTTGCATGACTCTTTGTAAACGTCCAGTCATTGTGACATTGGCTTACACTTGCTTGGCTTCTTCATAGTCAGCTGACATCCTTATTCCTAGCATGAGAATTAGTAACCCTCTTATCCTTTAACTTATTTTCAGCCTCTCCCCTCCTTCCCATCCCTCCCATCCCTCCCTCAAGTATTCAATAAAACACTCATTTAGACTTTTAAATCTGTTAATAAGTAAATAATTGTTGGCCTCACTTCTGAAAAACACTTAGCCCACATTAATTAATTAAACAATGCTAGTGCCACATCTGAATTTTTAGGCCCCCCATCTTTTCGCAGTACTTTTACAATTTTTATTCCTGTTGTGTAGACTGGCAGTGCTCTCCTGAAATGCTCTTCATTTTTTACAGTTTATTGCAAGTTCCACTGCATCACATACGAATTCGGTTCACTCATGTCTAACTGTTTGTGGATTCAGACTCATAAGAACCATGCCACTGCCAGCAAATCTGCAGCCTTTTAACACCCTTTTTCCTTTGCTTGCAGATCCGAGTGGTGAATGCATTTCGTAGCTCCTTGTACGAGGGGCTGGAGAAACCTGAGACACGAAGCTCAATCCACAATTTTATGACGCATCCTGAGTTTAGAATAGAAGACTCCGAGCCTCATATTCCCCTTATTGATGATACTGATGCTGAAGATGATGCTCCAACAAAACGCAACTCTACTCCCCCACCCTCTCCCAATAAAAATAACAATGCGGTTGACAGTGGAATTCACCTTACAACAGACATGAACAAGTCTGCTACCTCTTCATCCCCAGGGAGCCCGCTACATAGTTTGGAAACATCACTCTGATTGTAAGCTGAATGTTAACACACTAGCTGCATTGTAAAGAAATTGAAGCTGGGTCTCTTCACACATTATGATGGACAAGATGATATTCTTGTCTTGGACTTCAACAGAAGACACACTTGTACGAATGTAGATTTATTTTTTTAAAAAAAGCTTTCTGCCAGACTGGAGGGTGCTTTTCTGGGGGTGGGAGTAATAATGAACTCTGACTGAAAACCAGTAACTCAGCATAAGTGACCTGTGGATCATCTGTTGTGCTTAAGAATGGTCCTGAACAGTGTGTTAGCAGAGCTTTAGTTTATCATGGTCCTTTTCTGAGGGGAAGGCTTGGAAGGGCAAGGAGGCCCTGGATCATTGAATTGATACTTTAATTTCTGCTGTTGGCTGTTAATAATTTGGATTATTTATGTTTATAAATGATACAGATCTGTTTACAAGGTTTGTAGATACTTTTTTGTTCCTGTTCATAGATGGGAAGCTTCCTTATAAATGATGCAGAGAAAAAAAAAACAAAGACACAAAAAAACTAGTCCTTCAAATACTGCTGTATTTTCAGGAAAAGGGTGTTTCTATTGAAACTGTACTAAATTTTGCCTGCAATTTACCTTGTTAAATATTGTAGATAAATTGCTAATACTAATAGCCAAATAGATAACACTAATGCTTTGTAAAAACATGAGCAGTGGTGTTCTAATGAAGTTATGGCCTCTGTCCTAATTAGTTTCTTAAATACATTTACTACTTAATGGTTTTGAAACAACTGTTTAATTTTTAAAAATTTTGAGAAACTTACTGAATAACTTTTGTTCAGAACTTAGTAGGATTGTTTAATGCAGGACATCAATATGTGATGGAACTTGCTTGAAATATTTATGTTATCTCGGGCAAAATGGATTAAATCAAAATACATCAGAATCTTAGTCCTTTGTTTTTGTCTAAACATGTTAGCTTAGTGCTGTCTTGGTGAACTGTGAGTGGAACTGTGATTTTTTTTCTAATCTATAGAATCCATGCAGCATGAGGGCTGTTGGCATTTTGAAAGGTTGTTAGTGGGTAGCATACATGTTCTTTTTGTTTTTGAAACTTGTTTGTAAACATGAATAAATCTGCCCTTTTGTTAAAATAAAATTGCAGCAATTGTTTCTTACAGATTTTTTTTTTCTCATCTCCTTCACTGGAAACACTGAAAAGTACTCTCTTTTTATTACTGGTTAACTTTGAACTCCAGTTTCAAGATGGTAACAGCCCCACTAAAAATAATTTACTTTGGGTAAATGGAATCATGGTGGCTGCCTCCAGAGTGAATGTAAGCCTAAGGTACTCAAAAGTCTCCACTGATACAAAAGGATACTCCTTGGGAATGAATAGGTCTGCCTCAGCTTCCTATAATTCCTGTGAGTACTGTGTAATAAATGTATCCCTGATGAGTTAAATGAGGGGAAACTGAAAAATTATATATAGCATGGGTGAAAATACATTTTTTTTTTCAGTTGATTGATACATTTTGCACCAAAACTGACCTGCTAGCTATTGACTGAAGTAGTTATGGTCTGCCTCAACTGTGTTGTTCAAACAGTGAAAAATGATGGAATAGTACTTGATGTGGTACTTCCTCATGTTTTGTATGTACAACACTTTAGAAGAGCAACCAAAGAGATGAGTTGTAAACTCTCTTTTCCAGCTCTCTGTTTTTTAAAATATTGCATGATTTTTTTATTTTTTTGCCAAATAATATAGAATTTTGGAGATTTTTCAAGGGGTCCCTTCAAAGGAGTGCAGAAATTGAACTGGTAAAGAGGGAGGGCATACTGTTAGAGCAAACTGCAGAAATGAGCAGGTCAGGAAGCTCAAGCATGTCTTGCCCTTGTGGTGAGGTACAGGCATGCTTGGATTTGTTCTTTAGTGGCTAATGTTCAACCTGTAGCACTGCATCCCACTGTCAACCACTGCTGAATTCAGTCTTTTCCGTTGTACCTAAGTTAATACACTGACTTCTAGGCAATGGGGGTTAGCACTTGACACTTTGTGTAGTAATTTTTCTCACGTTTCTAGCACTTGCATCATAGGTCTTTCCTAGAGTGCTTGGTGGAGGGATTAGTTTTCACGTAAGCTGTTTTCTCCTTACTACAAAAGTTAGAATAGCACTGGCTTAAAATGAGGAGAGTTTCTTTACCCATGAAGTACACTGCCACGTGAGAAAGTATCTTCATTTAAATTCATTTACACATTTAATTTAATTTGATTTGATTTGAAACAGTCTTTAATTTTTCCCTCTTCTAGCTGTGATCATGACTGCATGTTATCTTTTTTTGGAACAGTCTACTCTTAAACCTTTTGAAGGGGGAGTTGTGGGAGGGTGAATGTAGGCTTTGTACATTGGTGGTCCCTCTTGATTCTGTTAACATCAGTGTGTTGTTCTTACAGGAAATTTCCTGACAGAAATATGGAAAAGTTGTCTAAGAGGGGGGTATGCTCTCTTTGTGATCTCAAAAGAAATCATAACATGTTGCCTAGACTATGAAATGGTTATCACTAAGATCATGAGGCCTTCATTGCCCTTCTGGTTGTAAGGTTTTCTTGTCTTTCTTCTTGTAATTGAAATAAATAAAAGTGCTGTTCATCTCAGTCTGTATGGGGACTGAAATTCTTGAATGCCAGTACAGTACTGATTTAAACCTGAAATGCATGCTAATTCTAAGAAATTTGTGCTATGACTTTAAACTCCTTCCAATTCAAGAGGTCATGGTGTACCTGGTATTATGATCCAGAAATAGCAACTTTTAACATAAATGCAGTTTGGGACTGACTACTGTTTAAATTAGCTTAGCATTCAGTATCCTGAATGCAGGTTACCTACAATACTTGTGTATAAGACAAATGTTAGGACACCTAATTTTGGCTTTGAGGGAAAGGGGGAGAAATTGTTATGTAAAAGGACTCATTTTTTTCTGCATTGGTTTTAACAGGAAGAGGAAAGTTCTGCATCATGAAGTAATCTGGAGAGAGTAATGGAAACAAATGCCTTAATGACAGACCAGTGGGTAAATGCAGGGATCTGTAGTAACTGTAAGCAGCCAAAAATAGGAACTAACACTCTCTGAGACTTTCTTAAAATAATAGGAAGTTTTCCAATGTGTTTTGAAGTAAGCAAGCAAATGGAATATTCGTGAAAGGGTAACGTGTTTGGCTGACAGTATTGGGGTGTTATTCCAAAGGCCTGACAAGTTCAGGTTCTCCTGCCAGTAGTGCCAGCCTCTGCAGAACCCTAAAAGAATTCCAAATCACATTAAGCCTTGCAAAAATGAAAGTAGGATGACTTCATGTCCATATTGCTTTTCCTTGATGCAAACATTTGGTTCTAACAAGCTCCTGCTATTTTGTCACTACCCTTTCCCCAAACAGTGCATATCTTGTCATCCTACAGATTTCAAGCCCCCTCTGACATGCCCTAACTTTGCTGGATGAGCCTAGCCATGGAGGGTCCAGCTCCAACTTGCACCCAGACTTAACTGGCCTTGCATACTCAGGGCCATGTCATGAGAAAATTTTGGGCCTTAGTAGCCTTGCAGTTTTTCCTGCTTATTTTCTCCCATGGAGAAAATACATGGAACTACCCAAACACCTTCTTTAAGAGACTGCAGCATATATCAAGGAGATACGGCTTGCACGGTGTCTAGCCCAAAAACCTCCTGCACGTACTACTTGTCCTTTTTATTCAAAGTGAGGTCTACAATAAGAAAACTATGGGATGGGTTTAAATACCTGAAAGAAAGGAGCCTTAAAAACTTCACTGGGTAATCAGTGGCAGCACCATTCTAGTTACAAAGTATAAAACTGGAGTTGGTACTTACCTTTCAAAGCAGGGTGTATTCTACAGCAGAGGGAACAAATTGGATGTGGCTCTTACGCTTTCAGAGTAACTCAGCAGCCTTAATAGGAGATAAAAAAGAGAAAAGATGGACAGTTTGTGTTCAGAACATGAATACAGTTTGTGCTGCTGTAAGGCAGCAAGCAGATTTCTTCTGTCCTGTATGGAGCAGACAGAAAACCTTGTTCTGTGTTCACATACTGCTTTATGGACACTTCAAATTTTGTTAGTGTTCTGTGTGTATTTCTTTATAAGATAGATAAGAATACCTAACTTTGTAGCAGATGGGCAGCAGCATGCTTCAGACATGGTGATCTTCAAAATTTAGTGGATTTCTACATATCTCTTCACTACTAAGTGCACCAGACATCTAGTTTTCTAAAAATCTGTAAAATTGTTAAGTTGAAAAGGGGTTCTTGGCTTGCCCCTAGGGGAAGCCAGTAGGAATTCAAGCTTGGAAAAATAACTAACCAAGGGGATTTCTGGAAATTAACAGCTTTTTGGTGATGGAAGTGTACTTTCTGGTATACTGGAACATCACCTAGCACCCCAAATCCTGGTAGAGTGACAAGTGTCAATCCAACCATGAAGAAGCAGTTGCTTTCTGAAATGCAAATATACATCCTGTATCCCTTTGATTCCCTGCAAAGTGAGCAGTATCCAACTGCATTTTGCTGAACAGCTTCATCTGCTTTCCTGGACTGCCTCTTAGAGGGTGGAAGGCTGAAGTATGCTGGAAGACTGTGAGTACAGCCATACAGAAAACTTTCTGTGGCTTCCTCTATAGCAAAGGCACAGTCTTTGCTCTTGCTTATCATAAGGTATATAACCCTATAAGGTATATCTGTTATCTTTGACAATTTCAGTTTTACAAATACAGGATTTAACTTGACATTTTTCCTCTTTCAAAGTTGGTTGCTCTGATGGCTGTAATTACAAAGCATCTTCATTTATGACCTGATCTGAAGGTAAGCCACTATTTGGCTAATATTTATGGGGAAATACAGAGCTTATTTTCAGCAGTGTGCTGGGACCTACTGTGTAGTGCCTTGTACTATGCATTTCAGGAGGGAACCTGCAAAACTATCAATTTAGAACATGCGGATTCTTGTCATAGGACCTGTCAAGGAATATACTGGTCGAAATTAGGATCTTCTAGAATTGTTATACTGGTAGGAAGTGATAGGATTTGCTGTCTGACAACACTACTTTTAAAGGTGGGAAGATATGTCTTCACTCACATGCCATGTATTGGTGATTAATATTCAGTTCAGTGAAATGCTCTAATTCATTTAGGACCATAATCCAAAAGGCAATCCATTAAACCAGTGTTTTTAAATTAAAAAATACTTTGGAAAAGTTATTTTCTGTCATATAAAAAGATGAATCATTCCTAGCACTTTTTCCTTTTAGTATATCAATTAGGACCTCTTCCAATAAATCTATCAGTAGTATGGACATGACCCAAAATTTGAATCTTCTCCATTTTCTCCTCTTCCAGGCTGCCAAGAGCTATTGTAGACAATCAGTGAAGGACAGATGGAGAAAGAGGTGGAGTTGTGGATTTGTCTTCTTTATCATCCTTCTACCCTGCCTTATGATCTTCTCTTGTGCCTTACACTTAAAGATTTCACCCACTATCAGTAAACACACTGAAAAACTGTTGTGCAATGTGGCTGTTGGTGCTCCTTCTACTTTAATTGGTGCAAAGGCTTGAAGAATTAGGTTTTAGACAAGAAATTAGGTTTTACACTAAGAATGAACAGTGAATGAAAATAAGAAGGAGCAGTTTGAGAATGTTTGCGACCAAATATTTCTCCCAGCCAGTTTGTAAAGCCCCCTTACCTAGCTGAACCCTTAATGTTTGTTTGTACCTCTGTGCCTGCTTATACAAAAGCACTTTGGTATATAGAGAAGGTTCCTGATTGACACACAGCAGGACTTTGGTCATGCTTGCACATGTACAGGTGCCGAGAGTTAGGATAACACTTGAAAATTTAAGCCTTGGGCAGGAAACTTCAAAAGCATTCTGCCCTGCACTAGTCTTTTGTCAGGTGTATCTTGAAGAGCCATTTCTAATAAAAGTCCTAAGGGCATGGCTTTGAAAATACTCGTAAAAGGTCTGTGGGGACTTAACAGGGAAAATACATGTAGAGGCAATGTAAGGTAGCTGTATAATGTGACATTACTTGGCTTTTAAAATTTGAAATAGTACAAGTTTCAGACTTTAAGTTATTGCGTGCAAGTTCCTATGTTTGATGGCCTCCTAGGCATCTTCAGTACACTTCTTACAAGAGAGGGACTGAGGCTTTCTAAAATGTCAGGAATGATTTTGATCTTTCTTTGAAAGATAGGGTCATTAAGTGGAGAAGAAAGAGGATATTATGTATTCATTGAAGAAAATTTGTGGTTCTCATTTCTCCGTAGAAGAATCAGTAAATAGAAGCACGCATTTTTCTCTTCTTTCTTCTAGCAGCTCTTTCTCATATAATTTTCTTACAAGTTGAAAATGGAATAAAATTAAAATTTGTTTTATGGGTAACATAAAAACTGTGAAGCTTAGTACAAATAATGTTACTTAGGAATTTTTAGAATTCTGAGGGTTGTTCCCTAGTGAGCTACACTTAAGCTAACATCAAAACTTGAAGTATTCAGTGGTGGAATTTTTAAATTTTCAGAGATGGTCATGAATTAAAAGTTTATTGTAGGAAGCTTCAGATATCTTGAATTTTTTTTATTATTTTATTTTTATTCCAAGTGAATCTTAGTAAAGGTCAGTGAAGCTTAAAGAGGATTTGAGATTCTCTTACCTCCTTTTAGGACCTGCAGAAGCAAAAACCCACAGTCCCAAGTTGTGGCTTCTGATCTCCGCCCCTTCCCCTCTTTCTTGAGCTCATCCCATCATAGTGCAGTGCGGTTCTGCAGGCAAGTGTCTGGGAAGGTATTCTGAGCTGTGAAGAGGGATAGGGGGTTACATTAATATTCAAATGTTCACAATAGAGCTTATTCAGTTATTCTTTAGGAAGACAGGAGGCTATACAGCAGAAAATAACTCATCAGTGAAGAAAATTCACAGCCTTTTTGTCTTTGCAGGCATCAAAGAAAAGATGCATCATGAAATAATCTGAATGAAGCTTCATGAAGTTGTAATGCTTTGAGAAGGAGTTTGCATTATATGATTTCCCAAGGCCCCTTTCAACCTGAATTATCCTGTGATCCTGCTTTTAAGCTGTTTTCAATAGGTACCTGGTAAACTAATCTCTTCTAATGTTTGTGTTTTACACTAGAAGTCACATATGCTTTGCTGCTTCAAGTCTATAATTAATTGAAAAGCCCACAAGTTTTAAAGTGATATCCAGAAATCTCTGCTGTAGACCTGTGGAAAGCAGCTGCTTCTCAAGGATGAAGAAGATTTCCCAGTCTGCTATTTGGATCTTTCAAAACTTTCAGGTGTATAAAGGATGATAACTGTAGTTATTTCTAAGGAAAATTAAAAGCTGACTCGTTTGCATATTTTTGTGGTCTCACTGCCCTGCTCTCTATTTAGGACTTCTTCAAGAATCTGCTCCTTTTTCTCAAAGCTACTGTGGGTTTTTTGTGGTTTTATGTGCTTTAAGATCAGTTTCTGAAAACGAAAGTTCCCTTGCAGGCATATAAGGTTAAAGACAGCTATATAATCATTCTAACAGATCAAGAATAAAGAGCACTGAAAAATGCATTTTCAGTCATAAGAGCCTATACTAAAATGTAATAGAGAAGCTGACTTTACTCCTTTATTTCATAGAGCGGGGGTGCTACAGGATTTTATCTAATTGTGAAAGCATCAGTGAAATTCAATTAAATGCAATGTCAATTCTACTGTTACTTACTGATGCTCCCTCTTTTGCCTTGAGTTACAGAAATACTTCATACACTCGGAGAAATCAGTATTATGTCAGATTTGAACTCTGTTTTTACTGTTTCTCAGATAACAGCATATAATTCTTTAAATGGTGATGTAGGAACCCTGACATCACAGAACTGCCAGTCTGGTGTCAAAAAGGAAACAAAAGGAAAAATCTTCTGTCAAATATGCCACATATAAGCTGTATAGCAGACCTAACTGGCTGGCTGAACAAATGGTGATGCGAGATGATTCAAACAGAAAATTGACATCCTAACTACTGAAAAAATAACTGTGTTTCTGAAATGCAGTTGTCATAACTTGGTTTGGTTTGGTGTGGTTTGGTTTGGTTTGGTTTGGGGAGAGTGTTATAAATGATGTATTGCTTCTTAAGTTAAAACAGATTTAAAATAAGCGTGTTCAGAAGATGTAGGGGAATGCCTACACCACTAATTATTAACATATTGTGTTCTGTGTCTCTACCTTAAAGGTGCAGAAATAATTTGAATTTCTGCTATAGAGCCACTATATTGCAGTGTGTTTCATTTCAAAGGCATTAATGTCTCAATAAAAGATGAATTACATTCTACAGTAAAGTTAAAAGTATTCTGAACTACCATTTTTAAAGAACTTGAAACAGCAGGGGTCCCCAGCCATTCTACAGGCATGTCAATACTTGAATACAACCATTACTTTAAATCACAATGACAGTCATGAACTTTAAATCTCTCTGACTTCACCATTTTTCAAAAGGGCTATTAACACTGAAAGTTTTAATATCAGCTAAATGATCATGTATCAGCTTGATACCAATC